>NC_090364.1:15093580-15411080 GCF_035084215.1 Heptranchias perlo | reverse complement strand
AATTAGTGGGTTTCCCGCGCGATCGTAGCAGGCAACGCACTAATTGGATTCACTTACCTGCTCCTCCGGGTTCCCCGATGCTGATCTCCGCGTCGGGCGGGCTGCGCATGCGCAGTAAGATCTGTCAGCTGGAGGCGCTCTATTTAAAGGGGCAGTCCTCCACTGACAGATGCTGCAACCAATAGCAAAGATGACTGCATGGAGCAGCCCAGGGGGAAGGCTGCTCCCAGTTTAATGATGCCTCACCCCAGGTATCAATACATGGGGTGAGGAGGAGGGGGAGGACAGAGATCTTCTCCCCGGCGGGCGGGAGGAAGCGGCCCGCCTCCGCCACCAGGAAGGCCTGGCTCGAGGTGGCAGAGGGGGTCACCTGCGCCACCAACATATCGCCCACCTGCACACAGTGCAGGAGGCGGTCCAATGACCTCAGTAGGTCAGCCACAGTGAGTACACGTAGTCTTTCCCCTACACTCCGTCTGCCACAACACCGCCCCCACCCCACATCTTCTTCGGCACTGCCAACACTACTCTGTCACATCATCCCTCACACCCACTCAAACCTCATCCCCACCTTACCTGCACTTACTCACCTCGCCAGTACTCATCCCACCACTACCACTCAACCCAATCCTCATACAATCTCATGGCTCTATCTCATACTCACCCTCTCGTGCATCTCTCTCACAGCCAGCCTCACTCAACCTGCCACCACCTGTGCTGCAGCCACAGGGCATGCATCACATATGTGCAGTAGGCAGCATAAGGCAAACGTGTCGTGAGCATGAAGGGGATGCACAAGGGTGTTTGAGGGTTTGTCATGGTTGTTACTTATATTGAATTTCTGAACAACTCACATCACACATTATATTGGCACCACTACTGCCATGTCTTCGCGAATCCTGTCCGGTTTGTGCAATAATGCCCGCTCCTGGGTATCACTATGAGGACCCACCACTGATGCCACCCATTGTGTCACTGCAGAGTGGGTGTAGATGTATTTGCAGGGCTCTTCTGCGCAGACGACTGAGAGACATCGGCGATGTCCCCGGTGGCACCCTGGAAGGCTGTGGAGGAGAAGTTTGGGAGGGCAGTGGTGACTTTGACAGCGACAGGTAAGCAGATGGTGCTCGGGCCAGCCGGGAGCAGCTCGGCATGAAAGAGGCTGCAGATGTCCACGGCTACATGTCGAGTGACTCTGAGCCTCCGTGTGCACTGCTGCTCAGAGAGGTCCAGGAAGCCGAACCTCTGTCTGTGGACCCTGTGGCGAGGGTAGTGCCCTCTGCGACGCATCTCTCTCTGCGGTTGCCCTCCCTCCTGCTGTACAGGTGGATGTGTCACAGTACTGTGTTGTGGAGCTCCACGTGTCAGAGGTGGACGGCGAGGCTGGTGATGCTGTTCGCCCTCCGAGGAGGTCATGACTGCAGCTACGGCGGCCCCCATCCGGAAGATGCACATCTGAGGGGGTCCGCAAGGTAGGTACATGACTCTGGACCCCGGGGTAAGTGTGCAGGCTGGTGACTTTGACCGTCAGGAGGAGGGTGGTGGAGGCCAAACTTTGTCCCAAGTGACAGAGTGGCCTCCTGCAATGGGTGAGGGTCTCCCCCCCACCCCCCCCCCCTCAACATGTCAAATGGACCTTTGCAGCTGCCACAGGCTGATAGCTGCAACACGTCCATTCGATCTGGGAGTGTTTTCCCCCAGTGTGGGAAACAGTCCCATGTTGATCAAAAATCCCACATAGTCCCTTAATCAGGTCAGTTAATGACCTGGAATACCTAACTAAATATTGTCAAGTGGCATCCCGCTGGCTTTAATTGCCTGCGGGATTCCCACCAGCGGGGGCTGCGCGCGCACGCCGGCGCGTCAGCGGGGAACCCTGAAGTGGGCGGGATCGAGGCGCGATCCGCTCCCGCTCCTGGATTTCGCGATTTTCGGGGCCCCCCCCGCCGAGAACGCACCCGACAGCGGGTGCTAAAATCGAGCCCATGGTGTCTGACGAACACAAGAGGGTAACCATGGTTTATTATATAATTCTCGCTCCTCCTGTGAGGAGATAGGTACATTAACCTGCTAAGAACTACAAGGGAATTAGTTCCTCTGATGTTGCTCTGCTAGTAAAGACGCCAGACTTCCCAAATAGTGGGAAGCATTCACAGAAGTATTTTGTCATTAAGTATTTCAGACTGCGTGTTTGAATCCCTCCAATCAGGTTTCCGGCCCCGCCACAGCACTAATCAAAGTCACATGACAGCCTATGTGACTGTGACCGTGGTAAACTATCCCTCCTCATCCTTCTCCACCTATCTGCAGCCTGTGTCACAGTCGACCACATCATCCTCCTCCAATGCCTCTCCTCCGTCGTCCACCTGGGTGGGACTGCCCTCGCCTGGTTCCATTCTTATCCATCCAGAGAATCTCCTGCAATGGCTTCTCTTCCCGCCCCCGCACCGTTACCTCTGGACTCCCCCAAGGTTCTATCCTTGGCCTCCTCCTATTTCTCATCTACATGCTGCCCCTCGGCGACATCATCCGAAAACACATCAGGTTCCACATGTATACGCTGACGACACCCAGCTCTACCTCTCCACCACCTCCCTCCACCGTCTCTGATTTGTCACACTGCTTGTCCGACATCCAGTATTGGATGAGCAGAAATTTCCTCCCATTAAGTATTGGGAAGACCGAAGCCATTGTCTTCGCTCCCCACCACAAACTCCATTCCCTAGGCCACTGACTCCATCCCACTCCATGGCCACTGTCTGAGGCTGAACCAGACTGTTTGTAACCTTGGCGTCCTATTTGACCCTAAGCTGAGCTTCTGACACTATCGCCTCTCCATCACCGCCTACTTCCACCTCTGTAACATCGCCCGTCTCCGCCCCTGCCTCAGCTCATCTGCTGCTGCAACCCTCATCCATGCTGTTACCTCCAATGCTCTCCTGGCCGGCCTCCCATCTTCCACCCTCCATAAACTTGAGATCATCCAAAACTCTGCTGCCCTAACTTGCACCAAGCCCCGTTCACCCATCACCCCTTGTGCTCGCTGACCTACATTGGCTCCTGGTCCGGTAAAGCCTCGATTTTAAAATTCTCATCCTTGCTTTCAAATCCCTCCATGGTCTCGCCCCTCCCTGTCTCCAACCCTCCGAGATCTCGGCGCTCCTCCAATTCTGGCCTCTTGCGCATCCCCGATTTTCATCTCTCCACCATTGGCGGCCGTGCCTTCAGCTGCCTAGACCCTAAGCTCTGGAATTCCCTCCCTAAACCCCTCTACCTCTCCTCCTTTAAGATGCTCCTTAAAACCTACCTCTTCGATCAAGCTTTTGGTCGCCTGAGCTAATATCCTTATGTGACCCGGTGTCAAATTTTGTTTGGTAACACTCCAGTGAAGCGCCTTGGGACCGTTTGCTACGTTAAAGATGCTATATAAATGCAAGTTGTTGTTGTATATCTAAGAAAGAGGATGGCACTAAGTTAGGAGACACAGTGAGTTGTGCAGATGGGAGCAGGAGGTTACAAAGCAATGTAGACGGATGAAGTGAGTGGGCAAAACCGTGGCAGATGGAGTTCAACATGGGGGAAGTGTGAGGCCGTCCACTTTAGATCCAAGAAAGACTAATGGAAATATTTTCTAAATAGCGAGAGACCAGGAACTGTGGAGGAGCCAAGGGATTTAGATATCCAGGTACACAAATCACAAATGAACAGGTACAAAAAGTAATCAAAAAGGCTAATAAAATGTTGGCCTTTATCTCAAGTGGGCCGGAATACAAAGGGGAGGAAGTGATGCTTCAGTTCTCCAGAGTCTCGGTCAGTTCTGGGCCCTGCACCTCAGGAACAATCTATTGGCCTTGGAGGGGGCACAGCACAGATTTACTAGAATGATACTGGGGCTTAAAGGGTTAAATTACAAAGACAGGTTGCATAGACTAGACTTGTATTCCCTTGAGTTTAGAAGATTGAGGGGTGATCTAATTGAGGTGTTTAAAATGATAATGAGATTCAATAGGCTAGATACAGAGAAACTATTTCCTCTGATGGGGAAATTGAGAACAAGGAAGCATAATTTTTTTAAATTATTATTCTCAGGATTTGGGCGTAGCTGGCAAGGCCAGCATTCTTATTGCCCATGTCTAGTTGCCCTTGAGAAGGTGGTGGTGAGCCTCCTTCTTGAACCGCTGCGGTCCTTGTGGTGAAGGTGCTCCCACAGCGCTGTTGGGTAGGAAGTACAAAGATTCAGACCCAGTGACGATGAAGGAACGGGCGATATATGTCCAAGTCAGGATGGTCCAACTTTCACTGGTATGTGCATTTTCAGCTTGGCTCAGTTGATTGCACTCTTGCTTCTGAGACAGAAGGCCTTGGCATCAAGTCCCACTCCCAGTGTGGAGCACGCAATCCAGGCTGATCCCTCTGTGCAGTGCTGAGGGAGCCTTGCACTGTCAAAGATGGTGTCTTTTGGATAAGACGTTAGGCCCCGTTTGTCAGTTCAGGTGGATGTAAAAGATCCGACAGCAGTATTCAAAGTCGAGCAGTGAGGTGTCCTGACCAAAGCTGATTAACTGGTGGTTGATCTCATTTGCTGTTCTCTAGGACCTTGCTGTGTGCAATTTGGCTGCTCTATTTAGCGATATAAAACACGGACTTCACTTCAAATGTAATTAGCTGGCTGTGTAAGTGTTTTCGGATGTGATAAGGTGCTTCACAAATACAACATTTTTATTTCCAGTGTCAGTCATGAGATCGTGATTAGAACCAGAAAGTCTCTCTCTTAGGCTGAGGTGGAAAGAAAGAAAGACTTCCATTTATTTAGTGCCTTTCACAACCTCAGGGTGTCCCAAAGCACTTTAAAGCCAATGAGGTACTTTTTGAAGTGTAGTCCCTGTTGTAATGTGGGAAATGCAGCAGCCAATTTGCGCACAGCAAGATCCCACAAACAGCAATGAATTAATGACCTGTTTTAGATATGTTGGTTGAGGGATAACTGTTGGACAGGACCCCCCTGCTTTTCTTTTGAATGGTGCCATGGGATCCTTTACGTTCACCTGAGAGGGCAGACGGTTTAACGGTGCAGCTCTCCCTCAGTACTGCCCTGGGAATGTCCGCCTAGATTTGGTTCTCAAGCCTCATGGAGTGGGACTTGAACCCACGACCTTCTGACTCCGAGTCCAGAGTGCTACCGCTTAACCAGGGCTGACAACTGTCGTGCACTCCCTGTCACACGGCACACTATAACCCTCTTCTAAAAACACAGCCTATTGCACTGTGTCCTCGGAGAACACAGGAAAGTAAACAGAATGTAAATGCCAGATGATCTCATTGCTGCCCCAGCACTGGCCCTGAAGGTGTGGTGTTTCACATTCCTTCCCACCCCCAACTGAGCATTAATTGGAGACAAACTAAAGACCAGGCACAAAGAAGGGACCATCTGGATCCTCCTCGTGTGCTGTGGACATCTGCCAAACGTTGGAGATAATATGAAAATCTGTTCAATGTGTGTTTAATATTTTTCACTGGTGAATACTGTAGTGCACACGAGATGGGCATCGCTCCAGTTATAATGTGGACATACGATGCTGTTCCTTGGACACTGTGGGTTGGTTGGAGACTGGTGGTGACTGCACATATGTCGTTACTCCAAAGCCATACTTGCCGGTTTACGATTCCGGCCGTGGACTCCCTCCTCTCTCCGGGAAAGGTGTGCACCGGTTGGCAACGCTGAAATCACTGGCAGAGTAACATGGCGGCCCAAGCGGAATCGGCCGTGGTCATTTACCCTCGTCGCTGGCCCGCAGCTCGTGGGTTCTACTGACGAGGGAGTGTTCCATCCTCCAGAAGCAGGCAGGCCCCTTGTATTACAGGGGCGGTAGTGTAGATGGGGGTGAGCTGTGTGGCATTGAGATATAAGTTGGCATTTTCAGCTTCACCTTCCGTCACGAACTGCGCCACTCCTGAGTGCTCGAGACTGCCTGACCAGTTGTCAGTGTGGCTCGGTGGCTCGCACTCTTGTCTCAGTCAGAAAGGTCGTGGGTTCAAGCCCCACTCCAGAGACTGGCCGGCCTCCCACCTTCCACCCTCCGTAAACCTGAGCTCATCCAAAACGCTGCTGCCCCGTATCCTAACCCGCACCAAGTCTCATTCACCCCGTGCTCGCTGATGCACATTGGCTCCCAGTCTGGCAATGCAATTAAAATGCTCATCCTTTGTTTTCAAATCCCTCCATGGCCTCGTCCCCTCCCTATCTCTGTAACCAGCCCTACGACCCTCTGAGATCTCCGCGCTCCTCCAATTCTGGTCTCTTGCACACCCCCCGATCTTCATCGCTCCACCATTGCAAGTTGTTGTTTGTTGTTGTTAAAGGGACCATCTCCGATTTGTCCCTGGGTTTCTGGTACAGTTGCTTGTCTTGATCACTCTTTCACTTTGTGATCAGCTTGGCTCAACAGGAAGCTCTTGTGGGTTTAAGGGGCCGTAATTATAAGATTGTCGATAATAAATCCAATGAAGAATTCATTCTTTACCCATTCTTTGAGGATGTGGAATTTGCTGCCACAAGGAGTGGTTGAGGCAAATAGCATAGATCCGTTTAAGGGGAATCCAGAAAACACATGGGGGAGAAAGGAATAGAAGGATATGCAGATAGGGTTAGATAAAGTAAGGTGGGAGGAGACTGGTGTGGAGCATAAACACCAGCATGGACCTCTGGGGCCGAATGGCCTGTTTCTGTGCTGTAAATACTGTGTAATTCTATGTGAGCACCACTGCAGACTTGGGGCAGTGCTGAGTTGCCAGAACCTTCTGTCTTTGGATGAGACTATAAGAGTTTGGACTATGTCCCGTTACCGTTGTAAAAACCACCCTCCATCGATAAGCCTGCAGTCCCTACGAACTGGAAGTTGACCCTCTGTGTGAACTATCTCCCCTAACACCAGAGATAGGAGGGGACGTCACTCCTCATCTCTCCAACCCCTGGTGACCGTGTGCTCACACTGAAACGACTAATCAGAATTTATTCCAAGATGCAATTTTTTTTATTGAAGCAAGAATAAATTCATAGTTTCAAAGAATGATACAGCACAGGAGGAGGCCATTCGGCCCATCGTGCCTGTGCCGGCTCTTTGAAAGAGCTGTCCAATTGGTTTCACTCCCCTGCTCTTTCCCCGTAGCCCTGCAAATTTTTTCCCTTCAAGTATTTATCCAATTCCCTTTTGAAAGTTATTTTTGAATCTGCTTCCACCGCCCTTTCAGGCAGCGCATTCCAGATCATAACAACTCGCTGAGTAAAACATGTTTCCTCATGTCGCCTCTGGCTCTTTTGCCGATCACCTTAAATCTGTGTCCTCTGGTTACTGACCCTCCTGCCACTGGAAACAGTTTCTCCTTATTTACTCTATCAAAACCCCTCATGATTTTGAACACCTCTATCAAATCTCCCCTTAACCTTCTCTGTTCTAAGGAGGACAGTCCCAGCTTCTCCAGTCTCTCCATATAACTGAAGTCCCTCATCCCTGGCACCATTCTAGTAAATCTCTTCTGCACCCTCTCTAAGGCCTTGACATCCTTTCTGTCACCTGTCCTAATATCTCCTTTTGTGGCTCAGTGTCAAATTTTGTTTGATTGCTCCTGTAAAGTACCTTGGGACCTTTTATCACATTAAAGGCACTATATAAATGCAAGTTGTTGTTGAACACAAATTCGAGGCTGACACTCCAGCACTCCCTCAGTACTGCCCTGAAGCATCAGCCTGGATTATGGGCTTGAGTCGCTGGAGTGGGACTAGAACCCACAACACTTCTAGACTCAGAGGTGAGAGTGCTACCAACTGAGCCACACTGCCACAATAGGATGGAGCTCGGCAGACCAGGGAGGTAGTGTTTGGTCTGCTGTGGCTTTTTGTTCCTTTTAAGATGCTCCTTAAAACCTACCTCTTTGACCAAGCTTTTGGTCACCTGTCCTAATATCTCCTTATGGGGCTCGGTGTCAAAGTTTGTCTGACCAACCCTCCAGTGAAGCACCTTGGGACATTAAAGGCGCTATATAAATGCAAGTTGTTCCGTTCTGTTGATGCTCCAGAAATCTGGTCATAGTCTTGGTGTGAGTGTTGTCATGGTGACAGTGGAGGCTTATAGTGAGCATGCAGCTGTTTTCGTTTATTTAGAAACTGTTGGCAGCTCGTGGAAAAGTAATTCTGGTCAGGTTCTTGTAATGCGTTTGTGGGAAAGATTCCGTACTCCATGGGTGTGAGAATCACGTGGCGATTTAAACCATATATTTGCCGGCATTACCATTTTCTCCAAAACAATTTCTGCAACAACAAAAACGATGGTTGAGGAAGGGTTGGTGAACGGTTGTTTATCAGACTGGAGGGTGTTCCCCAGGGGTCAGTATTGGGACCACTGCTCTCTTTGATATATATTAATGACCTGGACTTGGGTATAGAGGGTATAATTTCAAAGTTTGCGGATGACCCAAAACTTGGAATTGCAGTAAACAGTGAGGAGGATAGTAACAGACTTCAGGAGGACATAGACAGACTGGTGAAATGGGCAGACACGTGGCAGATGGAATTTAATGCAGAGAGTGTGAAGTGATACATTTTGGAAGGAGAGGCAATATAAATTAAATGACACAATTTTAAAGGGGGCGCAGGAACAGAGAAATCTAGGGGTTTATGTATACAAATCTTTGACGGTGGCAGGACAAATTGAGAAGGCTGTTAAAAAAGCATACGGAATCCTGGGCTTTACCAATAGAGGCATGGAGTACAAAAGCAAGGAAGTCACGCTAAACCTTTATAAAACACTGGTTAGGCCTCAGCTGGAGTATTGTGTCCAATTCTGGGCACCACACTTTAGGAAGGATGTCAAGGCCTTGGAGAGTAGCCATGATGTGGAGATGCCGGTGATGGACTGGGGTAAATCTGGTAATTCTGGTAAATCTCCTCTGCACCCTCTCAAAAGGCCTTATGTAAGGAATCTTACAACACCAGGTTATAGTCCAACAGTTTTATTTGAAAATCACAAGCTTTCGGAGGCTTTCTCCTTTGTCAGCCTCCGAAAGCTTGTGATTTTCAAATAAAACTGTTGGACTATAACCTGGTGTTGTAAGATTCCTTACATAAGGCCTTTTGAGAGGGTGCAGAGGAGATTTACCAGAATGGTACCAGGGATAAGGGACTTCAGTTATGTGGAGAAGCTGGGATCTTTCTCCTTAGAACAGAGAAGGTTAAGGGGAGATTTAATAGAGATGTTCAAAATTATGAGGGGTTTTGATAGAGTAAATAAGGAGAAACTGTTTCCACTGGCAGGAGGGTCGGTAACCAGAGGACACAGATTTACAGTAATAGGCCAAAGAACTGGGGGGAGATGAGGGAATTGTTTTTTTACTCAGTGAGTTATTATGATCTAGAATGCACTGCCTGAAAGGGTGGTGGAAGCAGATTCAATAATAACTTTCAATTGGGAATTAATAAATACTTGAAAAGGAGACATTTGCAGGGCTGTGGGGAAAGAGCAGGAGAGTGGGACTAATTGGAGAGCTCTTTCAAGGAGCCGGCAGAGGCATGATGGGCCGAATGGCCTCCCTCTGTGCTGTACGATTCTATGAGGAAGACGTTGGACAGCAGGTTGGAGCTCACCAACATGGGGCACAGCTTTACATTCCTATCCTCCACGATGAGCCCCACGCTGCTCGTGCCTGGTGCCGAGCAGGAGCTGGGCACATCCCCACAAGGATGGAGGGAGGGTGGGGAGATCTGCAGTTCACCCTCGGCCTACTTTCACATACCTCCTGCTGGTAGCTTTCAGAGCGACAGTGGTTAGGATTGGGAGAGGTGTACGCGCTTGGATTGCTGGCTTTGAAGGATATGAGGCGTGGGGAGTCCATTGGGAAGAGAAACGCAAAACAGCTTAAAGAATTACATAGAATGACATAGAGCCGGCGCGGACTCAATGGGCCGAATGGCCTCTTTCCGTGCTGTAACCTTCTATGATTACATAGAATGTACGGTGCAGAACCAGGCCATTGGGCCCAACTGATCCATGCCTTTGCTTATGCTCCACACGTGCCTCCTCCCACCCTCCTTCATCCGACCCTATCAGCATAAACTTCTATCCCTTTCTCCCTCGTGTTTGTCTAACTGCCCCTGAAATGCATCTTTGCTATTTGTCTCAACTACTCCATATGGGAGCGAGTTCCACTCTCTGGGTAAAGAAGTTTCTCCTGAATTCCCTATTGGATTTATTAGTGACGACCTTATATTTATGGGCCCCTAGTTTTGGTCTCCCTCCCAAGTGGAAACATCTTCTCTCTGTCTACTCTATCAAACACCTTTCATAATCTTAAAGACCTCTATCAGGTCACCCCTCAGCCTTCTCTTTTCCTGAGAAAACAGCCCCAGGCTGTTTAGCCTTTCCTGATAGTTATAACCTCCCAGTTCTGGTATCATCCTTGTGAATCTTTTTTGCACCTTCTCCAGTGCCTCTATATCCTTTTTAAAATATGGAGATCAGAACTGTGCACAATACTCTTAGGTGTGGTCTACCCAAGGTTTTAACATATCTTCTCTGCTTTTCAATTCTATCCCTCTAGAAAAGAACCCCAGTGCTTTGTTTGTTTGTTTTTATGGACTTACTAACCTGCATTGCTGTTTTTAGTGATTTGTGTACCTGTAAAGAGAGAGTCTTTCTGCCAACACCAGGTTATAGTCCAACAGTTTTATTTGAAAATCACAAGCTTTCTCCTTCGTCAGGTGACCTGACGAAGGAGAAAGCCTCCGAAAGCTTGTGATTTTCAAATAAAACTGTTGGACTATAACCTGGTGTTGTAAGATTCCTTACATTTGTCCACCCCAGTCCATCACTGGCATCTCCACATCTTTCTGTCAGGCAGAGAGGAGTTGGGGGTGGGGGAAGTGAACGATAAGGAAACATTGACCCTTTTATAGAAGTTGTTGCCAATAGCAACCAAACATGGTGGCAGCCAACCAGCCAATCATTAACATCTCTCGCGTCTCTGATAAAACCGGAAACAGTCATTGGGAACTGGTAAAATTCCACCAACGTCATTTGATGAGATGATCCTGGTACATTTAGAACCCAGTTTACGAGCTCTTTTTGCCACTAGCGGTTTGAAACCTGTGTTCTCCCAGGTTGAGTATTTTAAAAATTCAGGATGTGGGCGTCGCTGGCAAGGCCGGCATTTATTGTAGGTGATGGTGAGCAGTCTGTGAGGTGAAGGTGCCCCCACAGTGCTGTTAGGTAGGGAGTTCCAGGATTGTGACCCAGTGACACTGAGGGAACGGTGATATATGTCCAAGTCGGGATGGTGAGTGACTTGGAGGTAGGTGGTGGTGTTCCCATACACCTGCTGCCCTTGCCCTTCTAGGTGGTAGAGGTCGTGGGTTTGGGCGGTGCTGTTGAGGAAGCCTTGGCGAGTTTGAGTATTCTGTTATAAGAACATAAGAAATAGGAGCAGGAGTAGGCCATACGGCCCCTCGAGCCTGCTCCGCCATTCAATAAGATCATGGCTGATCTTTGACCTCAACTCCACTTTCCTGCCCGATCCCCATATCCCTTGATTCCCTCAGAGTCCAAAAATCTATCGATCTCAGCCTTGAATATATTCAACGACTCAGCATCCACAGCCCTTTGGGGTGGAGAATTCCAAAGATTCACAACCCTCCTCATCTCAGTCTTAAATGTCTGACCCCTTATCCTGAGACTATGCCCCCTGGTTCTAGACTCTCCAGCCAGGGGATACAGCCTCTCAGCATCTACCCTGTCAAGCCCTCTTAGAATCTTATGTTTCAATGAGATCACCTCTCATTCTTCAAAACTCCAGAGAATATAGACCCAGTTTACACAATCTCTAATCAGAGGACAACCCTCTCATCCCAGGAATCAATCTAGTGAACCTTCGTTGCACCGCCTCTAAGGCAAGTATATCCTTCCTTAGGTAAGGAGACCAAAACTGGACACAGTACTCCAGGTGTGGTCTCACCAGAGCCCTGTACAATTGCAGCAAGACTTCCTTACTCTTGTACTCCAGCCCCCTTACAATAAAGGCCAACATGCCATTTTCCTTCCTAATTGCTTGCTGTACCTGCATGTTAACTTTCTATGTTTCTTATACCAGGACGCACAAATCTCTCTGAACACCAACATTTAATAGTTTCCCACCATTTAAAAAATATTCTGTTTTTCTATTCTTCCTTTCAAAATGAACATTACATTTCCCCACATTACACTCCACCTGCCACCTTCTTGCCCATTCACTTAACCTGTCTATATCCCTTTGCAGACTCTTTGGGCTCGATTTTAAAAAGGAAAAATGGGTGGGTTGGCGGCAGGAGGGGCATTCAAAATGGCGACTATTTCAGACCCACCCTCAACCAATCTCCAACCCGCCCACTTCCGGTTTTCACCGGGGCGGGACGAGGGGTGGCGACCAACCCACTCCCAGGAGGCGGGTTGGTGATTAAAACCTTTCAAGGAGGCTTCGGGTCTCCATTTTTCTACACTTTCTGATTTCAACCCCGGGGGGGCCAGGATTCCGGGGCCTTCTCTTTCATTCCACGTGAAGGGAGGCGAGAAGGCCCGAGACTGCAGGTAAGAGCCTAGAAAGGCAGAGCTAGTGGGCCCGGAGGAGCAGGAGTGCTTCCCCCAGGCCCAACAAGCCTACCTACACCACCCCACAACGATCGCGGACCCCTGCGATGACCCCCGATCCCTCCCCCCCCATGACTGATTCCCCTGCTGTTAACCCCGTGCCAACCCATGCCCCCCATCACCCCCCCCCATTCATACAAACAAAGACTTACCTGAACACGCCCTCTCCCTGGCTAGTCTCCCGTCCGACTGAGGCCAACCTGTCAATCAGCCGGTCGGTCGGACAGCAAACTAACAAAAAAAAAATAAGAGGTCCGTCCGTCAAAATCGTCCGGCCGTCCGGGAAACCCGTGCTTCCGGGTTTCCCCTCTGCAATTTGACCCCCCTGCCCCTTCCCGGCTCGGGGTCAAAATCACCCCCGTTTTGTCCTCCTCACAGCTTACTTTCCCACCTAGCTTTGTATCGTCATGCTGAGATGTTGAGTCATTTCCTGGTGAGCGAGGTGGTGGATGGAGGAAGGGAAGTAGCAGTTTTGTCACTAGGTATTAGCGTACTGCTGAAGGAAACATTATACATACCCCCTTTAACATTATACATACCCCCTTTAACATTATACATACCCCCTTTAACATTATACATACCCCCTTTAACATTATACATACCCCCTTTAACATTATACATACCCCCTTTAATGTTGCACCAGTACTCGTAGTTCATCATCTCCGATTGATCCCACCTCTTAGCCCCACCAGTGACTGTAAGTAATATACAAAATGCTCTCTACAAGCACAGTCCAAGGTTTGTAAAGACAGAAGCTGTAACCTAATTGAATTGCTGGGTGTTTTTCACACTTCAAGAGATGCCTAAATGGTGCAAATGATGGTGTACCTCACCCACTGCCAGGGGTATCTACTCACAGTCAGTACAAACTCGCAGGAAATGCGGCTGCCATGTTCTGCTGCATTCTGATGGTGAGTGAGATACCTCGTCACTGATGTGGAAAATTTTACCCCAGGGTGAAAATTTTGCATCTGTATCTTTAAGTTTTACTGAAATCCTGGGAAAAACCATGCGCAGTACATGCTTTGTGATCATTTTGTACAACAGCATGACACTTATTTAGGATCCAAAGTAAGTGTTACTAGAATAATATACTGCCAGGTGCTGTGATGTCATTCCTGAACCTTGACCTGCTCAGAAGCATGGGAAAATGGCTGTATGCATTGACTGGGAAACTGAATGGGGCCCCAAAATTCCCATGTCCGGAATGCATTGACCGGGAAACTGGCATGGGGCCCCAAAATTCCCATGTCCGGAATGCATTGACTGGGAAACTGACATGGGGCTTCAAAATTCCCATGTCCGGAATGCATTGACTGGGAAACTGACATGGGGCCTCAAAATTCCCATGTCCGGAATGCATTGACTGGGAAACTGACATGGGGCTTCAAAATTCCCATGTCCGGAATGCATTGACCGGGAAACTGGCATGGGGCCCCAAAATTCCCATGTCCGGAATGCATTGACTGGGAAACTGACATGGGGCTTCAAAATTCCCATGTCCGGAATGCATTGACTGGGAAACTGACATGGGGCCTCAAAATTCCCATGTCCGGAATGCATTGACTGGGAAACTGACATGGGGCTTCAAAATTCCCATGTCCGGAATGCATTGACCGGGAAACTGGCATGGGGCCCCAAAATTCCCATGTTCGGCATAGTAGGACATAGACCCCATCCCAAATCCCAGGGACTGACCGGATCATTAGCATGATTGGGGCAGGCAGCTGTAAAGGCACATCGGAGGCACCAGTGGAGTGTCCCACAGCCACTCCAGTGGGCAGAGGGACCCCTAAACCCCTCACAGGCTGAAGAAAAAATTCATGAATCAGGCGGCTCTGGGTTCCATTACCTTGGACCTGGCTGGTTTGAGGTCCTTTCCAAGGGCCTCAATGGAATTCAGACCAGCTTTCAGTTGGCGTTGAGGCCTTACAAGGACAAAATTATGTGACGTTCCCAAGATAGTCTGGGAACGTGTCCCTTGATATGCCTGCTTGATGTCGTGAGAAAGGTTTGGGAGAGGACACGTCTGCTCCCTCCCAACCAGAAATGATGGCAGTTTTTGCCTGGGCAGAAACCATGTCCACTCTCCGAGGAATTTCAGGCCCATGGATTTCACTTTTGTGCTTAACCTGCAAAAAGCACAACTTAACACAGGTATAAGGGGAGATTTAATAGAGGTGATCAAAATTATGAGCAGTTTTGATAGAGTATATAGGGAGAAACTGTTTCCACTGGCAGGAGGGTCGGTAACCAGGGGGCACAGATTTAAGGTAATTGGCAAAAGAACCAGGGGTGAGATGAGGAGAATTTTTTTTAAGCAGCGAGTTTGTTATGATCTGGAATGCGCTGACTGAAAGGGCGGTGGAAGCAGATTCAATAGAAACTTTCAAAAGGGAATTGGATAAATAGTTGAAAAGGAAAAATTTGCAGGGCTGCGGGGAAGAGCAGGTGAGTGGGACTAATTGGATAGCTCTTTCAAAGAGCCGCCACAGGAATGATGGGCCGAATGGCCTCTTTCTGTGCTGTATGATTCTATGAATAACTAACTATTAAGGTAAGTCTTTGATTACAGCATTATAGAAATGAATCTTACAATGTTAAGAAGAGCTTGTTAGATTATTTGGTAAAATAACTCTGATGTTTCCATTTAATTGAGTATGGCGGTGATAACCCTCCTCTTTGTTTTTTCATCTTCAGCCAGATCTCCTGAATTTCAAGAAGGGCTGGATGTCCATACTAGATGACCGTAGTGAGGTGGGTGTCCATCAACAAAGTACCCCGCATCCACACTGCTGCAAAGTCATTTCCTGGAATTGCCCACAAAAGAATATTAATCCCTGGCTTCTTGCCACTTAGTCGAGCCTCACTGCACTTTGTTGCCAGTAATTTGAATCTTTTTTTATTACCCTGATGTCACTCTGTCTCAGATAATAACGTGGACCGTGAATTGGTTCGGAGAGTGACACTGACCGTGAATTGGTTCGGAGAGTGACACTGACCGTGAATTGGTTCGGAGAGTGACACTGACCGTGAATTGGTTCGGAGAGTGACACTGACCGTGAATTGGTTCGGAGAGTGACACTGACCGTGAATTGGTTCAGAGAGTGACACTGACCGTGAATTGGTTCGGAGAGTGACACTGACCGTGAATTGGATCGGAGAGTGACACTGACCGTGAATTGGTTCGGAGAGTGACACTGACCGTGAATTGGATCGGAGAGTGACACTGACCGTGAATTGGATCGGAGAGTGACACTGACCGTGAATTGGTTCGGAGAGTGACACTGACCGTGAATTGGTTCGGAGAGTGACACTGACCGTGAATTGGTTCGGAGAGTGACACTGACCGCGAATTGGTTCGGAGAGTGACACTGACCGCGAATTGGATCGGAGAGTGACACTGACCGCGAATTGGATCGGAGAGTGACACTGACCGCGAATTGGATCGGAGAGTGACACTGACCGCGAATTGGATCGGAGAGTGACACTGACCGCGAATTGGATCGGAGAGTGACACTGACCGCGAATTGGTTCGGAGAGTGACACTGACCGCGAATTGGTTCGGAGAGTGACACTGACCGCGAATTGGATCGGAGAGTGACACTGACCGCGAATTGGTTCGGAGAGTGACACTGACCGCGAATTGGTTCGGAGAGTGACACTGACCGTGAATTGGTTCGGAGAGTGACACTGACCGAGAATTGGTTCGGAGAGTGACACTGACCGCGAATTGGTTCGGAGAGTGACACTGACCGCGAATTGGTTCGGAGAGTGACACTGACCGCGAATTGGTTCGGAGAGTGACACTGACCGCGAATTGGTTCGGAGAGTGACACTGACCGCGAATTGGTTCGGAGAGTGACACTGACCGCGAATTGGTTCGGAGAGTGACACTGACCGCGAATTGGTTCGGAGAGTGACACTGACCGCGAATTGGTTCGGAGAGTGACACTGACCGCGAATTGGTTCGGAGAGTGACACTGACCGCGAATTGGTTCGGAGAGTGACACTGACCGCGAATTGGTTCGGAGAGTGACACTGACCGCGAATTGGTTCGGAGAGTGACACTGACCGCGAATTGGTTCGGAGAGTGACACTGACCGCGAATTGGTTCGGAGAGTGACACTGACCGCGAATTGGTTCGGAGAGTGACACTGACCGCGAATTGGTTCGGAGAGTGACACTGACCGCGAATTGGTTCGGAGAGTGACACTGACCGCGAATTGGTTCGGAGAGTGACACTGACCGCGAATTGGTTCGGAGAGTGACACTGACCGCGAATTGGATCGGAGAGTGACACTGAGAAACTATCATGAAAATTTAAAAGAAAGACCAGTCGGTGAATGCAGTCTCTCAAGGCCCCGTGGAGAGCCCTCCTTAAGGGAATGTGGATGTGAAACTCAGGGCTATGCTATTGCCGCCCTATCTCTGACCCTTGGTCCCTTCGAGAACAGTGTCAAGTTTCAGGGTCTTTTTGACCATTTTTTTCGCAGAAAGGCCTTGGAGGGAAAACCTTTAAATGCTGTGATTCAAAGCTTAGTGCAGTCGTGCAAATTTTTTTTTAAAAGGCTCTGAGACGATAGGCAGTTAAGATTACCTGAAAATAAATCGTCCTGTTTGGATGAAGTGAGTCTGATCATAACTGTCCTCCTGTATGTTTACTTGCTATGAAATAAAGCAGCTTAGTGACTCATGTCAAGCCTTATCTCATCAAGTGTTTGCCCAATCCACCTTCAGATGTACTTGAAGAAGCACACAGAACACTATTCATTTTGGATGACAAGGGGGTACTATTGTTACACTCCCAGGTTATGCTATCGTACAAATAGATACAGGGCCGTGTGAATCAGCTCCCATTTATATAAGACGCTCAGGCCACACTGACAGCACTGCCCCGAGGAGGTATTTACAGCACACTCGAGTTGGTAACTTGATTGGTCAATTTGCCAGCGGTTTGGCAGAACGTGTCTTGGCCGACTTGACGCTACGATCAGCTTACGTGAGGCATAAGTGCGGGGAAGGGAAGGGCGGTGGAAGCAGATTCAATAATAACTTTCAAAAGGGAGTTGGATAAATACTTGGAAGGGGAAAAATTTGCAGGGCTACGGGGAAAGGGCAGGGGAGTGGGTCTAATTGGATATCTCGTTCAAAGAGCCGGCACAGGCACGATGGGCTGAATGGCCTCCTGTGCTGCATCGTTCTCTGATTCAAGCTGAGATGGAGCACTCTGGATCTGTACAGCAGTCCATCCAAAAGCGTGGACAAGCGAGTTTAAATATCTTTTAAAAGCAAAAAAAACCCATGATCAGAGCTCCTGCCACCATCCCTGGGCCTCCCCGAGGCCACTTTACTTTCTCCTCCACCAAATTGCCTCATCCCCACAAGTGTCCAATGCCAGCCTTCGATATGATCACAAAGAGCATCAATGCTCAGCCCTATCCAGTCTACACCTGCACAGTTCCAGTGAGCATTGTTGGACAGCAAACGGGAGTGAGATGCCTGGGTGAATTTCCCCCTCCCTAAACAAAGGGTGCAGAGTTGTCATGCCCCTATCATACCCAGGCCATCGTCACTTAGCACAGGCTGGGGAATGGAACCTGGGACCTTCTGGGTGCGTGCGTGGCTCAGCTATTCACCGGATAAACTCGACGAGCCATCGAGGGAACAGGCGTGTTTTCTTATTGATCTGCCCTTCTCCGGAGTGGGTGTGAAATCATGTGATTGTTCTCCTCTTTCAGTGGAAGAAACACTGGTTCGTTCTGACGGACTCCAGCCTGCGATATTACAGAGACTCCACGGCGGAGGAGGTAAGGGGCTTTGACAAACCGTGAACTGCACCCCCAGTACGCAGTGCCAACTCATACATGTATGTCAAAGAGAAAAGGTTAGAGTTCATAGGGAAGGGTATACTAGTTGGAATTGACAATGGGTTGGCGCTGTCCTGGGTTAAGTACATTGCCCTTTCGTCTTTGCGGGCAAGGGTCCAAATCCAGATGGATGGAGTGGAAGCCTCCTCTCTGCTGGCTACGAAGGTTTGAAAGTTGCTTTGGCCATTTTCTAGTGGACACCATGAAGCTACCAATTACTTAGTGACTGACAGTTACCACTCAGAGAGGCCACAAGGCAATTTGGAAATGTCACGCTAATGTGGCATTGACCACATGACATGCCCTTTAGGGGTTAAGGTAAGGGCATTTTGTTGGGGCAGAGTAAAGGTCCAGTTGTTGGGTCCCAGTGTGATACGAGGGATTATAACACACAGGTTGTCGAATCGTGTTTAGCCACATTGCATGTCCCAGTTGATGCCGGGGATTTGAACCTTTATGTTACAGAGCAAAGCAAAAATGCATGTGGTTCCCGTGTCTTGTGTTGGACTTGGAGCCAAGTGGATAAGGTGAAAGAGCCTTGGTTTCAAACTGTGTTCTAACACATTGTTTTGCACGGCCTCTGGAGTTGAATATTTAATCTAATTTTTCCTCCTGTCCTCCCAGGCTGATGACCTGGATGGAGAGATCGACTTAAGGAGCTGTAACGATGTAACCGAGTACCAGGTGCAACGGAACTATGGATTCCAGATCCATGTGAGTAGGTCCTCCTCTGTGTGGTTGGGGTTATTCCACAGGTCGGTGAGTTCATTCAACCTGAGGTAACAGTTCCTGGCCTGGAATTTCCTCAGCTCTCAATTGGAATCAGGGGGAAAAGTCTCCAGTGGCTGGAGTCATACCTAGCACAAAGGAAGATGGTCGTGGTTGTTGGAGGCCAATCATCTCAGCCCCAGGACATTGCTGCAGGAGTTCCCCAGGGCAGTGTCCTAGGCCCAACCATCTTCAGCTGCTTCATCAATGACCTTCCCTCCATCATAAGGTCAGAAATGGGGATGTTTGCTGACTGTACAGTGTTCAGTTCCATTCGCAACCCCTCAGATAATGAAGCAGTCCGTGCTGCATGCAACAAGATCTGGACAACATCCAGGCTTGGGCTGATAAGTGGCAAGTAACATTTGCGCCAGACAAGTGCCAGGCAATGACCATCTCCAACAAGAGAGAGTCCAACCACCTCCCCTTGACATTCAACGGCATTACCATCGCCGAATCCCCCACCATCAACATCCTGGGGGTCGCCATTGATCAGAAACTTAACTGAACCAGCCACATAAATACTGTGGCTACAAGAGCAGGTCAGAGGCTGTGTATTCTGCGGCGAGTGACTCACCTCCTGACTCCCCAAAGCCTTTCGACCATCTACAAGGCACAAGTCAGGAGTGTGATGGAATACTCTCCACTTGCCTGGATGAGTGCAGCTCTAACAACACTCAAGAAGCTCGACACCATCCAGGACAAAGCAGCCCGCTTGATTGGCACCCCATCCACCACCCTAAACATTCACTCCCTTCACCACCGGCGCATTGTGGCTGCAGTGTGTACCATCCACAGGATGCACTGCAGCAACTCGCCAAGGCTTCTTCAACAGCACCTCCCAAACCCGCGACCTCTACCACCTAGAAGGACAAGAGCAGCAGGCCCATGGGAACAACACCACCTGCACGTTCCCCTCCAAGTCACACACCGTCCCGACTTGGTTGTCGCTGGGTCAAAATCCTGGAACTCCCTTCCTAACAGCACTGTGGGAGAACCTTCACCACATGGACTGCAGCGGATAGAATCATAGAAAATTTACGGCACAGAAGGAGGCCATTCGGCCCATCGTGTCCGCGCTGGCTGAGAAACGAGCCACCCAGCCTGATCCCACTTTCCCGCACTTGGTCCGTAGCCCTGCAGGTCACGGCTCTTCAGGTGCATGTCCAGGTATTTTTTAAATGAGTTGAGGGTTTCTGCCTCTACCACCCTCTCAGGCAGTGAGTTCCAGACCCCACCACCCTCTGGGTGAAAAAAATTCTCCTAATTTCCACTCTAAACCTTCTACCAATCACTTTAGATCTCTGCCCCTTGGTTATTGACCCCTCCACTAAGGGAAATAGGTCCTCCCTATTCACTATCTCGGCCCCTCATAATTTTGTACACCTCAATTTTGTACACCTCAATCAAATCTCCCCTCAGCCGCCTCTGTTCCAAGGAAAACAACCCCAGCCTATCCAATCTGTCATCATAGCTAAAATTCTCCAGTCCTGGCAACATCCTCGTAAATCTCCTCTGCACCCTCTCTAGTGCAATCACATCGTTCCTGTAATGTGGTGACCAGAACTGTACACAGTACTCAAGCTGTGGCCTAACCAATGTTTTATACAGTTCCAGCATAACCTCCCTGCTCTTATATTCTATGCCTCAGATAATAAAGGAAAGTATCCCGTATGCCTTTTTAACCACCTTATCTACCTGTTGCTACCTTCAGGGATCTGTGGACATGGACTCCAAGGTCCCTCACTTCCTCTAAACCTCTCAGTATCCTCCCATTGATTGTGTATTCCCTTGCCTTGTTTGCACTCCCCAAATGCATTACCTCAGTTAATGAAGGCAGCTCACCACCACCTTCTCAAGGACAATTAGTGATGGGCAATAAATGCTGGCCTTGCCAGCGACGCCCACATCCCATGAACGAATAAAAAAAAGAGCTGAGTGGTTTCCATCCCATTTCCAGCAAAAGATTTAATGGCTGATCCAAGGAAATTCTGGGCCCCTCTTGTTTCCAATAAGAGTGCAATTTATATAAATAAACGCACCAATTGATTCACATGGAACTGTATTTAAAGTGCTCCCACTTCATGACCCGATTCTCTGGTCGCTCCATTTTCCTACTTTTTTCACGCTCGTTTTTGTAAAAACGCTAGCAAGAATCACCAAGGAAATTATAAAAACAAACGACATTGTTACAGAGCCCTGACCCAGGATTAAAGAAAAACTTCAAAACTTACTTTATTCCTCTCCGTCTCTATCTCTTTCGGTTTTGTACTTTATTGTCTCTCTGATTACTATTCCAACTCCAACCTCCGCTTCCTAAGATCTTCCAACACCTCATTGCCCCACTCTTCACCCACCCACCTCTCCATCACTCCCTGTTCAAATCCCTTCGGACTGTTTATATCCTGTCCACAGTACTGAGTCTGCCCTGGTCATAGATGCCAACGATACCCCATGTGACTGAGACCGTGGTTCATTATCCCTCCTCAACTTCACTGCCGCCTTCGACACAGTTGTGCTGACTCTTTGATAGAGCTCTCCAATTAGTCCCACTCCCCTGCTCTTTCCCCAGAGCCCTGCAAATTTTTCCCCTTCAAGTATTTATCCAATTCCCTTTTGAAAGTTACTATTGAATCTGCTTCCACCGCCCTTTCAGGCAGCGCATTCCAGATCGTAACAACTCGCTGCATTAAAAAAATAGTTTCCTCATGTCGCCTCTGGCTCTTTTGCCAATCACCTTAAATCTTTGTCCTCTGGTTACTGACCCTTCTGCCACTGGAAACAGTTTCTCCTTATTTACTCTATCAAAACCCCTCATGATTTTGAACACCTCTATCAAATCTCCCCTTAACCTTCTCTGTTCTAAGGAGAACAACCCCAGCTTCTCCAGTC
Source organism: Heptranchias perlo (assembly GCF_035084215.1). NCBI lineage: Eukaryota > Metazoa > Chordata > Chondrichthyes > Hexanchiformes > Hexanchidae > Heptranchias > Heptranchias perlo. Next base: position 15,388,882 of record NC_090364.1, on the reverse strand, counting down.
TCTCCACATAACTGAAGTCCCTCATCCCTGGTACCATCCTAGTAAATCTCCTCTGCACCCTCCCTAAGGCCCTCACATCCTTCCTAAAGTGTGGTGCCCAGAATTGAACACAATACTCCAGCTGAGGCCTAACCAGTGTTTTATAAAGGTTTAGCATAACTTACTTGCTTTTGTACTCTATGCCTCTGTTTATAAAGCCCAGGATCCCTTGTGCTTTTTTTAACAGCCTTCTCAACTTGTCCTGCCACCTTCAAAGATTTGTGTACATACACCCCCAGGTCTCTCTATTCCTGCACCCACTTTAAAATCATTCTTCCTACCAAAATGCATCACTCGTATCCCATCCTGCACTGAATCCTGTGACCCTGCTGCCTTTAAGATTGATTTACATCCTGTCGCCTGTGCGTAAAACTGGAGGTCAATCTGCGACGCCAGCTTTACACCCGGGGGACAGTTTGAAAATCCACTCCATTGACCATCACTGACTTCCATCCCCTAGAATCCTCGTCCTCAAGCCCCTCCAATGGCCTTTCTCCTCCCTGTCTTGCAAACCCTCCTTCACAGTTCCTAGTTTCCACTCTTCGACTCCAGACTACTGTGTAGTCCCCCTCCCCCCACTCAGCTAAAAAAGACAAAGAAAGGAAGAACTTGTATTTGTTTAGCGCCTTTCACGACCTCAGGACGTCCCAAAGCTCTTTACAACCAATTAAGTACTTTGTGAAGAGTCATCACTGTTGTAATGTAGGAAACACAGCAGCCAATTTGCGCACAGCAAGATCCCACAAACAGCAGTGTGATAATGATCAGATAATCTGTTTTAGTGATGTTAGTTGAGGGATAAATATTGGCCCAGGACACCAGGGAGAACTCCCCTGATGTTCTTAGCTGAAGATCCCTCAAATAGTGTTGTGGGATCTTTTACGTCCACCTGAGAGGACTCATCTGAAAGACGGCACCTCTGACAGTGCAGCACCCCCTCAGTACTTCACTGGGAGGGACAGCCTCTGGTCAAGTCTCTGGAGTGGGACTTGAAACCCACGACCTATCTGACGCAGAGGCGAGAGTGCCACCCACTGAGCCACGGCTGGTACTGTTCGAGTCACAGGTATCATGTACTCTGGAATTCTCTCCCTAAACCCCCTCCCGCTTTTCCACCTCAAAAGCCTCCTCAAGTCCTACAACTTTTACTGTGTGGGGAGGGGGTCCTCTGACTGCCTGATGAATGTGTGAAGATGGGGTTCTCTCAATTCCCATGGGGGTAGATGAAGGAAAAAGTGAGGGTCTTAGTTCTGCCTCATTGTTTCATTTACCCCGCTTGGCCAAGCGGAACTGCCCAGTAACTCTGTCATCTCAATGAGACCTCACAAAACTAGGGGTACTGAGGCCTGGAACTAGGGGTACTGAGGCCTGGAACTAGGGGTACTGAGGCCTGGAACTAGGGGTACTGAGGCCTGGAACTAGGGGTACTGAGGCCTGGAACTAGGGGTACTGAGGCCTGAAACTAGGGGTACTGAGGCCTGAAACTAGGGGTACTGAGGCCTGAAACTAGTCGTACTGAGGCCTGAAACTAGGGGTACTGAGGCCTGAAACTAGGGGTACTGAGGCCTGAAACTAGTGGTACTGAGGCCTGAAACTAGTGGTACTGAGGCCTGAAACTAGTGGTACTGAGGCCTGAAACTAGGGGTACTGAGGCCTGAAACTAGGGGTACTGAGGCCTGAAACTAGGGGTACTGAGGCCTGAAACTAGGGGTACTGAGGCCTGAAACTAGGGGTACTGAGGCCTGAAACTAGGGGTACTGAGGCCTGAAACTAGGGGTACTGAGGCCTGAAACTAGGGGTACTGAGGCCTGAAACTAGTGGTACTGAGGCCTGAAACTAGTGGTACTGAGGCCTGAAACTAGTGGTACTGAGGCCTGAAACTAGTGGTACTGAGGCCTGAAACTAGGGGTACTGAGGCCTGAAACTAGTCGTACTGAGGCCTGAAACTAGTCGTACTGAGGCCTGGAACTAGGGGTACTGAGGCCTGGAACTAGGGGTACTGAGGCCTGGAACTAGGGGTACTGAGGCCTGGAACTAGGGGTACTGAGGCCTGGAACTAGGGGTACCCTGGTACCCAGTGCCCCAGGTGAGATCAGCTAACTCAGAGTCGACTGGGCATTGAACCTGGGATCTTTCTGAATTTATATTGGCCGAGCTACTCACTCGTTTAACCAGTTAGGCCATCGGGCCGGCTCTCTCCGACTGTCGGAAATCTAGGTGGAAAAGCTTAGTGGAGTTTTGCCACTGACCTGTGGAATAACGGGCACTGTGTAAAAGTCCCTACAGTCACTGTACGAAGGCCATTCTCTCCCTCTCTTTCAGACGAAAGAGGCCGTTCACACCCTTTCAGCGATGACTTCTGGGATTCGGAGGAACTGGATCGAGGCGCTTCGAAAGAATGTTCGTCCGATCACTGCACCAGATGTGACTAAGTGAGTTACATAGAATGTACCGCACCGAAACAGGCCATTCGGCCCAACTGTGCCGGTGTTTATGCTCCACACGAGCTTCATCTCACCCTATCAGCATATCTCCCTATTCCTTTCTCCCCCATGTGTTTATCTAACTTCCCCTTAAATGCATCTACGTTATTTGCCTCAACTACTCCTTGTGGTAGCGAGTTCCACATTCTCACCACTCTCTGGGTGAAGACGTTTCTCCTGAATTCCCTATTGGATTTATTAGTGACTATCTTATATTTATGGTCCCTAGTTTTGGTCTTAAAAAAAAAGTTTGTGTCCATTTCTGTGCTGAGTATTAAAGACACACACACAGCTCCAGGCAGCTCTCCGAAGTGTACAACACCGACATCGCAGCACGATCCCATCCTTAACCACTGTCCCTACACATTCACTTTTGGTGGATAAGAGTCAGGATCAGGAGCTGTTTTTTCCCTCCTCCCTGGTCAAGGGGTCAATTGTAGAACTCCTACCTGTAACGAGAGGGATCGGGGCGGGCGACGGGAGGGATCGGGGCGGGCGATCGGGGCGGGTGACGGGGGCGATGGAAGCGGGTGACGGGGGCGATCGGGGCGGGCGATTGGGGCGGGCGACGGGGGCGATCGGGGCGGGCGACGGGGGCGATCGGGGCGGGCGACGGGGGCGATCGGGGCGGGCGACGGGGGCGATCGGGGCGGGCGACGGGGGCGATCGGGGCGGGCGATCGGGGCGGGTGACGGGGGCGATCGGGGCGGGTGACGGGGGCGATCGGGGCGGGCGACGGGGGCGATCGGGGCGGGTGACGGGGGAGATCGGGGCGGGCGATCGGGGCGGGTGACGGGGGCGATCGGGGCGGGTGACGGGGGCGATCGGGGCGGGTGACGGGGGCGATCGGGGCGGGTGACGGGGGCGATCGGGGCGGGCGATCGGGGCGGGTGACGGGCGATCGGGGCGGGCGACGGGGGCGATTGGGGCGGGTGACGGGGGAGATCGGGGCGGGCGATCGGGGCGGGTGACGGGGGCGATCGGGGCGGGTGACGGGGGCGATCGGGTCGGGTGACGGGGGCGATCGGGGTGGGCGATTGGGGCGGGTGACGGGGGCGATCGGGGTGGGCGATCGGGGCGGGCGACGGGAGTGATCGGGCGATGGGGGCGATCGGGGTGGGCGATCGGGTCGGGTGACGGGGGCGATCGGGGTGGGCGATCGGGTCGGGTGACGGGGGCGATCGGGTCGGGCAGAGTTCTGAATACGGGGCTCTCGGTTGGGAAGGTGAGTGTTGCTCTCGGCAACCACAGATTTCAGTCCTGAATTTAATGACTTGATGAGATGTTGAAATGAATTTTGCTTATTTGTTTATTAAAAAGATTTCTAATGTTTGCCGTATTTTCTTTCTCACTTGCTCAGGAGGAACACGTGGATGAAAACATCACTTTCCAAACCCAGGTTAGAGCATGTGGTGGAACACAATTTATTTTGTTAATAGCCTGTGGCCTCCTCCTCCCCCTCCTCCCCCACAGCCGTCCTTGGATAAACCCCACAAACCTTGGCAATTGGTGCACAGTATGGAAGCATTGAATGAATTGTCACTTTAACATAAGAACATAAGAAATAGGAGCAGGAGTAGGCCAATCGGCCCCTCGAGCCTGCTCCGCCATTCAATAAGATCATGGCTGATCTGATCCTAACCTCAAATCTAAATTCATGTCCAATTTCCTGCCCGCTCCCCGTAACCCCTAATTCCCTTTACTTCTTTAAATGGCACCGGATCACCCTGTGAGACACCTCTCCCTCCGTTCGCCCGAGCAACGTGACGGCATCATTCGTGCCTCTCCCCTGGAGGTTCCATGAGGATTCTCCCAACGGATTGCCGTAACTCCAGAGCCCCCGGACAGACAATGTAAACGGCCATTTCCTCCCTTTCTCTGGGATTTCCGTTGAGGCTACGGCAGGAGATCCGGGAATTCCCACAGAAATTCTACCCCACAGATGATCTGAAATAAACTTTCTTCTCTTGTAAATCAGGTAAGTCTGTAGTGAAGAGTGATGAAAGGCCAGAATAAATAGAGCAGGGACGGAGGGGACAGGCCCGCGGGCGGGGACGGAGGGGACAGGCCCGCGGGCGGGGACGGAGGGGACAGGCCCGCGGGCGGGGACGGAGGGGACAGGCCCGCGGGCGGGGACGGAGGGGACAGGCCTGTTAGATTTGGGCAAAACATTGTTCATGTTGAGCCAATAGTATTACTGCAAATTCAATAAATGATGGCTGCATGTCGACAGTGTGAGAGTCCCTCTCTGCTGACACTTGCTCTAATCCCCTCTGCCATTTATAGATTGTAACTGTTACGTTTGTTTTAAAAGAAGTGTTATTTTCTGTTTGAATGAACACATGTCATAGTAGGCCTCTTCCTGGCCTATCCCTTTAAGTAACGAGAAATTGCTGGCGGGCCCAGTTCTTGGTGCTGAACCAGAATGAATGAGGTCACAGCAACGGGGCCAAATGCTCCCCATTGCTCAAAGCCAAAGATATCGGAATAAACGGTCACCAAAGTCTGGAGAGAGCAGGCGGGCTCTGTCGGAAAGGAAATCGGCAAGTTCCTGAATAGGGAGGGAGTGAGAGGCGACAGACTTCCTCCTGAGAGCAGGAAGGCGCTGAGACTCTTCACCGTGTTATCGAAGGCACCCGTCCTGTTTGTGTTCGGTCAGTGACTGTCACATTCTGCGATGCCTGACTTGGATTGAGTTGCTCAGTGACGGAAATCAGGACCCCGGCCGATTCCGTGCAATTGATCCGTTTTGTGTCGTCGGAGAATTTGTGGATTTGTCGGTGAATTTGACAGTTTCCTGTCCCTGGGAGGAGGGAAATTCCTCCAGTTATAATTTTACAAAAAAAGAAATGATAGAAGTGCAAGAAGGGAGTTCCCACTAAAATTATTGACACAGGTCACAGTTTATAGAATCGTGGAATTACAGCAACTCTTACCAGGGCCAGCCCTTCAAATACTCTCCCTAATCTCACACTCCCTGTACTCTCCCCAATCCCACACTCCCTGCACTCTCCCTAATCCCACACTCCCTGTACTCTCCCATATCCCACACTCCCTGTACTCTCCCCAATCCCACACTCCCTGTACTCTCCCCAATCCCACACTCCCTGTACTCTCCCCAATCCCACACTCCCTGCACTCTCCCTAATCCCACACTCCCTGTACTCTCCCATATCCCACACTCCCTGTACTCTCCCTAATCCCACACTCTCTGTACTCTCCCGAATCCCACATTCCCTGTACTCTCCCTAATCCCACACTCCCTGTATTCTCCCTAATCCCACACTCCCTGTACTCTCCCCAATCCCACACTCCCTGTACTCTCCCCAATCCCACACTCCCTGTACTCTCCCCAATCCCACACTCCCTGTACTCTCCCCAATCCCACACTCCCTGTACTCTCCCCAATCCCACACTCCCTGTACTCTCCCCAATCCCACACTCCCTGTACTCTCCCCAATCCCACACTCCCTGTACTCTCCCCAATCCCACACTCCCTGTACTCTCCCTAATCCCACACTCCCTGTACTCTCCCCAATCCCACACTCCCTGTACTCTCCCCAATCCCACACTCCCTGTACTCTCCCCAATCCCACACTCCCTGTACTCTCCCTAATCCCACATTCTCTGTACTCTCCCATATCCCGTACTCCCTGTACTCTCCCTATTCCCACACTCCCTGTACTCTCCCCAATCCCACACTCCCTGTACTCTCCCCAATCCCACACTCCCTGTACTCTCCCTAATCCCACACTCTCTGTACTCTCCCATATCCCACACTCCCTGTACTCTCCCTAATCCCACACTCTCTGTACTCTCCCGAATCCCACACTCCCTGTACTCTCCCCAATCCCACACTCTCTGTACTCTCCCGAATCCCACACTCCCTGTACTCTCCCTAATCCCACACTCTCTGTACTCTCCCGAATCCCACACTCCCTGTACTCTCCCGAATCCCACACTCTCTGTACTCTCCCGAATCCCACACTCCCTGTACTCTCCCTAATCCCACACTCCCTGTACTCTCCCCAATCCCGTACTCCCTGTACTCTCCCCAATCCCACACGCCCTGTACTCTCCCCAATCCCACACTCCCTGTACTCTCCCCAATCCCGTACTCCCTGTACTCTCCCCAATCCCACACGCCCTGTACTCTCCCTAATCCCACACTCCCTGGACTCTCCCTAATCCCACACTCCCTGTACTCTCCCCAATCCCGTACTCCCTGTACTCTCCCCAATCCCACACGCCCTGTACTCTCCCCAATCCCGTACTCCCTGTACTCTCCCCAATCCCACACTCCCTGTACTCTCCCTAATCCCACACTCCCTGTACTCTCCCTAATCCCACACTCCCTGTACTCTCCCTAATCCCACACTCCCTGTACTCTCCCCAATCCCACACTCCCTGTACTCTCCCTAATCCCACACTCCCTGAACTCTCCCCAATCCCACACTCCCTGTACTCTCCCCAATCCCACACTCCCTGTACTCTCCCCAATCCCGGACTCCCTGTACTCTCCCCAATCCCACACTCCCTGTACTCTCCCCAATCCCACACTCCCTGTACTCTCCCCAATCCCGTACTCCCTGTACTCTCCCCAATCCCACACTCCCTGTACTCTCCCCAATCCCACACTCCCTGTACTCTCCCCAATCCCGTACTCCCTGTACTCTCCCTAATCCCACACTCCCTGTACTCTCCCCAATCCCACACTCCCTGTACTCTCCCTAATCCCGTACTCCCTGTACTCTCCCTAATCCCACAGTCCCTGTACTCTCCCCAATCCCACACTCCCTGTACTCTCCCTAATCCCACACTCCCTGTACTCTCCCCAATCCCACACTCCCTGTACTCTCCCCAATCCCGTACTCCCTGTACTCTCCCCAATCCCGTACTCCCTGTACTCTCCCCAATCCCGCACTCCCTGTACTCTCCCCAATCCCGCACTCCCTGTACTCTCCCCAATCCCGTACTCCCTGTACTCTCCCCAATCCCGTACTCCCTGTACTCTCCCTAATCCCACACTCCCTGTACTCTCCCCAATCCCGTACTCCCTGTACTCTCCCTAATCCCACACTCCCTGTACTCTCCCCAATCCCGTACTCCCTGTACTCTCCCCAATCCCGTACTCCCTGTACTCTCCCCAATCCCGCACTCCCTGTACTCTCCCCAATCCCGCACTCCCTGTACTCTCCCCAATCCCGCACTCCCTGTACTCTCCCCAATCCCGTACTCGCTGTACTCTCCCCAATCCCGTACTCCCTGTACTCTCCCTAATCCCACACTCCCTGTATTCTCCCTAATCCCACACTCCCTGTACTCTCCCCAATCCCACACTCCCTGTACTCTCCCCAATCCCACACTCCCTGTACTCTCCCCAATCCCACACTCCCTGTACTCTCCCCAATCCCACACTCCCTGTACTCTCCCTAATCCCACACTCTCTTTACTCTCCCATATCCCGTACTCCCTGTACTCTCCCTATTCCCACACTCCCTGTACTCTCCCCAATCCCACACTCCCTGTACTCTCCCCAATCCCACACTCCCTGTACTCTCCCCAATCCCACACTCCCTGTACTCTCCCTAATCCCACACTCTCTGTACTCTCCCATATCCCACACTCCCTGTACTCTCCCTAATCCCACACTCTCTGTACTCTCCCGAATCCCACACTCCCTGTACTCTCCCCAATCCCACACTCCCTGTACTCTCCCGAATCCCACACTCCCTGTACTCTCCCTAATCCCACACTCTCTGTACTCTCCCGAATGCCACACTCTCTGTACTCTCCCGAATCCCACACTCTCTGTACTCTCCCGAATCCCACACTCCCCGTACTCTCCCCAATCCCACACTCCCTGTACTCTCCCCAATCCCACACTCCCTGTACTCTCCCCAATCCCACACTCCCTGTACTCTCCCCAATCCCACACTCCCTGTACTCTCCCCAATCCCACACTCCCTGTACTCTCCCCAATCCCACACTCCCTGTACTCTCCCTAATCCCACACTCCCTGTACTCTCCCTAATCCCACACTCCCTGTACTCTCCCTAATCCCACACTCCCTGTACTCTCCATAATCCCACACTCCCTGTACTCTCCCCAATCCCACACTCCCTGTACTCTCCCTAATCCAACACTCCCTGTACTCTCCCCAATCCCACACTCCCTGTACTCTCCCCAATCCCACACTCCCTGTACTCTCCCCAATCCCACACTCCCTGTACTCTCCCCAATCCCACACTCCCTGTACTCTCCCCAATCCCACACTCCCTGTACTCTCCCCAATCCCACACTCCCTGTACTCTCCCCAATCCCACACTCCCTGTACTCTCCCTAATCCCACACTCCCTGTACTCTCCCCAATCCCACACTCCCTGTACTCTCCCCAATCCCACACTCCCTGTACTCTCCCCAATCCCACACTCCCTGTACTCTCCCTAATCCCACACTCCCTGTACTCTCCATAATCCCACACTCCCTGTACTCTCCCCAATCCCACACTCCCTGTACTCTCCCCAATCCCACACTCCCTGTACTCTCCCTAATCCCACACTCCCTGTACTCTCCCTAATCCCACACTCCCTGTACTCTCCCCAATCCCACACTCCCTGTACTCTCCCTAATCCCACACTCCATGTACTCTCCCTAATCCCACACTCCCTGTACTCTCCCCAATCCCACACTCCCTGTACTCTCCCTAATCCCACACTCCCTGTACTCTCCCTAATCCCACACTCCCTGTACTCTCCCCAATCCCGTACTCCCTGTACTCTCCCCAATCCCACACGCCCTGTACTCTCCCCAATCCCACACTCCCTGTACTCTCCCATATCCCACACTCCCTGTACTCTCCCTAATCCCACACTCCCTGTACTCTCCCCAATCCCACACTCCCTGTACTCTCCCCAATCCCACACTCCCTGTACTCTCCCCAATCCCGTACTCCCTGTACTCTCCCTAATCCCACACTCCCTGTACTCTCCCCAATCCCACACTCCCTGTACTCTCCCCAATCCCACACTCCCTGTACTCTCCCTAATCCCACACTCCCTGAACTCTCCCCAATCCCACACTCCCTGTACTCTCCCCAATCCCACACTCCCTGTACTCTCCCTAATCCCACACTCCCTGAACTCTCCCCAATCCCGTACTCCCTGTACTCTCCCTAATCCCACAGTCCCTGTACTCTCCCCAATCCCACACTCCCTGTACTCTCCCTAATCCCACACTCCCTGTACTCTCCCCAATCCCACACTCCCTGTACTCTCCCCAATCCCGTACTCCCTGTACTCTCCCCAATCCCGCACTCCCTGTACTCTCCCCAATCCCGCACTCCCTGTACTCTCCCCAATCCCGTACTCCCTGTACTCTCCCCAATCCCGTACTCCCTGTACTCTCCCTAATCCCACACTCCCTGTACTCTCCCCAATCCCGTACTCCCTGTACTCTCCCCAATCCCGTACTCCCTGTACTCTCCCCAATCCCGTACTCCCTGTACTCTCCCTAATCCCACACTCCCTGTACTCTCCCCAATCCCGTACTCCCTGTACTCTCCCCAATCCCACACTCCCTGTACTCTCCCCAATCCCACACTCCCTGTACTCTCCCCAATCCCACACTCCCTGTACTCTCCCTAATCCCACACTCCCTGTACTCTCCCTAATCCCGTACTCCCTGTACTCTCCCCAATCCCGTACTCCCTGTACTCTCCCGAATCCCACACTCCCTGTACTCTCCCCAATCCCACACTCCCTGTACTCTCCCCAATCCCGTACTCCCTGTACTCTCCCCAATCCCGTACTCCCTGTACTCTCCCCAATCCCGCACTCCCTGTACTCTCCCCAATCCCGCACTCCCTGTACTCTCCCCAATCCCGCACTCCCTGTACTCTCCCCAATCCCGCACTCCCTGTACTCTCCCCAATCCCGTACTCCCTGTACTCTCCCCAATCCCACACTCCCTGTACTCTCCCCAATCCCACACTCCCTGTACTCTCCCCAATCCCACACTCCCTGTACTCTCCCTAATCCCACACTCCCTGTACTCTCCCTAATCCCACACTCCCTGTACTCTCCCCAATCCCACACTCCCTGTACTCTCCCTAATCCCACACTCCCTGTACTCTCCCTAATCCCACACTCCCTGTACTCTCCCCAATCCCACACTCCCTGTACTCTCCCTAATCCCACACTCCCTGTACTCTCCCCAATCCCACACTCCCTGTACTCTCCCTAATCCCGTACTCCCTGTACTCTCCCCAATCCCACACTCCCTGTACTCTCCCCAATCCCACACTCCCTGTACTCTCCCCAATCCCACACTCCCTGTACTCTCCCCAATCCCACACTCCCTGTACTCTCCCCAATCCCACACTCCCTGTACTCTCCCCAATCCCACACTCCCTGTACTCTCCCCAATCCCACACTCCCTGTACTCTCCCTAATCCCGTACTCCCTGTACTCTCCCCAATCCCACACTCCCTGTACTCTCCCCAATCCCACACTCCCTGTACTCTCCCCAATCCCACACTCCCTGTACTCTCCCCAATCCCACACTCCCTGTACTCTCCCCAATCCCACACTCCCTGTACTCTCCCCAATCCCACACTCCCTGTACTCTCCCCAATCCCACACTCCCTGTACTCTCCCTAATCCCACACTCCCTGTACTCTCCCCAATCCCACACTCTCTGTACTCTCCCTAATCCCACACTCTCTGTACTCTCCCTCATCCCACACTCCCTGTACTCTCCCTAATCCCACACTCCCTGTACTCTCCCTAATCCCACACTCCCTGTACTCTCCCTAATCCCACACTCCCTGTACTCTCCCTAATCCCACACTCCCTGTACTCTCCCCAATCCCGTACTCCCTGTACTCTCCCCAATCCCACACTCCCTGTACTCTCCCTAATCCCACACTCCCTGTACTCTCCCCAATCCCGTACTCCCTGTACTCTCCCTAATCCCGTACTCCCTGTACTCTCCCTAATCCCACACTCCCTGTACTCTCCCTAATCCCACACTCCCTGTACTCTCCCTAATCCCGTACTCCCTGTACTCTCCCCAATCCCGTACTCCCTGTACTCTCCCCAATCCCGCACTCCCTGTACTCTCCCCAATCCCGCACTCCCTGTACTCTCCCCAATCCCGCACTCCCTGTACTCTCCCTAATCCCGCACTCCCTGTACTCTCCCTAATCCCACACTCCCTGTACTCTCCCCAATCCCGTACTCCCTGTACTCTCCCCAATCCCACACTCCCTGTACTCTCCCTAATCCCACACTCCCTGTACTCTCCCTAATCCCACACTCCCTGTACTCTCCCCAATCCCACACTCCCTGTACTCTCCCCAATCCCGTACTCCCTGTACTCTCCCCAATCCCGTACTCCCTGTACTCTCCCCAATCCCGCACTCCCTGTACTCTCCCTAATCCCACACTCCCTGTACTCTCCCTAATCCCACACTCACTGTACTCTCTCCAATCCCACACTCACTGTACTCTCCCCAATCCCACACTCCCTGTACTCTCCCCAATCCCGTACTCCCTGTACTCTCCCCAATCCCACACTCCCTGTACTCTCCCCAATCCCGTACTCCCTGTACTCTCCCCAATCCCGTACTCCCTGTACTCTCCCTAATCCCACACTCCCTGTACTCTCCCTAATCCCACACTCCCTGTACTCTCCCTAATCCCACACTCCCTGTACTCTCCCCAATCCCGTACTCCCTGTACTCTCCCCAATCCCACACTCCCTGTACTCTCCCCAATCCCACACTCCCTGTACTCTCCCCAATCCCACACTCCCTGTACTCTCCCCAATCCCACACTCCCTGTACTCTCCCCAATCCCACACTCCCTGTACTCTCCCCAATCCCACACTCTCTGTACTCTCCCTAATCCCACACTCTCTGTACTCTCCCTAATCCCACACTCCCTGTACTCTCCCTAATCCCAAACTCCCTGTACTCTCCCCAATCCCAAACTCCCTGTACTCTCCCCAATCCCACACTCCCTGTACTCTCCCTAATCCCACACTCCCTGTACTCTCCCTAATCCCACACTCCCTGTACTCTCCCTAATCCCACACTCCCTGTACTCTCCCCAATCCCACACTCCCTGTACTCTCCTTAATCCCACACTCTCTGTACTCTCCCTAATCCCACACTCTCTGTACTCTCCCTAATCCCACACTCCCTGTACTCTCCCCAATCCCACACTCCCTGTACTCTCCCCAATCCCACACTCCCTGTACTCTCCCTGATCCCACACTCCCTGTACTCTCCCGAATCCCACACTCCCTATACTCTCCCGAATCCCACACTCCCTGTACTCTCCCCAATCCCACACTCCCTGTCCTCTCCCTAATCCCGTACTCCCTGTACTCTCCCTAATCCCACACTCCCTGTACTCTCCCTAATCCCACACTCCCTGTACTCTCCCTAATCCCACACTCCCTGTACTCTCCCCAATCCCACACTCCCTGTACTCTCGCTAATCCCACACTCTCTGTACTCTCCCCAATCCCACACTCCCTGTACTCTCCCTAATCCCACACTCCCTGTACTCTCCCTAATCCCACACTCCCTGTACTCTCCCTAATCCCGTACTCCCTGTACTCTCCCCAATCCCGTACTCCCTGTACTCTCCCCAATCCCGTACTCCCTGTACTCTCCCTAATCCCGTACTCCCTGTACTCTCCCTAATCCCGTACTCCCTGTACTCTCCCTAATCCCACACTCCCTGTACTCTCCCTAATCCCACACTCCCTGTACTCTCCCTAATCCCACACTCTCTGTACTCTCTAAATCCCACACTCCCTGTACTCTCCCTAATCCCACACTCCCTGTACTCTCCCTAATCCCACACTCCCTGTACTCTCCCCAATCCCACACTCCCTGTACTCTCCCCAATCCCACACTCCCTGTACTCTCCCCAATCCCACACTCCCTGTACTCTCCCCAATCCCACACTCCCTGTACTCTCCCCAATCCCGTACTCCCTGTACTCTCCCTAATCCCGTACTCCCCCTAATCCCACACTCCCTGTACTCTCCCCAATCCCACACTCCCTGTACTCTCCCTAATCCCACACTCCCTGTACTCTCCCTAATCCCACACTCCCTGTACTCTCCCCAATCCCATACTCCCTGTACTCTCCCCAATCCCATACTCCCTGTACTCTGCCCAATCCCGTACTCCCTGTACTCTCCCCAATCCCGTACTCCCTGTACTCTCCCCAATCCCGTACTCCCTGTACTCTCCCCAATCCCGTACTCCCTGTACTCTCCCCAATCCCGTACTCCCTGTACTCTCCCCAATCCCGTACTCCCTGTACTCTCCCCAATCCCGTACTCCCTGTACTCTCCCCAATCCCGTACTCCCTGTACTCTCCCCAATCCCGTACTCCCTGTACTCTCCCCAATCCCGTACTCCCTGTACTCTCCCCAATCCCGTACTCCCTGTACTCTCCCCAATCCCACACTCCCTGTACTCTCCCCAATCCCACACTCCCTGTACTCTCCCCAATCCCACACTCCCTGTACTCTCCCCAATCCCACACTCCCTGTTCTCTCCCCAATCCCACACTCCCTGTGCTCTCCCCAATCCCACACTCCCTGTACTCTCCCCAATCCCACACTCTCTGTACTCTCCCTAATCCCACACTCCCTGTACTCTCCCCAATCCCGTACTCCCTGTACTCTCCCCAATCCCGTACTCCCTGTACTCTCCCCAATCCCGTACTCCCTGTACTCTCCCCAATCCCGTACTCCCTGTACTCTCCCCAATCCCACACTCCCTGTACTCTCCCCAATCCCGTACTCCCTGTACTCTCCCTAATCCCGTACTCCCTGTACTCTTCCCAATCCCGCACTCCCTGTACTCTCCCTAATCCCACACTCCCTGTACTCTCCCCAATCCCGTACTCCCTGTACTCTCCCCAATCCCGTACTCCCTGTACTCTCCCGAATCCCGCACTCCCTGTACTCTCCCTAATCCCACACTCCCTGTACTCTCCCCAATCCCACACTCCCTGTACTCTCCCCAATCCCATACTCCCTGTACTCTCCCTAATCCCGTACTCCCTGTACTCTCCCTGATCCCACACTCCCTGTACTCTCCCCAATCCCATACTCCCTGTACTCTCCCTAATCCCATACTCCCTGTACTCTCCCTAATCCCCTACTCCCTGTACTCTCCCCAATCCCACACTCCCTGTACTCTCCCTAATCCCACACTCCCTGTACTCTCCCCAATCCCACACTCCCTGTACTCTCCCCAATCCCACACTCCCTGTACTCTCCCCAATCCCACACTCCCTGTACTCTCCCTAATCCCACACTCCCTGTACTCTCCCTAATCCCACACTCCCTGTACTCTCCCCAATCCCACACTCCCTGTACTCTCCCCAATCCCACACTCCCTGTACTCTCCCCAATTCCACACTCCCTGTACTCTCCCCAATCCCACACTCCCTGTACTCTCCCTAATCCCACACTCCCTGTACTCTCCCTAATCCCGTACTCCCTGTACTCTCCCCAATCCCACACTCCCTGTACTCTCCCTATTCCCACACTCCCTGTACTCTCCCTAATCCCACACTCCCTGTACTCTCCCTAATCCCGTACTCCCTGTACTCTCCCTATTCCCGTACTCCCTGTACTCTCCCCAATCCCACACTCCCTGTACTCTCCCTAATCCCACACTCCCTGTACTCTCCCTAATCCCACACTCCCTGTACTCTCCCCAATCCCACACTCCCTGTACTCTCCCCAATCCCGTACTCCCTGTACTCTCCCCAATCCCGTACTCCCTGTACTCTCCCCAATCCCGTACTCCCTGTACTCTCCCCAATCCCGTACTCCCTGTACTCTCCCTAATCCCACACTCCCTGTACTCTCCCCAATCCCGTACTCCGTGTACTCTCCCCAATCCCACACTCCCTGTACTCTCCCTATTCCCACACTCCCTGTACTCTCCCTATTCCCACACTCCCTGTACTCTCCCTAATCCCGTACTCCCTGTACTCTCCCCAATCCCACACTCCCTGTACTCTCCCTAATCCCACACTCCCTGTACTCTCCCTAATCCCACACTCCCTGTACTCTCCCTATTCCCACACTCCCTGTACTCTCCCTATTCCCTTACTCCCTCTCCGCTCCCTGAATCATTTTATATTCTTCCTTTTAGACAGTTATCCAATTCTTTTCTAAATGATCTTGCAGTCTCTGCCTCAGTACCCACTTGTGGTAAAAACATTCCATGTTCCAATAACCTTCTGTGTGGAAACAGTTCTCACTGCCCCGTGTAAAAGCTCACTTGTGGTAAAAGTATCGTTCGAATTTTTAAAAATGACTCTGGGTGAATTTAGTGTTGCTCGAGGGGAGTGATATCGGTGCTGGGCTGAGCTAAACTCTGGACTGTTACTGCTCTTGAAGAAAGCGAGAGGGCTGTCCTGCCAGGCCATGGTACTGCTGGACCGTACCTGATCCACCCCCTGCCCATCCAAAGGTACAGCGCTCTGCAGAAATAGAAATACATCGAAGTTACTACACGGAAACAGGCCATTCGGCCCAACAGGGGTAGATTTTGACTTTGTGCGATGGGGTGAACCGGGCAATGGCGAATCGGCAGCCCACTGTACATCGCTCCCCATTTTATTTCGATTGACTTCAATGGAGATATTAACGGGGAGAGTTGTAGAACGGGCTGCTGCCGGCTCACTATCGCCTGCTTTACCCCATCGCACAAAGTCAAAATCTGCCCCCGACCAGTCCGTGTCTGCGTTTACCCTCCCCACGAGCAGGTAGTCCTCATCACATTCACCCACCCTGATCCCCTTTCCCTTCGTCCAACTATCTAATTTAATCTTCAATGGTGACGTAGTTTCTGCCTCAACCATTGACCCGGGAAGTGGATTCCACGGCTTCACAACTCTGTGTGAAGAAGTTTCTCCTGCCCTCTGTTTTAAATCTTACATTTAATCTTTGGTCTCTTGTTCTTGACCCATCAACTACTGGCAACAGTCTGCTTCTATCTATCCTGTCTCATCCTTTCATTATTTTAAACACTTCTATTATATCGCCCCGTAATCTGCATTGTTCTAAAGAAAAAAGAACCAATTTTTTAAGTCTTTGTATTTCCTCATACCGGGCAGCATCCTGGTGAATCTGTGCTGTATCCTCTCTAGCCTCAATATCCTACCTATAGTGTGGAGCCCAGTACTGTACACAGTGCTCTAGGTGCTGCCTTTAATGTCCCGTGAACCTGTACCGTCTCCCTCCCAGGTCCCCCTCTGCTCTTCCACAACACTGAGCCCACTTCCATTCACAGTGTAATTACTGCCGCTATTTTTTTACCAAAACATTCTCACCTCACACTTTGTGACATTTAATTCCATCTGCTACTTAGAAAGTGATTATCTTAACAAGATCTCTCTGCAGCTTCCTCTGGTTTTCAAAAGAATTAATTGTATCTGCTATTTTGGTAGCATCTGCAAATTTCAACACCTCCCCCTATGGACCTACATGTGAACCATTGATGTACGAATGGACAGAAATGGCCTCAGAACTGAACCCTGTGGGACACCACTGTCTACATCCGACCACTCTGAAAGACTGCCCTTAACTCCTACTCTCTGTTTTCTCCCTTCTTACCAACTTTTAATCCAGTTTGCTATCCTCCCCCAGTTTCATACCCTTTAATCTTCTCTAGTAATCGCCCATGTGGTACCTCGCCAAAGGCTTTCCCAATGTCCATGTGCACTGTAAGAGCAGCATTTCCCCCATCTACCGTGTCTGTTACCTCCTCAAAGAATTCTAGCAGGTTTGTCAAGCACGATTGTCTCTTTTCAAATCTGTGCTGGCTACTTTTAACTATTTTATCTTTATCTAAATACATGGTAATTTCATCCTTAATTAAAGACTCTAAGATTTTCCCTGCCACAGACACTAAACTAACTGGCCTGTAATTACCAGGATTAGCTCTGTCTCCTTTTTAAAAATGGCTAGTACATTGGTCACTCTCCAGACCACACTCGATAGAGCCCTGAAATATAATTTATAGGGCCGCGGCAATTTCCTCCTTCATCTCTCTCCTGATTCTAGGACGTATCCCATCAGGCACTGGCATTTTGTCTTTCTTGTCATCGCTCCACCATTGGCGGCCGTGCCTTGAGCAGCTGAGACCCTAAACTCCGGAATTCCCTCCCTAAACCTCTCCGCCTCGCTACCTCTCTCTCCTCCTTTAAGACGCTCCTTAAAATCTACCTCTTTGACCCTTTGGCTACCTGTCCTAATATCTCCTTATGTGGCTCGGTGTCAAATTTTGTTTGATAATCGCTCCTGTGAGGCGCCTTGGGACATTTTACTCCATTAAAGGCGCTATATAAATGCAGGTTGTTGTTGTTTAGCCTAGCTAACTTATCTAAAAATTTCCTTTTACGCAGAATATTGCTTGTCTTACTCGACCATTTCAAGATCACCTCCTCTCCGATATCCTTCTCTTTAATAAACACCAATGTACTTAGTAAATACCTCTGCCATCTTCTGATCATCATCTACAATTGGACAATCCTCTCCCCTCGAGTGTCCCACCTCGCTCTTAGCAATTCTCTTTTGACTGATATACTTGTAAAATACTTTGTTGTTCCTTTTTTATATTTTGGGGATTTTTCTTCTCGTACTCCCCCCCCCACCTTGGCTTCTTTTATCCCGCTCTTAACCTCTTTTTCTTATTTATTCATTACTGGAGAGACTGGAGAAGCTGGGATTGTTCTCCTTAAAGCAGAGACGGTTAAGGGGAGATTTAATAGAGATGTTCAAAATTAAGAGGGGTTTTGATAGAGTAAATAAGGAGAAACTGTCCCCAATGACAGGAGGGTCGGTAACCAAAGGGCGCAGATTTAAAGTAATTGGCAAGTAATTGGTAATTAGAAACGATAATCCGGGACAGAATTAACAGTCACTTGGTTGAGTGTGGATTGATTAGGGACAGCCAGCACGATTTGTTAAAGGCAAATCGTGTTTAACTAACCTGATAGAGTTTTTTCATGAGGTAACAGAGAGGGTCGATGAGGGCAATGCGGTTGATGTGGTGTGTATGGACTTTCAAAAGGCGTTTGATAAAGTGCCGCACGGTAGGCTTTTCATCAAGATTGAGGCCCATGGAATAAAGGGGCAGTAGCAACATGGATACAGAATTGGTTAAGGGACAGGAAACAGAGAGTAGTGGTGAACGGTTGTTTTTCGGACTGAAGGGAGGTGTACAGCGAAGTTCCGCATGGGTCAGTGCTGGGACCCATGCTTTTCTTGATATATATTACACACAAGCATACAAATTAAGAGCAGGAGTAGGCCATTCAGCCCCTCAAGCCTGCTCTGCAATTCGATAAGATCATGGCTGATCTGATTGCAACCTCAGCTCTACTTTCCCGTCTACCTACTATAACCTTTGACTCCCTTGTTAATCAGGAATCTATCTAACTCAGCCTTAAAAATATTCAATGACCCTCCGCTCTCTGGGGAAGAGAGTTCTCATTTTTAAACTGTGTCCCCTAGTTCTAGTCTCTCCCACAAGGGGAAACATCCTCTCAGCATCAACCCCTTCGAGTCCCCTCAGGATCTAATATGTTTCAATAAGATCATCTCTCATTCTTCTAAACTCCAGTGTATACAGGCCCAACTTGTCCAACCTTTCCTCATAAGATAACCCCCTCATCCCATGAATCAGTCGAGTGAACCTTCTCTGAACTGCCTCCAAAGCAATTTTGTCCTTTCTTAAATAAGGAGACCAAAACTGCACACAGTATTCTAGATGTGGTCTCACCAATGCCCTGAACAACTGTAGCAAAACATCTCTAATTTTATATTCCATTCCCCTTGCAATAAATGACAACATTCCATTTGCCTTCCTAATCACTTGCTGTACCTGCATACTAACTTTTTATGATTCATGTACTAGGACACCCAGATCCTTCTGCACCTCAGAGTTCTGCAATCTCTCTCCATTTAAATAATATACTGCTTTTCTATTCCTCCTGCCAAAGTGGACAAGTTCACATTTTCCCACATTATACTCCATCTGCCAAATTTTTGCCCACTCACTTAACCTGTCTATATCCCTTTGCAGACTCCTTATGTCCTCTTCACAACTTACTTTCCTACCTACCTTTGTGTCATCAGCAAAATTATCAACCATACATTCGGTTCCTTCATCCAAGTCATTGATATAAATTGTAAATAGTTGAGGCCCCAGCACTGATCCCTGAGGCACTCCACTCGTTACATCTTGCCAACCTATTAATGGCTTGGACTTGGGTGTACAGGGCACAATTTCAAAATTTGTAGATGACACAAAACTTGGAAGTGTAGTAAACAGTGAGGAGGATAGAGATAGACTTCAAGCTGGTGGAATGGGCAGACACAAGGCAGATGAAATTTAACACAGAAAAATGTTAAGTGATACATTTTGGTAGGAAGAATAAGGAGAGGCAATATAAACTAGAAGGCATAATTCTAAAAGGGGTACAGGAACAGAGAGATCTGGGGTATATGTGCACAAATCGCTGAAGGTGGCAGGGCAGGTTGAGAAAGCAGTTAAAAAAGCATACGGGATCCTGGGCTTTATAAATAGAGGTGTAGAGTACAAAAGTATGGAAGTCTTGATGAACTTTTATAAAACACTGGTTCGGCCACAACTGGAGTATTGTGTCCAGTTCTGGGCACCGCACTTTAGGAAGGATGTGAAGGCCTTAGAGAGATTGCAGAAGAGATTTACTAGAATGATTCCAGGGATGAGGGACTTTAGTTACGTGGATAGACTGGAGAAGCTGGGTTTGTTCTCCTTGGAACAGAGACAGTTGCGAGGAGATTTGATAGAGGTATTCAAAATCATGAAGAGTCTAGATAGAGAGAAACTGTTCCCATTGGCGGAAGGGTTAAGAACCAGAGGACATAGATTTAAGGTGATTGGCAAAAGAACGAAAGGTGACATGAGGAAAAACTTTTTTACACAGCGAGTGGTTAGGATCTGGAATGCACTGCCCGAGGGGGTGGTGGAGGCAGATTCAATCATGGCCTTCAAAAGGGAACTGGATAAGCACTTGAAAGGAAAAAATTTGCAGGGCTATGGGGAAAAGGCAGGGGAGTGGGACTAGCTAGATTGCTCTTGCATAGAGCCAACGTGGACTCGATGGGCCGAATGGCCTCCTTCCATGCTGTAACCTTTCCATGATTCTATGAAAACAACAAATTTTATGCAGCGAGTTGTGATGATCTGGAATGCGCTGCCTGAAAGGGCGGTGGAAGCAGATTCAATAATAACTTTCAAAAGGGAATTGGATAAATGCCGGAAAAGGAAAAATTTGCAGGGCTCTGGGGAAAGAGCGGGGGAGTGGGATTAATTGGATTGCTCTTTCAAAGAACCAGCACAGGCATGATGGGCCGAATGGCCTCCTTTTGTGCTGTCAGATTCTATGTTCTCCTTTAGTTTTTTCATTATTCTTATAGTCTTCGTACGCCCTCTTCTTCAATTTTAAATGGTTTCTAACCTCTTTATTTATTCAGTAGTAGTTTTTAATAGAATATATTTATTCTGGACCTTTGCAATCTTTTTTTAGAAACATCCCCCTGATGCTCTACAGTTGTGTGTGTGCCAATCTCTCTTTCCACCTCACCTCAGCGAGCTCAATCCTGATTTTTCTAAAATCTGCCCTAATCCAATCTGGTGTTCTAGATTCTGCACTGATTTTTTTCCCTTTCTAGTTGGATCTTAAACCTTATCGTATTGTAGCCACTATTTCCAAAGTGCTCATCCACCTGATCCATTCCTTTACTCATAACCAGATCTAGCAGCGTCTCTGCCCTTGTAGACCTGCTTAAGGAGGGAGTCCTGTCCATATTTCAGGAATTCTATTATTCCTCGTTATCTCTCTAACCTGACTGAAGATTCCCTCTTCCATTTCCTTCCCCCCCAATTTGACGCTCTCCAATACGTCCCTATTAATGTAACAAGCCCTAATTTTTTTTCATCTTTGAGCTCCAACCATGTTGACCCTGATGTTTGCCCTTGTATGAACTGGGCACTCGACCAAACAATGGGCTTGTTTATTGCAAAGTGGCTTTGGCAGAAAGCTGCTGCATCATCTCACCAACTCGCCAACAGTGGGAGTGGGTGCTTGATTTTGACGTGGGCACGGAACCTGATCTCGCGCCTCCTTTGCCCGCTGTGGCGCTGCATGCTTCTTGCCCCTGCGTGTGTACGCGGAAGCCGGCCACCGCCGAGAGGTGAGAATGCCATTTCTTGCCCCCTCCGATGCCAGTCCAGTGTCGTTTGGGCAAAACCTTTCACTTAGCGTGGCACAATCGGAGCTGTAACATCCAGTCGATGCCCACTTAGAAATCCAGCTAAAACTTTCCCGAGAGCTTCAAAAAAGCCAGCGACTCGAAGCCAGGCCTTTTATATAGTTGGATAATGTGTCAGTGCCCAGTGAGTGCTCTGGCGATATCAGAACTTCACCTGCTCGTGTACACAGCGTGTTCCTATTGAGGAGATGCGAATATTGCAGATGTGCACCTGTACTCTCACTTACTAACCCGACTTCAGTTAATTTAAAATGTTTTATACGGTTGTCACAGTGATGTGAGCACATTTTACCCTCTTTTACCCCAAGTTGTGTTGGTATTTTTCTCCTCCCACATGTACCCCAGTTCATACTGACTCGTCCCCACTTCCCCTCACCGCTGCTCCTGGCCCCGGCCCTGACCGCCACTCCGGGCCCTGACCGCCACTCTGGGCCCCGGCCCTCCCCGCCACTCCCGGCTCGGGCCCTGACTGCCACTCCCGGCTCTGGCCCTGACCGCCGCTCCCAGCTCCTACCTGGATCAACTGTCTTGATTCAGGAATTGTCCCCTTGCGTTGGAAAATTGCCAATGTCACTCCAGGGTGGGAGAGATGAACTAGGAAATTACAGGCCTATTTGTCTTAAGTCTGTTGTGGGGAGTTTACTAGAATCTGTTATTAGGGGCCGAGTGACTGAGCATTTGGACTAATATGAACTGATCAGAGAGTCAAGGGTAAGTCATATCTCACGAACCGAGTTGAATTTTTTGAGGAGGTCATCAATGTGGTAGATAAGGGAGTGTCTAAGGATGTTATTTATATGGACTTCCAGAAGGCATTCTACAAGGTTTCATATAATAGACTATAAGCAAAAATGAGAGCGCGTGGAATTGGAGGTAACCTATTGACATGAGTAGAGAATTGGTTAGGATGTAAGAGACAGAGAGTAGGAATAATGGGTATGTACTCCAGTTGGCAGGATGTGACTAGTGGTGTCCCCCAGGGATCTGAACTGGGCCCTCAGCTTTTCACTATATTTATAAATGATTTAGGTGAAGGAATAGAGAGCCATTTATCCAAGCTTGCTGATGACACCAAGTTAGGTGGCACAGTAAATAGTGTAGATGGGAACAGAAAGTTGCGAGGGGACATTGATCATTGAATCATTGAAAATTTACGGCCATTCAGCCCATTGTGTCCGTGCCGGCCGTAAATGAGCCACCCAGTCTAATCCCACTTTCCAACACTTGGTCCGTAGCCTTGTAGGTCACAGCACTTCAGGTGCACATCCAGGTAAATATGATGAGGGTTTCTGACGGGGTTGGGCTTGTCGTGGGGACCATCACTAACCTGTTAACATTCTAATGCCTGGTGTGTATCTGGCTGATGGAACCATATCCTAGAATGAGTTAGCATTTTCAGGAGAGGACGAGGTGGGGGGTGGGGAGATATCTCAGGATCCTGGCCAGTAAGAGTATTGGTGAAACCTGGAACAATTGAGCAGAACTGGAATTAAAACTATTTCCAGGAGGATGGATGTGAGAGTCATCCCTAATGGGCTTTTCTTAAAAATGTTGATGTTCTCATGCGGTGTTGGGGACATCTCTAATTTAACATTCTTATCCTTGTGTTCCAATCCCTCCATGGCCTCGCCCCTCCCTATCTCTCTAACCTCCCTATCTCTCTAGCCTCCCCCAGCCCTGCAACCCTCCGAGATCTCTGCGTTCCTCCAATTCTGGCCTCTCGCTCATCCCCGATTTTAATCGCTCCACCATTGGCGGCCGTGCCTTCAGCTGCCTGGGCCCTAAGCTCTGGAATTCCCTCATTAAACCTCTCCACCTCTCTACCTCTCTCTCCTCTTTTAAGACGCTCCTTAAAACCCACCTCTTTGACCAAGTTTTTTGGTCAGCTGTCCTAATATCACCTTATGTGGCTCGGTGTCAAATTTTGTCTGATTTACGCTCCTGTGAAGTGCCTTGGGGACGTTTTACTACATTAAAGGCGCTATATAAATGCAGGTTGTTGTTGACGTTGCATTCAGATTATTTAGTGGCAACTAGTTCCAATAATCCATTTTAAAAAAAAATTCTAGTTTAACAGACAGCAATAAAGAAAACACTTTCCGTGACACGATTGCAAGAAGGAACGCAGCGAAACAAGAGGCGGCGGCTGCAGACAGGACCCGGCCAGACGTCCAGCGCAGCAGCCGCAGGGCAGACGGCCACGAGCAGCGTCTGACGTCATTCGACTACGTGGAGCTGGAGCCCGTCCAGCTGCTGCGCGGCCAGGATTCCGCCCTCTCGCGGGCCCAGGATTCCGCCAAAGTTGACGAGCTGCAGCGCGACCAGGCTCAGCGGATAGCCGAGCGCAGCAGGTGGTTTGAGTCCGCGAACCTGAACGACGGCCCGAGGAAAGGCGCGGAGCGGAGCGCGCTGCCCCCCCAAATGCCGGAGCCCCTCGGCAAAGACATCGAGGTGAAGTGGCTGGAGCTGGAGCGCATCCCGCTGCGGGATCATAAGCAGGTCCCTATCGCGTGCTTGCGGGCCTCCAGCACTGGCGTCAACGACAGCGGGATATCGGGGACCACGGAGAGACTGAAGAAGGAGGTAGGCCTGTGATGTCTGGAATTATGGGGTGACGCCAACATAGAATTAACAGCACAGAAACAGGCCATTCGGCCCAACTGGTCTATCCGGGTGTTTATGCTCCACACGAGCCTCCTCCCACCCTACTTCGTCTCACCCTATCAGCGTAGCCTTCTGTTCCTTTCTCCCTCATGTACCTATCGAGTCTCTCCTAAAATGCATCTCTGCTATTCGCCTCGAACACTCCATACGGTAGCCCGTTCCACATTCTCACCATGAACTGCAGTCGCTGAGAAATTAGGTTGACCGAAGTTCCCAGCATGCTGTTCAAATCGCGATGTCGTTTTTGGTCAGGCATTTTCTCCCCTTTTACCCCTCGTGGCCTCACCTCACAGCAGGTGACTGGTGCCACCCCTGGTCAGGCTGTGAGAAGATGGCCCCCTCTAAGCTCTGGAATTCCCTCCCTAAACCACTCTACCTCCCTCTCCTCCTTTTAAGACACACCTTAAGACCTACCTCTTTGACCAAGCTTTTGGTCACCTGTCCTAATATCTCCGTATGTGGCTCGGTGTTAAATTTTGTTTGATAATCGCTCCTGTAAAGCGCCTTGGGACGTTTTACTGCGTTAAAGGCACTATATAAATGCAAGTTGTTGTTTTTGGTGGTGGCTATCGCTTTGATTTACTTGTTTTTGATGTAACATTTTTTTTGTGAATTTTGAGCATGCGTTTGTTAGAGTTCGTGCTGGAGAGCAGAACACTTTCCATTTCAGGGGTCCAATTTGTGCACAGCAAGATCCCACAAATAGCAATGTGATAATGAGCAGACAATCTGCTTTTAGGCGTTGGTTGAGGGATAAATATTGTCCAGGACACCGGGGAGAACTCCCCTGCTCGTCTTCAAAAAATCTTTTACGTCCACCTGAGAGGGCAGATGGGGCCTCGGTTTAACATCTCATCCGAAAGACGGCACCTCCAATAGTGCAGCACTCCCTCAGCACTGCACTGCGAGTGTCAGCCTGGATTTTGTGCTCAAGTCTCTGAAGTGCGACCTTCTGACTCAGAGGCGAGAGTGCTACCCACGGCTGACAAACACATCTCACGTAGGGACCTTCCAGCCAGCACAGGCAGAGGACACCTTACTCTCACCCAGAGGTGAAAGAACAATGTGCGAGCCCACAGCGGTTACACAGTCTCTTCTCCCAACCTCTGCGTCGCCTCTCCGTGTGACTGCTCAGCTGAAACGACGATGCTGGCACTGAGCATCAGTGGTGGGCGGGTAAATTTTTGCAATATTTGAAGTGTGAAAAACACAACTGCAGCTTTGGACTGTTTGTGGAGAAAGCAGTCGGAGCTGAAAGAAAGAACTTGCATTTTTATAGCATCTTTCACGACCTCAGGATGTCCCAAAGCGCTTTACAGCCAATGAAGTACTTTTTGAAGTGTAGTCACTGTTGTAATGTAGGAAACGTGGCAGCCAATTTGTGCACAGCAAGATCCCACAAACAGCAATGTGATAATGACCAGATAATCTATTTTAGTGATGTTGGTTGAGGGATAAATATTGGGCAGGACACCGGGGAGAACTCCCCTGCTCTTCTTCGAAATAGTGCTGTGGGATCTTTTACATCCACCTGAGAGGGCAGGCAGGGCCTCAGTTTAACGTCTTATGCAAGAAGACGGCACCTCCGGCAGTGCAGCACTCCACTGGGAGCACCAGCCTAGATTTTGGCCCTGGAGTGGGATTTGAACCCTGCTTGTCTGACTCAGAGGCACGAGTGCGACCCACTGACCCACGGCTGACACCTACAGGGATCACTGTTGGTGAAGTACTCCAGGCCAGTCACAAGTGGGAGCAATTTAAAGTGATAAACTTAGAGCATCAAGCAAGAAATATATTGGCACAACATTAAAGCACATTTTGGTTTTCTTGTCGTGTATTGGTGCATTGACCACACCTGCATTGAAAATCTCTTGCAGATATGACCCAACTAAATACTTCAAGGGGAAAAATTTGCAGGGATATGGGGAAAGAGCAGGGGAACGGGACTAATTTGAAAGCTCTTTCAAAGAGCCGGCACAGGCACGATGGGCCGAATGGCCTCCTTCTGTGCTGTATCCTTCTGTAATTCTAACTTCAGGCCCTCAGATGTTGCTGTTGTAGTTTCAGGAGTTTGAAGCTCTCCGAGCTTTCCATCACCCCTCTCCCCCAAATACGTTCCCAGATCGGAGGCGGTTCTCCTGAGTCAGCGGGTCTGTGATCTGCCGAGACAGGTTATGCGTCTGTGATGCTCCGTCATGTTTGCCGTCAGTGGCACTTCACCTTTTCGCTGCAGCATTAGGAACAGGTGGCGGCCATTCAGCCCCTCGAGCCTGTTCCGCCATTTGATCAGATCATGGCTGATCTGTGCCTCAGCTCCATGTACCCGCCTTGGTTCCATATCCCTGAATGCCCCCCTTGCTTAACACAAATCTATGGATCTGTTTTGAAATTTTCAACTGATTCCCAGCACAGTCCCCACAGCCCTCCGCCACCCAGCTGGCAATCCTGGATAACTGATGGAAACATGGATGACTGGGAAAGTTTACAAGCCATTTTCAAGGATTTAAAAAGTTTTCTCTTCCTCCAATTTCAGATCTCCTCCCTAAATTTACAGCTGGATCAAGCCAGGAGAGAGCTGGAATCTTTCCGGGAGCAGAGTAGCCGGCTCCATGGCCACCTAAAGTCATCCGAGGAGCTAAGAACGCAGATTCCGAAAGGCTTCATCTCCCAGGTATGGAGCTCGCTCGACACAAGAGACGGCCGTTCTGCTGGATTCCCACCATAACAGGGCGGTCCAGACAAGGACTGGCAGGGTCTTGCATTGGGCGCTCGGACTCTGAGCCTGCTGGCTGCAGTTGTCGGTGCCCTTCTCCCCATCTCCCCTCACCGTGCTGTCTTGCACTGGGCATAAGCTGGCCTCTAGCGACCGGTCTTCAGATGTGTCGGCAGGCTAGTCAACCACGGAGAACATCACAACCAACCCTGATGTTCTCCTCGCCTGGCGTCTTCACCAGTAGGGCCATTGCAAATCAGTCGCAGGAACAGGTATAGGCCATTCAGCCCCTCGAGCCTGTTCTGCCATTCAATTAGCTTATGGCTGATCTGCATCTTAACTCCACCTACCCACCTTGGTTCCGTTACCCTTAATACCCTTGCCTAACAAAAATCTATCAATCTCAGTTTTGAAATTTTCAGTTGACCCCCAGCCCCAACAGCTTTTTGAGGGAGAGAGTTCCAGATTTCCACTCCCCTTTGTGTGAAGAAGTGCTTCCTGACATCACCCCTGAACGGCCAAGCTCTAATTTTAAGGTTATGTCCCCTTGTTCTGGATCCCCCGACCTGAGGAAATAGTTTCTCTCTATCTACCCTATCAAATCCTTTAATCATCTTAAACACCTCAATTATATCACCCCTTAATCTTCTATACTCAAGGGACCCTCAACCCTTCCCCCATGAGATGGTTGGCCCTGACCCCCTCGGATCTTTTCAACTTTTCAGGCAACCTGTGAGCGTGGGTTCAGGGAGATGGAGGACTCCCATCGGAAGGCGATGGAGGAGCTTCAGCGACAACATAAACGGGAGATGGACAAGGTCCAACACGACAAAGACCGACTGCTGTCTGAGGAAACGGACGCCACCATCTCTGGTATGAGCAGCGTATTGCAGACCCAACACTCGCCATGTTTAGGGGTGGAGGGAGGCGATTTTGATCTTGCACTTTATGCTGCGAGGAGACACTTTTGTGTAGAGCTCTCCATATGGGGATATTCTAATTCAAAGAAAGAACTTGCATTTATATTAGCGCCTTCCACCACCTCAGGCTGTCTCAAAGCACTTTACAGCCAATGAAGTACTTTTTGAAGTGTAGTCACTGTTGTAATGTAGGAAATGCAGCAGCCAATTTGCCCACAGCAAGGTCCCACAAACAGCAATGTGATAATGACCCAGATAATCTGTTTTAGTGATGGTGGTTGAGGGATAAATATCGGCCAGGACACTGGGGAGAACTCCCCTGCCCTTTTTTGAAACAGTGCCATGGGATCGTTTACGTCCACCTGAGAGGGCCGACGGGGCCTCAGGCTTAACATCTCATCCGAAAGACGTCACTTCCTACGGTGCCGCGCTCCCTCAGTACTGCACTGGAGTGTCAGCCTGGGATTAATGTGCTCAAGTCTCTGGAGTGGGACTTGAACCTACAACCTTTTGACTCAGAGGTGAGAGTGCTGCCCACTGAGCCACAGCTGCCTGATGAGTGGGCATCGCTGCCTGTTGTCCCCACTCATGGTGGGTTTGATGACTGGGGATGAAGGGAAACAGAGGAAAGAGGGATGACTGAGAAGCCCTTGTCCGTGCACAGGGAACTTCATTGAGATGAATTGAGGATTCCATGGGCTTTCTGATGCAGCGACCTTTCCGAGGGGAAACGTCCTGATTGTTCGATTGGACCTATTTGACCCAGATTGTACATCAAGTAGAACTAAATTCATCTCAATGGCCACCAAATCTTAAACATTATTCTTTGTCGCCTTTTAACCTTGCATTTTATGCTGTAAGTCAGAGGTAGTCTGTGAGGAGCCCACCTGTGTAAAATTTCCCCTTTGAGTCTGTTCCAGTTACCTCATGAACGAAAATGTGACCGAATGAATTGACAGCTGACTTCATAAATGGGCATTTTACCTCATGAATAGGCGACGGGAAAAGAGAGAGAAAACACTAGAGCAGGGACACAAAGGGAAAGAGATGAATGAGAGGCACCAGTGAATGGGCAGTTGACTTCATGAATGGGCAGTTGACTTCATGAATGGGCAGTTGACTTCATGAATGGGCAGTTGATCACATTCTTGACATTGTTGGAGCATTGATGTCCCTAAAAGGGGTAATGGGAACTCTATTCTTGGTGTCTACTCCAAGGATTCCCCAAACAAAGTATAAAATACAGGAAAAAGGGGTCTTCTGTTGACTGAGTAGGTAGGTGCATGAACCCAGTGTGATGCTAAGCTATATACACCAGGGATGCCCAGGTTTTTTTTTTATTCGTTCACGGGATGTGGGCGTCGCTGGCAAGGCCGGCATTTATTGCCCATCCCTAATTGCCCTCGAGAAGGTGGTGGTGAGCCGCCTTCTTGAACCGCTGCAGTCCGTGTGGTGACGGTTCTCCCACAGTGCTGTTAGGAAGGGAGTTCCAGGATTTTGACCCAGCGACAATGAAGGAACGGTGATATATTTCCAAGTCGGGATGGTGTGTGACTTGGAGGGGAACGTGCAGGTGGTGTTGTTCCCATGCGCCTGCTGCCCTTGTCCTTCTAGGTGGTAGAGGTCGCGGGTTTGGGAGGTGCTGTCGAAGAAGCCTTGGCGAGTTGCTGCAGTGCATCCTGTGGATGGTGCACACTGCAGCCACAGTGCGCCGGTGGTGAAGGGAGTGAATGTTTAGGGTGGTGGATGGGGTGCCAATCAAGCGGGCTGCTTTATCTTGGATGGTGTCGAGCTTCTTGAGTGTTGTTGGAGCTGCACTCATCCAGGCAAGTGGAGAGTATTCCATCACACTCCTGACTTGTGCCTTGTAGATGGTGGAAAGGCTTTGGGGAGTCAGGAGGTGAGTCACTCGCCGCAGAATACCCAGCCTCTGACCTGCTCTCGTAGCCACAGTATTTATATGGCTGGTCCAGTTAAGTTTCTGGTCAATGGTGACCCCCAGGATGTTGATGGTGGGGGATTCGGCGATGGTAATGCCGTTGAATGTCAAGGGGAGGTGGTTGGACTCTCTCTTGTTGGAGATGGTCATTGCCTGGCACTTGTCTGGCGCAAATGTTACTTGCCACTTATCAGCCCAAGCCTGGATGTTGTCCAGGTCTTGCTGCATGCGGGCTCGGACTGCTTCATTATCTGAGGGGTTGCGAATGGAACTGAACACTGTGCAGTCATCAGGTTCAATTCCTAATCGGTGCTGGGATTGCGTGCCTAGGCCAAGACACTACAGTTGGGCCCAGCACCCCTGGCCTAGGGCGGCCTACTCCAGTCACACCCTGCTGGAAAGTCTGTGGGTGTCGGCTCAGGGCCAGATTGGGCCCAGCTGTCAAATAGCCCGCTGACACTCCCCCTCCAGGCTCACACATTCAGAACAACTACTTGGGAGAGGAACTGGAGGGCCGATGGGGAATTGTATGAGTTAGCCCTTCAGGAGGGGAAGGAGAGAGAGAGGGAATTGGGGTATGGGGCAAAGCACAGGGAAAGGGATGAACGAGAGGCAGCAGTGAGGGAATTGGAGTTATATGGATATGGCAGAGATTAGGGGATATGACAATTCTCAGCCGTAAACAGAGGACAGGGAGGGGACAAAATGAAAGAGTCCAAAGTTTAAAAGTCTTGAGGCCCTGTGGTGGGATGAAGTTGACTTGTAGACTGTGTGGACTCTGCTTGTAGTATCTATGAACCAATGTACAGGTTTGGAGTCAGTTATGGAGTGGGAGGCGTTTGAGGGGCTGAGTATCAGTGGAGGCCTCATGGAGGTTGTCGTGTGGAATCAGAGGGCCATCAAGGAGTGGAAGGTTGACCAAGAGCCAGCAGAGGTTGATCCGGGAGGGCCCCCACTGGAGGCTCTTTTCTCTAGAAAAAAGGCCGAGGAGTGACCTGATGGAGGTCTTCAAAATTCTGAAGGGGTTCGATAGGGTAGACGTAGAGAAGATGCTCCCACTTGTGGGGAGTATTGTGCATGTGTATATATAGATAATCACTAATAAATCCAATAGGGAATTCAGGAGAAACTTCTTTACCCAGAGAGTGGTGAGAATGTGGAACTCGCTACCACAAGGAGTAGTTGAGGCGAATAACATAGATGCATTTAAGAGGAAGCTAGATAAACACATGAGGGAGAAAGGAATAGAAGGGTATGCTGATAGGGTGAGATGAAGTAAGGTGGGAGGAGGCTCGTGTGGACCATAAACACCGGCACAGACCTGTTGGGCCGAATGGCCTCTTTCTGTGTTGTAAATTCTATGTAATTTTATGTAAGTAATTGGTTTACACAGTTAACAACAGTGGACACAGCACTGATCCCATGACCCCTGACCATGTCAGCACAGCTCCATTCACAACTACCATTTGCTCTCTAAATGCAAAGCAAAATACTGCGGATGCTGGAAATCTGAAATAAAAACAGAAATTGCTGGAAAAGCTCAGCAAGTGAGGCAGCGTCTGTGGAGAAAGAAACAGAGTTAACGTTTCAGGTCGAAGACCTTTCGTCAGAACTGCAGAGTTAATGTTGTCTTTGACCTGAAATGTTAACTCTGCTTCTTTCTCCACAGATGCTGCCTGACTTGCTGAGTATTTCCAGCATTTTCTGTTTTTATTTGTGCTCTTTGGTTAATCCAATTTTCAATCCACCTCAGAATCTACAAGTACGTAAAAAGGAAGAGAGTAGCGAAAGTAAATGTGGGTCCCTTAGAGGCTGAGACAGGAGAAATTATAATGGGGAACAAGGAAATGGCAGAGACATTAAACAAATATTTTGTATCTGTCGTCACAGTAGAAGACACAAAAAGCATACCAGAAATAGTGGGGAACTAAGGGGCTAATGAGAGTGAGGAACTTAAAGTAATTAATATTAATAAAGAATAAGTACTGGAGAAATTAATGGGACTAAAAGCCGACAAATCCCCTGGACCTGATGGCTTACATCCTAGGGTTCTAAAAGAGGTGGCTGCAGAGATAGTGGATACATTGGTTTTGATCTTCCAGAATTCCCTAGATACTAGAACGGTCCCCGTGGATTGGAAGGTAGCAAATGTCACCTCGCTATTCAAGAAAGGAGGGAGAGAGAAAACAGGGAACTATAGGCCAGTTAGCCTGACATCAGTAGTTGGGAAAATGCTGGAATCTATTATTAAGGACGTAGTAACAGGGCACTTAGAAAATCATAATATGATTAGGCAGAGTCAACACGGTTTTATGAAAGGGAAATTGTGTTTGACAAATCTATTAGAGTTCTTTGAGGTCATCGTCTCGGGATAAGGGGTCGGCCATTTAAGACTGAGATGAGGAAAAATTTCTTCACTCAGAGGGTTGCGACTCTTTGGAATTCTCTACCCCAGAGGGCTGTGGACGCTGAGTCAGTGAATATATTCAAGATTGAGATTGATAGATTTTTGGACACTAAAGGAATCAAGGGATATGGGGATCGGGCGGGAAAGTGGAGTTGAGGTCGAAGATCAGCCATGACCTCATTGAATGGCGAAGCAGCCTCGAGGGGCCGTATGGCCTACTCCTGCTCCTATTCCTTATATTCTTGCCTCTATATCCTTCCGTATAGAATCCTTTTGGTTTGTACAAGCATGTGTAAATTCTTGGCTCATCCATTAGATAGAGACTCCTCCTCATAGGTTTAATTGAAAGACGCAATTTGTGGTCCCAGTCTCACTATTTTGAAGTCAGGTCATTCACCTGTATGAAACATCCTGCCGCCCACAACAACAACAACAACAACAACTTGCATTTATATAGCACCTTTAACGTAGTTAAATGTCCCAAGGCACTTCACAGGAGCGATTATCAAACAGAATTTGACACCGAACCACAAAGAGATATTAGGACAGGTGACCAAGAGCTTGGTCAAAGAAGTAGGTTTTAAGGAGCATCCTAAAGGAAGAGAGAGAGGGAGAGGCGGAGAGGTATAGGGAGGGAATTCCAGAGCTTTGAGTCTAGGCAGCTGAAGGCACGGCCGCCAATGGTGGAGCGATGAAAATCGGGGGATGCGCAAGAGGCCAGAATTGGAGGAGCGCCGAGATCTCGGAGGGTTGGTAGGGCTGGAGGAGGTTACAGAGATAGGGAGGGGCGAGGGCCACGGAGGGATTTGAAAACAAGGATGAGAATTTTAAAATCGAGGTGTTGCCGGGCCGGGAGCCAATGTAGGTCAGCGAGCGCAGGGGGTGATGGGAGAACGGGACCGGGATCTCATTTATCCAACAGCTGTAAACTGATCCCAGGGGGGTTTTGGGTCACAAGGTTTCTGTTGGGAAACCGTGGTCAACATTTTCGAAAAGAAAAGAAAGGTGAAAAAATTAATTTCAGCCGGAAAGCTGCCAGAAGCCCAAATTGTTAACGGCCTGTGTTTTTGTGTGGCAGCCATTGAAGCTGTGAAGAAGGCACATCGTGAGGAGTTGGAGAGAGAGATGGAGAGACTGCGGAGTGCTCAACACATTGCAAACAACAGCGACTTGGAACGACTTCACAAGCAGCACCAGTGAGTATGGATTATTCCCTTGGGAAGTTTATGCCAGGTGTCCCTCGGGAATCCAGCACAAATTGGGAAACAAACAGAGCTAGTATTTGAGGGTCCCCCCTCATAAAGCGCAGGGAGGGAGCTGTGTTTCTGAAGCTGGAGTTTAATCTGTTTAACTAATGTAGGACATTTAGGACTGAGATGAGGAGAAATTTCTTCACTCAGAGGGTGGTGAACCTGTGGAATTCTCTACCACAGAAGGCTGTGGAGGCCAAGT
The DNA here is from genome assembly GCF_035084215.1 of Heptranchias perlo. Classification (NCBI taxonomy): domain Eukaryota; kingdom Metazoa; phylum Chordata; class Chondrichthyes; order Hexanchiformes; family Hexanchidae; genus Heptranchias; species Heptranchias perlo. The sequence goes on along the minus strand of NC_090364.1, from coordinate 15,354,894 downwards.
CACTGAATATATTTAAGAAGGAGCTCGATAGATTTCTAGACACAAAAGGCATCAAGGGGTATGGGGAGAGAGCGGGAATATGGTTTTGAGATAGAGGATCAGCCATGATCATATTGAATGGCGGAGCAGGCTCGAAGGGCCGAATGGCCTACTCCTGCTCCTATTTTCTATGTTTCTCTGGTTTAAAAAGAAAAGCAGAGTGTCCACTGATACCACTGTGTCAGGCAATGAGTTGGAGGCAGGGCGGGACTTACAGCAGGACTCACAGCAACCATGTTAATTGTATGATTTATAGCAATTAGTGTTAATTGTATTCAGGTGGTGGGTATCGAGTGGGGACTCTCTTGTTTTTTTTTGTAGGAGAGCTTATCTGGGGTGTGGTGTGTGTGTAAGGGGAATCTCTGTAAATAAAGGCTTGGAAGCAACTAAAGACCAGGCTCTAGTATTCTGTCCTTCACTACCTGGCTATCCAATTTTAACAAACCAGTCTATTTACTCAGCAAACAGAGTCTGTTTAAACACCGCACTATAGCAAACAGTCTACAGAATCTATTTAATAACAGTCTCTACGAACTACAGCAAACGGAACCCATGACCGAAACTACAGCAACTTCTCCTGATAAAAGCAGGATTATTTCTCCAGCAAAATGCAATGAGTGGAGGATAGTTACAAAATACAAATTATGTGCGTAAAATCAGTCCCAGTCACTTTCATCAGTGTGGGCTCCGGGCGTGATTGACTGGTGAGTTTCCCTATTATCTCCATTCTGGCCAGGAATAGTGGTGTCACTATATGCAGCCTCTAAAAAGTGCCTGGTAGAGAGGAGTGATTGTCCTTTGGGAGTTTGAGTGTTTCATTGTGTGAATGTCAGTCGACTGGCTGGATTTGTTTACTTATTTGGAATTGCTCACTGCTGCCCCCGCAGGGAGGAGCTGGAGTCACTCCAGCGGGAGCTGCAGGTGCTGTCGGAACAATATTCCCGGAAATGCTTGGAGATCAGCTACCAGATGAAGGAGACGCAGTCGCGGGAAAAGGATCTCTCACGGAGCCAGCGGGAGAACGAGGAGCTGCTGAGACAAAACCAGGTAACGGGAGTGGGAAGGGGTCTCGGCCACTAGGCAACGATCTCACAGGGAGGGCCAGATGTGGTGGCAGAGTGGTAGTTCATCAGGGACATGGAGGGAGGGGATACATAAAATAAAAGATGGGATAACAACATGCCTCTGAGCCCATCGCCCACTGTTAGGAATCCTGGTGTGTTATGGACACCTGCTCGGGTTCAGTGGCAACAGTTGCTCCCATAAGTGGTCTGAGCATCTTGCTCCTGCATCTTGACTCAGACTGATCTGTATCGAATTTATTTATTTATTTATCCTTTCTTACTTTCCTTTTTTCTTTCCTTTTCTTTCTTTCTCTCCTTTTTTCCCTTTCTTTCTTTCCTTTTCTCTCTTTCTTTCCTTTTCTCTCTCTCCTTTTTCTTTCCCTCTCTCTCTCCTTTTCTCTCTTTCTTTCCTTTTCTCTCTTTCTTTCCTTTTTCTTTCCCTCTTTCTTTCCTTTTTCTTTCCCTCTTTCTTTCCTTTTCTTTCTTTCCTTTTTTCCCTTTCTTTCTTTCCTTTTCTCTCTTTCTTTCCTTTTCTCTCTTTCTTTCCTTTTTCTTTCTCTCTTTCCTTTTCTCTCTTTCTTTCCTTTTTCTTTCCCTCTTTCTTTCCTTTTTCTTTCCCTCTCTCTCCTTTTCTCTCTTTCTTTCCTTTTTCTTTCCCTCTCTCTTTCCTTTTCTCTCTTTCTTTCCTTTTTCTTTCCCTCTCTCTTTCCTTTTCTCTCTTTCTTTCCTTTTTCTTTCCCTCTTTCTTTCCTTTTTCTTTTTCTCTTTCTTTCCTTTTTCTTTCCCTCTTTCTTTCCTTTTTTCTTTCCCTCTTTCTTTCCTTTTTCTTTCCCTCTTTCTTTCCTTCTCTCTCTTTCTTTCCTTTTTCTTTCCCTCTCTCTCCTTTTCTCTTTTTCTTTCCCTCTCTCTTTCTTTCTTTCCTTTTTCTTTCTCTCTTTCATTCTTTTCCTTTCATGACTGGCCCTGACTTGCACTCCAAGAATATGAAACTGCCCTAAACTCGTGGCCATGCAGCTTCCCCCACCGTCAGGGACAGATCTGCAATGTGAAAAAAGATACCCACCGTTGGGTTGTATCGGGGGATTGAGAGGTCTGCGCGATTTGCAGCATGGTGTCCCGCCTCTGGGCGGCACTTCACTTCCAGAGGCCTGTCCCCAACTGGCGAGGTAGGCCCCAGGGCCTCCAGAACCAGCGCTGTAAAATGAAGAGGATATAAATGCGGGCGGGGAGCCACAGTCCATTTCTCCCACAACTCGAGAGCTCGGGACTGGGTGGAAGGTGAAATGATACTTCAGAAGAGTTTTAAAATAGTGTCTGCTGCCGCCAGACACTAAACCTTATTACAGAAGTGCGAAACACTGCAGCTGTTTAAAGTCTGCGGCCCGTGACATTTCCGCTCAAGCCCACAAAATAAATATAGAATAATGGACACCCGGAAATGGAGCAGTGATGCTATCACCTTATCTCAAGGATTTAGCACAAAGCACTCGCAGTGCTTTATACACATAGAATCATAGAAAGGTTACAGCATGGAAGGAGGCCATTCAGCCCATCAAGTCCAGGCCGACTCTATGCAAGAGCAATCCAGCTAGTCCCACTCCCCCGCCCTTTCCCCGTAGCCCTGCAAATTTTTTCCTTTCAAGTACTTATCCAGTTCCCTTTTGAAGGCCATGATTGAATCTGCCTCCACCACCCCCTCGGGCAGTGCGTTCCAGATCCTAACCACTCGCTGTGTAAAAAAGTTTTTCCACATATCACCTTTGGTTCTTTTGCCAATCACCTTAAATCTATGTCCTCTGGTTCTTGACCCTTCTGCCAATGGGAACAGTTTCTCTCCATCTACTCTGTCTAGATCCTTCATGATTTTGAAAACCTCTATCAAATCTCCTCGCAACCGTCTCTGTTCTAAGGAGAAAAATCCCAGCTTCTCCAGTCAATCCACGTAACTAAAGTCCCTCATCCCTGGAATCATTCTAGTAAATCTCTTCTCCACCCTCTCTAGGGCCTTAACATCTTTCCTAAATTCGGTGCCCAGAACTGGACACAATACTCCAGTTGTGGCCAAACCAGTATTTTATAAAGGTTCATCATGACGTCCTTGCTTTTGTACTCTATACTAGGTAGAGTCAACACGGCTTTGTGAAAGGGAAATCGTATTTGATTAATTTATTAGAGTTCTTTGAGGAATTAACAAGCAACGTGGATAAAGGGGATCCTGTGGATGTGGTGTACTTGGATTTCCAGAAGGCATTTGACAAGGTGCCACATCAAAGGCCACTATACAAAATAAGAGCTCATGGTGTGGGGAGTAACATATTAGCATGGATATAGGATTGGTTAGCTAACAGGAAACAGAGAGTAGGTATTTCAGGTTGGCAAGATGTAACGAGTGGAGTACCACAGGGATCAGTGCTTGGGCCTCAACTATTTACAATCTATATCGATGATTTGGATGAAGGGACCGAATGTATTGTTGCTAAATTTGCTGATGACACAAAGGTAGGTAGGAAAGTAAGTTGTGAAGAGGACATAACGAGTCTGCAAAGGGATATAGATAGGTTAAGTGAGTGGGCAAAAATTTGGCAGATGGAGTACAAAGTGGGAAAATGTGAACTTGTCCACTTTGGCAGGAGGAATAGAAAAGCAGTATATTATTTAAATAGAAAGAGATTGCAGAACTCTGAGGTACAGAGGGCTCTGGGTGTCCTAGTTAATAAATCACAAAAAGTTAGTATGCAGGTACAGCAAGTGATTAGGAAGGCAAATGGAATGTTGTCATTTATTGCAAGGGGAATGGAATATAAAAGTAGAGATGTTTTGCTGCAGTTGTACAGGGCATTGGTGAGATCATATCTAGAATACTGTGTGCAGTTTTGGTCTCCTTATTTAAGAAAGGACATAATCGCTTTGGAGGCGGTTCAGAGAAGGTTCACTCGACCGATTCCTGGGATGAGGGGTTATCTTATGAGGAAAGGTTGGACAAGTTGGGCCTGTATACACTGGAGTTTAGAAGAATGAGAGGTGATCTTATTGAAACATACAAGATCCTGAGGGGACTCGAAGAGGTGGATGCTGAGAGGATGTTTCCCTTTGTGGGAGAGACTAGAACTAGGGGCCAAAGTTTAAAAATAAGGGGTCTCCCATTTAAGACGGAGATGAGGAGAATTTTTTTCTCTGAGGGTTGTGAGTCTGTGGAACTCCCTTCCCCAGAGAGCGGGGGAGGCGGGGTCACTGAATATTTTTAAGGCTGAGTTAGATAGATCCCTGATTAACGAGGGAGTCAAAGGTTATAGTAGGTAGATGGGAAAGTAGGGTTGAGGTCACAATCAGATCAGCCATGATCTTATCCAATGGCAGAGCAGGCTCGAGGGGCCGAATGGCCTACTCCTGCTCTTAATTCGTATGTTCGTATGTTCGATTTATAAAGCCCAGGATCCCGTATGCTTTTTTAACTGCTTTCTCAACCTGCCCTGCCACGTTCAACGATTTGTGTACATATACCCCTAGATCTCTCTGTTCCTGCACTCCTTTTAGAATTGTGCCCTCTGGTATATATTGCCTCTCCTCGTCCTTCCTACTGAAATGTATCACTTCGTATTTTTCTGTGTTAAATTTCATCTGCCACGTGTCCGCCCATGCCACCAGCCTGTCTATATCCTCTTGAAGTCTATCACTATCCTCCTCACTGTTCACTACCCTTTCAAGTTTTGTGTCATCTGCAAATTTTGAAATTGTGCCCTGTACCCCCAAGTCCAAGTCATTAATATATATCAAGAAAAGCAGTGGTCCCAGCACCGACCCCTGGGGAACACCACTGTACACCTCCCTCCAGTCCGAAAAACAGCCATTCACCCCTACTCTCTGTTTCCTGTCACTTAGCCAATGCTGTATCCATATTGCTACTGCCCCCTTTATTCCATAGGCCGCAATCTTGATGATAAGCCTACCATGTGGCACTTTATCAAACGCTTTTTGAAAGTCCATATACACCACATCAACTGCATTGCCCTCATCTACCCTCTCTGTTACCTCGTCAAAAAACTCTATCAAGTTAGTTAAACACAATTTGTCTTTAACAAATCCGTGCTGGCTTTCCCTAATCAATCCACACTCATCCAAGTGACTTAATTCTGTCCTGGATTATTGTTTCTAAAAGTTTCCCCACCACTGAGGTTAAACTGACTGGCCTATAGTTGCTGGGTTTATCCTTACAGCCTTTTTTGAACATTTGCAATTTTCCAGTCCTCTGGCACCACCCCAGTATCTCCGGATGTTTGGAAGATTATGGCCAGTACCTCCGCAATTTCCACCCTTACTTCCCTCAGCAACCGAGGATGCATCCCATCCGGACCGGGTGACTTATCTACTTTAAGTACAGCTAGCCTTTCTAGTACCTCTTCTTTATCAATTTTTAGCCCATCCAGTATCTCAACTATATCTTCCTTTACTGTGACTTTGTCAGCATCTTCTTCCTTGGTAAAGACAGACACAAAGTATTCATTTAGTACCTCGGCCATGCCCGCTGCCTCCATGAGTAGATCTCCTATTTGGTCCCTCATCTGCCCCCCCCTCCTCCTTTTACAACCCGTTTACTGTTTACATGCCTGTAGAAGACTTTTGGATTCCCTTTTATGTTTGACGCCAGTCTATTCCCATACTCTCTCTTTGCCCCTCTTATTTCCTTTTTCACTTCCCCTCTGAACTTTCTATATTCCGCCTGGTTCTCACTTGTGTTATCAACCTGACATCTGTCATACGCCCCTTTTTTCCATTTCATCTTACTCACTATCTCTTTTGTCATCCAGGGAGCTCTGGTTTTAGTTGCCCTACCTTTCTGCTTCGTGGGAATATGCCTAGACTGTACCCGAACCATCTCCTCTTTAAAGGCCGGCCATTGTTCAAATACAGTTTTGTCTGCCAATCTTTGATTCCAATTTACCCGGGCCAGATCAGTTCTCATCTCATTGAAATTGGCCCTCCTCCAATTGAGTATTTTTCTTTAGAATGGTCCGTGTCTTTTTCCATAGCTAATCTAAACCTTATGATACCATGATCACTGTTCCCTAAATGCTCCCCCACTGACACTTGCTCCACTTGGCCCGCCTCATTCCCTAGAACCAAGTCCAGCAATGCCTCCTTCCTCGTTGGGCCGGAAACGTACTGGTCAAGAAAGTTATCCTGAACACATTTCAAAAATTCCTCCCCCTCTTTGCCCCTTATATTATTATTGTTATCCCAGTCTATATTAGGATAGTTGAAGTCCCCAGTTATCACTACTCTATGGCTTTTGCACCGCTCTGTAATTTCCCTGCAAATTTGCTCCTCTATATCCTTCCCACTAGTTGGTGGCCTATAGAATACACCCAGTAGTGTAATGGTACGTTTCTTAACTCTAACCAAATAGATTCTGTCCTTGACCCCTCCAGGACATCCTCTCCCTCCAGCACTTCAATATTCTCCTTAACCAATACAGCCACCCCCCCTCCTTTCTTCCCTTCCCTATCTTTCCTGAACACTTGTATCCAGGAATATTTAGTCTCCAATCCTGCCCTTTTTTGAGCCAGGTCTCTGTTATCGCCACACATCATATTCCCATGTGGCTGTTTGCGCCTCCAGCTCACCAACCTTGTTTACCACACTTCGTGCGTTTACACATATGCACTGCAAATGAGTATTAGGCTTTCTCGTACTCTCTCTTGGTCTGATCCCACCTAATACTGTACTATTACTTGCCCGAGTGCTATCTTTCTCCCCCGATCCTTTGTGCCCCTTGTTTCTCCTTTCCAATGCAACATCCTGGTGCCCATCCCTCTGCCAAATTTATTTTAAACCCCCCCTCCCCCAGCACAAGCGAACCTCCCCGCGAGGACATTGGTCCCAGCTCCGTTGAGGTGCAACCCGCTGGCCTGTACAGGTCCCACCTTTCCCAGAACTGGTCCCAATGCCCCAGGAATCTAAAGCCCTCCCTCCTGCACCATCTCTCCAGCCACACATTCATCTGCACTATCCTCCTATTTCTGTGCTCACTAGCGTGGCACTGGGAGTAATCCGGAGATTTCTACCTTTGAGGTCCAGCTTCTTAATCTCTTTCCTAACTCCTTAAAATCTGCCTGCAGGACCTCATCCCTCTTTCTACCTATGTCATTGGTACCAACACGGACCATAACCTCTGGTTGTTCACCCGCCCCCCCACAGAATGTTCTGCAGCCGCTCAGTGATATCCTTGACCCTGGCACCAGGGAGGCAACATACCATCCTGGAATCACGTTTACAGGCGCAGAAACGCCTGTCTGCTCCCCTAACTATTGAATCCCCCATCACTATTGATCTCCTGACCTTTCTCTTCCTCGCGACCCCCCCCCCCCTCCCCCCCGACCTGTACGGCTGAGCCACCCATGGTGTGGTGGACTTGGCTCTGGCCGCACTCCACAGAGGAACCCTCTCCCTCACCTTTATTAACTGAATATTGGTTAGAGAGAGGGATGCATCAGGGGACTCCTGCACTACCTGCCTGGTCCTCCTTGTCTGTCTGGTGGTCACCCAGTCTCGCTCTGCCTGCACTCTCTTCGGCTGCTGGGTGACCACCTCCTGAAACGTGCTTTCCACAAAACTCTCAGCCTCGCGGATGCACTGCAGTGACGCCAGCTGCTGCTCAAGCTCTGAAACCCTGAGCTCGAGCTCCTCCAGCTGACGACACTTCCTGCACCTGTGGTTGTCCAGGACACGGGAAGCGTCCCGGAGTTCCCACATTGCATCTGACGGGTGTGAGCTGCCCTGCCATGCCTCGATTTATTAGATTGTTTACTAAACTTAACAAAAATAAATTAAACTTTAAAAAAAAACTCGCAACAGATAAAGAAACGCCCACCAGCCAATCAGCTCCTTCCTCTGTTCATTTAGTTTTATTAGTCTAGTTAATAAACTAATTTAAGTTATTAAATTTAATAAACTAACAACAGTTTTACGCTCCCAGCTTTTAATTTAATTTTACCCAAATCCCTAACTTAGAGGGAATAAAGAAGCTGTAACACTCACCAGCCAATCACCTACCTGCTGTGACGTCACTCCCCGTTTTTTTTCCTGGATTCCTACCGACTGTCTCCGCAAGATACACTGGTCGGCCCCTCGATGACTCCCACCAGCCCCCCGCCACCCCCCTCTGGCCCCCCCGACGACTCCCGCCGGCCCCCGCCACCCCCCTCTGGCCCCCGACGACTCCCGCCGGCCCCCGCCACCCCCCTCTGGCCCCCCGACGACTCCCGCCGGCCCCCCACCTCCGCTGCTCCTCTGGGTCCACTCCCGCCGCCTCCTCTCCCGCCACTCCCAGTGCGTTTAGGCCTTCGAACCTTGACCTCTATTTGACTCTCTCTGCCGCCTCCCCTCCCACTGCCTCCGCCACTCCCAGCACAGAAGGAGGCCATTCAGCCTGTCGTGCCTGCTCGTTGAAAGAGCTATCGAATTAGTCCCACTGCCCTGCTCTTTCCCCGTAGTCCTGCAAACCTTCTCCCCTTTCTAAGTATTTATCCAATTCCTTATTGAATCTGCTCCCACCGCCCTTTCGGGTAGCGCATTCCAGATCATAACAACTCGCTGCGTAAAAAAAATTTCTCCTCGTTCTCGCCTCTGGCTTTTTTGCCAATTATTTTAAATCTGTGTCCTCTGGTTACCGACCCTCCTGCCACTGGAAACAGTTTCTCCTTATTTACTCTCATCAAAACCCTTCGTGATTTTGAATGCCTCCTCTTAACCGCCTCTGCTGTAAGGCGAACAATCCCAGTTTCTCTCGTCTCTCCACGTTAATGTGTGAACCCAAGCATTGGGGCCTAGAAATTCTGCACCCAGCACTCAATACGGAAAGCTGCAGCTCCCAGGGAGTGAGCAGCATTCACTGACAGAGCAGTCACCGCACTGCCAAGGTAATCCGTTAAATGCGAATCATTTTGGGACCTCCTGACGTCTAAATACAAGTTCCCCTTTTAATTTTAAGGCGGTTCTGTATTGGGGATGAATTGTTGTGAAGAAGGCATACGGAATGCTCTCCGTTATTAGCCGAGGTATAGAATACAAAAGCAGGGATGTAATGATGGAACTGTATAAAACGCTGGTAAGGCCACAGCTGGAGTATTGTGCGCAGTTCTGGTCACCACATTATAGGAAGGACGTAATTGCTCTGGAGAGAGTGCGGAGAAGATTTACAAGGATGTTGCCAGGGCTTGAAAATTGCAGCTACGAGGAGAGATTGGATAGGCTGGGGTTGTTTTCCTTGGAGCAGAGGAGGCTGAGGGGAGACTTGATTGAGGTGCACAAAATTATGAGGGGCCCAGATAAAGTAGCGGAGAGTTCAAGAACTAGAGGACATAGATTTAAGCTGATTGGTGGAAGGATTAGAGGGGACATGAGGAAAAACTTTTTTACCCAGAGGGTGGTGGGTGTATGGAATTCACTGCCCGAATTGGTGGTAGAGGCAGGGACCCTCAACTCTTTTTAAAAGTACCTGGACCTGCACCTAAAGTGCTGTAAGCTGCAGGGCTACGGACCGGGTGCTGGAAGGTGGGATTAGAATGGGCACCTGGTTGTTCTTCGAGCCGGCATGCACACAATGGGCCGAATGGCCCCCTTCTGTGCTGTATCTTCTCTATGGTTTCATCTGAACCTTCATCTTAATCAGGTAATGGGTGCACTGTGACAAGGTCACTCGTGTGTCGAGGATGGTTTGATAATTATTTTTAATAACTAAAAGCCCAAAACTCCATTCCAATCCTCGGCGTATTCTGGGTTGGTCTCTGGTTTGGGGACCACTCTGAGTGATTTTAGGAGGCGAGTGTGGGTGCTCCAGCCCGCCGATTTCCGAGTTTCCCAGGGACCCACCTGTGTGCGCGCGGGCAACCCGAAAACGGAAGTCCCGCTGGCAATTAAAACCGGCGGGATGACAGTTAAAGAGCCAAATGTACCTCATTGAGGTACTTAAGGCACTTTACCTGTGACAGATTAAGTAGCTAGAAAGATTTTGAATTTACCTGGGTGGCTTGCCCACTGTTTCTGATTCACACCTGGTGAAACCAGGGCCAGATCAGGGAAAAAGAAATTAAATAAAATAAATAAAAAAACATGCAAAGAAGTGGAAACACGAACTGCCTTTGAAACCTGCTTTGATGTCCGATGTCTCCTGCTCCAATGTCCCCCTCTTCACCCACCTGATCTCCCCCCGATCTTCCCCCGTGTCCCCCCAATCTTCCTCCGATGTCCCCCTCTTCCCCCTCCCAATCTTCCCCCTCCCAATCTTCCCCTGATCTTCCCCCGATGTCCCCCTCTTCACCCTCCCAATCTTCCCCCTCCCAATCTTCCCCTGATCTTCCCCCGATGTCCCCCTCTTCACCCTCCCAATCTTCCCCCTCCCAATCTTCCCCTGATCTTCCCCCGTGTCCCCCTCTTCACCCTCCCAATCTTCACCCAGTCTTCCCCCGATGTCCCCCTCTTCACTCTCCCGATCTTCCCCTGATGTCCCCCTCTTCACCCTCCCGATCTTCCCCCGATGTCCCCCTCTTCACCCTCCCGATCTTCCCCCGATGTCCCCCTCTTCACCCTCCCAATCTTCCCCCTCCCAATCTTCCCCTGATCTTCCCCCGTGTCCCCCTCTTCACCCTCCCAATCTTCACCCAGTCTTCCCCCGATGTCCCCCTCTTCACCCTCCCGATCTTCCCCCGATGTCCCCCTCTTCACCCTCCCGATCTTCCCCCGATGTCCCCCTCTTCACCCTCCCGATCTTCCCCCGATGTCACCCTCTTCACTCTCCCGATCTTCCCCCGTTGTCCCCCTCTTCACTCTCCTGATCTTCCCTTGATGTCCCCCCACCTTCCCCCCCCGGTCTTCCAGTCCAGCGCCGGATGACGTCTGTCTCTCTCTCTTTCCTGCCCCCTGGCGTTGCAGCTCCTGATGGCTGCCAGCCTGTCAATCAGACTAGCTGCCGGGCGCGAAACCCGAAGAGGACATTAACCACTATCAATCAACGTGCGATCGCGTTGGAAACGGTAAATTTGGTTCATGCGGGTTTGCCACGCGCCCAATCACCCCCCCTTCTGCCATCCCACCTCCTCGCTAATATCGGGGCCTATGTATTTTCAGAGTTGCCGTTTTCTGGTGGTGGGATCATTTTAACCTGATGACACCTTTTGTCACCGACTTCTCAGCCAGAGGAAATAGTCTTTCCTTATTCACTCTTATCAAAACCCTTCATAATTTTAATAACCTTATTAAATCTCCTCTTACCCTTCTCTGCTCCAGTGGAAATCGTCCCAGCATCTCAAGTCTCTCCTCATAACTATAGTTTCCCATCACTGAGATCATCCTGGTGAATCTACACTGTAAACTCTCTATGGCTTTAATGTCCTTTTAAAATGAGGCCCAAAACTGGACACCGTGCTCTAGCTGTAGCCTGACCAATATTCTGTACAAATTTATCATTACTTCTTTACTCTTGTATTATATTTGGAAGTCTCGCTCGAAATTGGGGAATTACCCTAAAATTAACAGGAAGCTGCAAAATGTCTGTCCTCGTGGGAATTCCCCTCGTCGTCGGATGTAACGAGCTTGTCCGCCATATTGATGCTTGGCGACCATTTTGCTGCTGAAAAATGGGCGCGTGCCGTCAGATTTCTGAGCCAATGAGTTTCCTGCTTTTTCCTTCCCATCAGGCTCGTGTAAGGGTCTCCTCAAAGTATTGACCGCTCAACACCAAACATCTGTGGGTGAAGCCCTCCCACCTCTGCATCCCCTACAGCATTCACTGAGCGAGTCCCCAGGATTTATCTTTGTTCCTCTTTCTAGACACGAAAGGCATCAAGGGGTATGGGGAGAGAGCGGGAATATGGTATTGAGATAGAGGATCAGCCATGATCATATTGAATGGCGGAGCAGGCTCGAAGGGCCGAATGGCCTACTCCTGCTCCTATTTTCTATGTTTCTGCTGTTCCTTCTCCACCTCAGGAATTGTACCCAGGCTTTTCTGGCATGGCACAAGGATGTTTATTATTTGTCAGTTAGAGACTGTTTAAATTGACAACTATTTAAGAATTCTCATCACTTCTCTAGAGGAACAGAATTGAAAAGCAGAGAAGTTATGTTAAACTTGTATAAAACCTTGGTTAGACCACACTTGGAGTATTGTGCACATTTCTGGTCTCCATATTATTAAAAGGATATAGCGGTGCAGAAAAGATTCACTAGGAAGATACCAGAACTGAGAGGTTATACCTATCAGGAAAGGCTGAACAGGCTGGGGGTCTTTCCTCTAGAAAAGAGAAGGCTGGGGGGTGACCTGATAGAGGTCTTTAAGATTATAAAATTGTTTGATAGGGTAGAGAAGATGTTTCCACTTGTGCAGGAGTCCAAAACTGGGGGGGCCATAAATAAGATAGTCACTAATAAATCCAATAAAGAATTCAGGAGGAACCTCTTCACCCAGAGAGTGGTGAGAATGTGGAACTCGTTACCACAAGGAGAAGTTGAGGCGAATAAGATTAAGGGGAAGCTAGAAAAGCAAATAAGGGAGAAAGGAATAGAAGGACATGCTGAAAGGGTTAGATGAAGAGAGGTGGGAGGAGGCTGGTGTGGAGCATAAACACCAGCACAGACCAGTTGGGCCGAATGGCCTGTTTCTGTGCTGTAAGTTTGATGTAATTCTCTGGAATTCCCGCAGGGATGGGTTTCAACAGGCAAGCATGCATTACAGGAAACCTTCCATGTGAAGGTTTTCACGTTTAGTAAACTTTTAGGGTAAATATAGGTCTCGTGACGAATTGTACAAAATATACATTAACGGCAGATTGCAGCCAACACACTGACCTTTGCTGACCTTATGAGATCATGAAACCTCATGCTGCCTGGTTCTGGCCAATATTTCCCCCTTAACCAACGTCTCTAAAACAGATTATCTGCTCATTGTCACATTGCTGTTTGTGGGAGCTTGCTGTGTGCAAATTGGCTGCTGCATTTCCCAACATTACAACAGTGACTTCATTGGCTGTAAAGCGCTTTAGGACGTCCTGAGGTTGTGAAAGGCGCTATATAAATGCAAGTCTTTCTTTTGCATTGGAGAGGGGTCCTGTGGGTTTGGAAATTGGCCCTCATTACCTGTGGGACTTGATTGCTGCTGAATGGGCAGCTTTCTTGCCACCCACTCCCACTATTGCATCCTCCCAGTGCCTAGTTTCAGATAGAAGAACTTCTATGTCTCTTGCCCAGAAGTTTGAGGCTGCCTTTTTCTTGGTTCTTGTTGGAGCCGTGTTTTTATCTTGTTGAAAAGCTTTAAATCCTGCGGCTGCACTCTCAGAAATGCCTCCTCTGCCTCCTCCCCCTCACCCCTGCCACTTATTTACTGGGCCTCCTGGCGGCAGATCACTGGACTCGCACAACTGATGTCAGACTAATCTGATCTGCAGTTACATGTTCACCCTCCTTGAACAAAAAATGGCCACTCCCCGGACCCAGGGCGCAATTTGTATGTTTAAGGAGGGTCGAAAATTCTGGTGTCTTTTGAGCCCTTTGTTGCACCGAGCTATTCCTCCATGGGTGGCGCAGCAGCTGAGGCCCACACTTTCCAGCAGGGTGAAGTGGTCAGCGGTCACACCGGGGAACCTAGGCAGTGTGCCAGGGTTCGGATCAGATTGCTCAGCAGCGAGCAGGGATTGAATCTGGGGGAGCTGTAAAAAGCAACAAAGGGATACAAAGAAAGCAGTGAGGTGCAAGAGGGGCATATAGTTTACAAAAACTTGAAAGGGAGATCAAAGCTAACAGCAAAAGTTTTATGAATATGCTAAAAGAGAGTGGAAAAGGGGAATGAGGACTCATTAAAGACAGATGCAGGTGAGATTATAATGGATAATAAGGAAATGATAGACTTGTTAAATGAATACTTTGTATCTGTTTTCACAGATGAGATGTTAGAAATGGGATAAGAGGATATAATATGCCAAGGGGTGGAACTTAGTGGATTTAATATAATGGAGAAAATAATGGGACTTAAGGTAGACAAATCTCCAGGAGCAGATTTTTTCCACCCCAGAGTGTGAAAAGAAATAGATGAGACAGAGTGATAGCTGATCAAAGAGAGTCAGCATGGATTTGTAAAAGGGTGGTCATGTCAGACTAATCGACTTGATTTTTTTGAGGAGGTGACTAGCATGGTGGACAGAGAGTGTCTATAGTTGTTGTCTATATGGGCATTTGATAAGGTTCCACACAAGAGATTACTTGCAATAATGAGAGCACACGGAACTGGATGTAACCTCGTGACATGGGTCTGTAATTGGTTGGGAGGAAGGAGACAGAGAGTAGGGATAAAGGGAATGTTCTCTGATTGGCGGGATATCACAAGTGGTGTCCCCCAGGGATCTGTTCTGGGGCCTGAGCTTTTCATCGTATATATTAATAGCTTGGACGAAGGAGTAGAGAGCTGTATATCCAAGTTTGCAGGAGACACTATGCCAGGAGGCACAGTAAATTGTATAGATTGGAACAGGAAGTTGCAAAGGGACATAGACAGACTAAGTGAGTGGGCAGAAAAAGACGACAGATGGGGGGGATTGTGGGATCATCCACTTTGGATCTGAGAAATACAAGTTGGAATATTTTCTTAATGGTGAGAGACCAGGAGCTGTGGAGGAGCACAGGGGTTTAGGTGTCTGATATCCGATCTGTCTTTCTTAGGTCCAAAGTGGATGACCTCCCATTTCCCCACATTGAACTCCATCTGCCACTAATAACAGATTCTAGTAAATTCCCCACAACAGACGTTAGACGAAGAGGCCTATAATTTCCGAGTTTGTCTCTCCTACCCTTCTTAAATAACGGGTAGGAGAGATAAACGAGGAAATTGTGAAGCAAATGATAAAAATTTGGTAAACAGGAACATTCTAGGGGAGATTTTCCAGGGTCTGTGCCCAGACACATTGGATCTCCTCGGCAGAGTGAATATCAGCAGATCGGGCAGGTCAGATAGCACTCCTGGAAAGGGACCTGTGCGATTCTCTGATATTCAGGAGATTTGTTCCATTGGAATTCTATACGATGGGAGTGAATGGTGAGGGGTTTGGTCCATTGCAATTCTATAAAGTGAATGGTTCAGCTAATACTAATTATACCACTTGTATTTACGTAATATTTTATCATGAAGAAATGTCACGTTTGAAGTGCAGTAACTGATATTATGCAGGTATGTCTTTATCTAGAGTTTATCTTATCTCTAACACCTCCTCGTTTCCTCTGGATTGTAACCTCGAGAGCCTGAACAGAAGACAAGTAGTGAACGGGCCATCTACCACCAAGGGTTTGACTCGGGTCCTATTCACGTTTCTGTCTTTCTTCTCCAGGAACTGAACGTCCAGCTGTCTGAGGAAATTGCACGGATACGGGCGCTTGTTACAGGAAAGAGCCATGACAACTTTGGGAATTCCTCTGTCACGGGTGACAGAGATACCTGTGAATTGGAGGTAAGACAGGAGGGGGAGGAGGGAGGGTCGGGGTGCACTTTTCATTGAACCAAAGACCATTTGGCAAGAAAACGTTTATAGAATCATACAGCACATAAGGAGGCCGTTCGGCCCATTGTGCCTATGCCAGCTCTTTGAAAGAGCTATCCAATTGGTCCCAATCCCCTGCTCTTCCCCCATAACCTTGCAAATTTTTCCTTTTTAAGTATTTATCCAATTGCCTTTTGAAAGTTACTTCCCTTGTGGGAGAGACTAGAGCTAGGGGCCACAGTTTAAAAAATAAGGGGTCTCCCAGTTAAGACGGAGATGAGGAGAAATTTTCTCTCTGAGGGTCGTGAGTCTGTGGAACTCCCTTCCCCAGAGAGCGGTGGAGGCAGGGTCACTGAATATTTTTAAGGCTGAGTTAGATAGATCCCTGATTAACGAGGGAGTCAAAGGTTATAGTAGGTAGACGGGAAAGTAGGGTTGAGGTCACAATCGGATCAGCCAAGATCTTATCAAATGGCAGAGCAGGATCGAGGGGCCGAATGGCCTACTCCTGCTCTTAATTCGTATGTTCGTATTGAAGCTGCTTCCACCACCCTTTCAGGCCTTGGATTCTAGATCATCGCAAATCACTGAGTAAAAAGATTTCTCCTCATCTCTCCCTTGGCTTTTTTTTGCCAATGTCCCCCGGTTCCCGAGAAACATTGACCAGGTTTCTCACTTCTGGTGTCTGCCTCAGTGAGCACAGCTGGAATCAGGCCTGGCTCCTGCTCAAATAGGCCGCTGCAATTTGCTGCCTCAACTCGCATATAAAGAATGTCCAGAGAGCAACTGAAACTTACGGCACTGCACCCCGACAAGTAGAGGAGGGAAAAACGTTAAAAATACTATCCGTGATCCCCTTAACAACCATCGCAAACAACTGTAATTATAACCACGGTGCCAGCTGTGGCTCAGTGGGCAGCACTCTCGCCTCTCAGTTAGAAGGTCGTGTTTTCAAGTCCCACTCCAGAGACTTGAGTGCAAAATCTAGGCTGACACTCCCAGTGCAGTACTGAGGGAGTGCTGCCCTGTTGGAGGTGCCTTCCTTCAGATGAGAACATTAGAAATAGGAGCAGGAGTTGGCCAATCGGCCCCTCGAGCCTGCTCCGCCATTCAATAAGATCATGGCTGATCTGATCCTAAATTCATGTCCAATTTCCTGCCCGCTCCCCGTAACCCCTAATTCCCTTTACTTCTAGGAAACTGTCTATTTCTGTTTTAAATTTATCTAATGATGTAGCTTCCACAGCTTCCTGGGGCAGCAAATTCCACAGACCTACTACCCTCTGAGTGAAGAAGTTTCTCCCCATCTCAGTTTTGCCAATGCCTTCACAATCTTATTTCACCCATCTTTCACCCATCTTTGGGAACATCCTTACCGCATCCACCCGATCAAGACCCTTCACAATCTTATATGTTTCAATAAGATCGCCTCTCATTCTTCTGAACTCCAATGAGTAGAGTCCCAATCTACTCAACCTCTCCTCATATGTCCGCCCCCTCATCCCCGGGATTAACCGAGTGAACCTTCTTTGTACTGCCTCGAGAGCAAGTATGTCTTTTCTTAAGTATGGACACCAAAACTGTATGCAGTATTCCAGGTGCGGTCTCACCAATACCTTATATAACTGCAGCAATACCTCCCTGTTTTTATATTCTATCCCCCTAGCAATAAAAGCCAACATTCCATTGGCCTTCTTGATCATCTGCTGCACCTGCAAACTAACTTTTTGATTTTCTTGCACGAGGACCCCCAGATCCCTTTGTACTAAGAACATAAGAACATAAGAAATTGGAGCAGGAGTAGGCCAATCGGCCCCTCGAGCCTGCTCCGCCATTCAATAAGATCATGGCTGATCTGATCCCAACCACAAATCTAAAGAACACAAGAAGTCGGAGCAGGACCCGGCCACATAGCCCCTGGGCCCTCTCCGCCACCCACAGGGCATTGACCGATCCGAACTCAGCTTCATGTCCAATTTCCTGCCCGCTCCCCATAACCCCTAATTCCCTTTACTTCTAGGAAACTGTCTATTTCTGTTTTAAATTTATCTAATGATGTAGCTTCCACAGCTTCCTGGGGCAGCAAATTCCACAGACCTACCACCCTCTGAGTGAAGAAGTTTCTCCTCATCTCAGTTTTGAAAGAGCAGCCCCTTATTCTAAGATTATGCCCCCTAGTTCTAGTTTCACCCATCTTTGGGAACATCCTTACCGCATCCACCCGATCAAGACCCTTCACAATCTTATATGTTTCAATAAGATCGCCTCTCATTCTTCTGAACTCCAATGAGTAGAGTCCCAATCTACTCAACCTCTCCTCATATGTCCGCCCCCTCATCCCCGGGATTAACCGAGTGAACCTTTTTTGTACTGCCTCGAGAGCAAGTATGTCTTTTCTTAAGTATGGAGACCAAAACTGTATGCAGTATTCCAGGTGCGGTCTCACCTAAGCAGTACTTTCCAGTTTCTCGCCATTAAGATAATAACTTGCTCTCTGATTTTTCCTGCCAAAGTGCATAACCTCACATTTTCCAACATTGTATTGCATCTGCCAAATCTCCGCCCACTCACCCAGCCTGTCTATAACCCCTTGTAGGTTTTTCATGAGATGCTAAACCGAGTCCCTGTCAGCCCTCTCATGTGGACGTAAAAGATCCCATGGCAATATTTCGAAGAAGAGCAGGGGAGTTCTCCCCGGTGTCCTGGCCAATATTTATCCCTCAACCAACATCACTAAAAACAGATTATCTGGTCATTATCACATTGCTGTTTGTGGGATCTTGCTGTGCGCAATTTGCCATGTTTCCTACATTACAACAGTGACTATACTTCAAAAGTACTTCATTGGCTGTAAAGCGCTTTGGGAAGTGAGGTTGTAAAAGGCCTTCTATAAATGCAAGTCTTTCTTATAATTAGTTCCCTTTATTTCTGCAAGTTCTTTTGAGTATTTCTGCTTAAACTGACAGGGGTTACAGACTCCAGCAGTAAGTAAGGGTTAAAAACACAGTGGTGATGAGCAGATGACTGATGCCCCCTGGGCCGAAGAGCCATTGTCACCCCTGTGGAGGTGCCAGGCAGAGCTGCGCCAATCCATCTTATAAACGTGCACCACAGTCACCTCCCGCTGGATCGCAAAGCCTCACTCACACTGCAAAAACATTGCAAGAAGACATATTTATATTGTAGTGTATCTCCTCCCTCAGAGACAAAGGCAATCGGATAAATACTTGAAGGGGAAAAATGTACAGGGCTATGGGGAAAGGGCAGGGGAGTGGGACTAATTGGATAGCTCTTTCAAAGAGCCAGCACAGGCACGATGGGCAGAATGGCCTTCTTCTGTGCTGTATTATTCTATGATTCGATGATCTTACAGCTCCATGCAATGAAGTACAGTAATTGTTATGTCAGCAAGCATGGTTGCCATTTTGGCACAGCAAGATCCCACAAACAACAATGAGATGAACGGCTGGTGAATCTGTTCTTTTTGGTGGCTTGGTGAAGGGAGCCCCAGAACACCAGAGAGCTCCCTGCTCTTCAGATAGTGCCATGGGATCTTTGGAGCAGGTGACGGGCCTCAGTAACAAATGAAGTCCACCCAGTTTCAAGTTACAAGAATTTTTGAATTGAATGTTGATTTTGATTTGATTTGATTTGAATTAGTAACTGGGCCGAGACTGTTTTAAAATGGAGGCTGTGTGGGGGTTGCCAACTCTGGTCGGACATATTCCTGGAGGTGTCATCACGTGACCTCCTGCCGCCAACTGCCCCACCCCCACGCTCTTGCCATTGGTTGCCCCCCACATCCATCCTCACGATGCCCCGCCTTCCCACGGCCAATTGGAAAGCGAGCAGACTCTTCATTACCTAATTGGATGTTCTTGACTGTCAGTCAAACAGTCTATTCCCCCCCCCCCCCAGCTCAAATATTTTGATAACTAATAAACAGAAGTGTTCAAAACCCTTCTTTTTAAATGCCCCTATGATTTCTCTCGCTAGTTGCTCGCAGCAGTGTCCTGGAGAATAGCCTTCAATTCCTGGAGACTCCAGGGCAGTCCTGGAGGGTTGGGAACCCTAAGCTCAGTGGCTGCTGCTGTATCTGTTACGAATTCCCTTGTCTTGATGTAAGGGCCTGAGTGGCAGGTAATCCGCTCCCACCTGTCCTGGGTGGACTTTGATATTCAAAAGAGGGACTTTGTTTCTGTCTTGGTCCCAGATCAAAATCGGTTGCATTGGTTCCTCGGCATTTCCGTAGGGGACCGAGATATTAAGTGTTTGAAGGTGCAAAAAGCCACCCAGGGGTTCGGAATGTTTTAACAGTCTATACTTACAGTTTATTGCGTTTTTTCATTATTCCAGACCTTGAAATGCTAAATACAGAAATGGTGCAACCTCAATTTGGTGTCTTTGAAAGAGGCAGGTCGTTAATGTAATGGCGTCACTGAACGCACTGAGTTAGGCTTTATAATCCACATTACCCTGCTGAGGGGCGACTCCATTCAGGCCGAATTATTAAAGGACTAAGAGACTCAGAATCCTTTGCTACTTTGTCTCACAAATAAAGGACCAGTGATGATTAAGGACTCTTATTTTTATCTGCTAATTTATTCTTGCTTCAATAAAAAAAAAATTACGTCTTGGAATAAATTCTGATCAGTCGTTTTAATGTGAGCACTTACTCACCAGGGGTTGGAGAGATCAGGAGTGACGTCCCCTCCTATCTCTGGTGTTAGGGGAGATAGTTCACACAGAGGGTCAACTTCCAGTTCGTAGGGACTGCAGGCTTATCGATGGAAGGTGGTTTTTACAACGGTAATGGGACGTAGTCCAAACTCTTATAGTCTCATCCAAAGACAGAAAGTTCTGGCAACTCAGCACTGCCCCAAGTCTGCAGTGGTGCTCACGTAGAATTACACAGTATTTACAGCACAGAAACAGGCCATTCGGCCCAACTAGTCTATGCCGGTGTTTATGCTCCACATGAGCCTCCTCCCACTTTGCTTCATCTCACCCTAACAATGATGTGGAGATGCCGGTGATGGACTGGGGTTGACAATTGTAAACAATTTTACAACACCAAGTTATAGTCCAACAAATTTATTATAAGAATAAATTTAAAATAAATTTGTTGGACTATAACTTGGTGTTGTAAAATTGTTTACAATTGTCACCCTAACAAGGTCAATTGAAAATTTCAAAACTGAGATTGATAGATTTTTGTTAGGCAAGGGTATTAAGGGTTACAGAACCAAGGCGGGTAGATGGAGTTAAGATCCAGATAGCCCATGATCTAATTGAATGGCGGAACAGGCTCGAGGGGCTGAATGGCCGACTCCTGTTCCTATAAACATATCCTATTTTCTCCCTCGTGTTTATCTAGCTTCCCCTTAAATGTATCTACACTATTCGCCTCAACTACTCCTTGTAGCGAGTTCCACATTCTCACCACTCTCTGGGTAAAGAAGTTTCTCCTGAATTCCCTATTGGATTTATTAGTGACTAATTATATTTACGATCCCTTAAACCCAAAATCCTTTACAAGAGGCACAAGAGCTTTCTGTTGAGCCAAGCTGATTTGTGGATGATGTCACAAAGTGCAAGAGTGATCAAGACAAGCACCTGTACCAGAAACCCAGGGACAAATCGGAGATGATCCCTTTAATGATTAGTCGATTGTGCTGAAACAGCTTCTCTCACCTTCAGGCTCAGTAAGTTTTCTCGATTAGCGCCTTTTGTTAATGACAGGACCCGCGCTGATAATTCAGCTCGTTCCTGCTGCCAGACTTGTAACTCCTTCCCCAGTGTGACTCTCACTCCCTCCCTGTGGGAAGTATCTGAGTCTGTGCTCAGTACCTAGCGCAAATGGGAAAGGAAATGCAGAACGAAATGGGGTCAAGGTTGAGAATTAACTTCGGGATTCAGACGAGGGTTCACATACTCTTAAAGATTTGCTCTTTCAGCTCATTTCAGCCCAGCTTGTAACTCCCTCCCAGGTATCTGTTATTCTATATATAAACCCCCTGAACCCCTCGATTAGATTCCAGCCTGTAACTCACTCCCGGGTTTCTGTTATTCTATTTATAAACCCCTCGATTAGATTCCAGCCTGTAACTCACTCTCGGGTATCTGTTATTCTATATATAAACCCCCCGAACCCCTCGATTAGATTCCAGCCTGTAACTCACTCCCAGATATCTGTTATTATATGTATAATCTACCCGAACCCCTCGATTAGATGCCAGCCTGTAACTCACTCCAGGGTATCTGTTATCCTATATATAAACCACCTGAACCCCTTGATTAGATTCCAGCCTGTAACTCATTTTCAGGTATGCCTATATTGTGGAATCTCATTATCCTGACCATAAAATCATTGCTATTACAGCACAAATGGAGGGAGGCCATTCAGCCCACTGTGCCGGTTCTAGCTCTTCAACTGGAGCTGTCTATCCCAATCCCATTTTCCTGCCCGCTCCCTGCATATAAAAGTTCAGAGTGTTTATGGCCACCACTGTGTCAGCCAATGAGTTGGAGGCAAGGGCGGGTCTTATTGCAGGACTCACAGCGAACAGTCTATTTACTCAGTAAACAGAGTCTTTTTAAAAAGAGTCTGTACGAACTACAGCAAACAGAACTCATGACCGAAACTACAGCAACGTCTCCCGATAAAAGCAGGGTGATTTCTCCAGCAAAATGCAGTGAGTGGAGGACAGTTACATAATACACATTATGTGCGTAAAATCAATCCCAGTCACTTCCAGCAGTGCGAGCTCCGGGCGGGATTGACGGGGGAATTACCCAATCATCTCCATTCTGGCCAGGAACAGTGGTGTCATTATATGCAGCCTATAAAAATTTAACATTTAACTCAAACCCATGACCTTTGATTAACTGCTAAGTCACTCGGAGAAGTCCAATGTGCTATCCGTTGTGTCACTAAATCACCTGTGGGATGCAAGATTCCTTCAGGACAGGGTTTCTACTATTCCCAGAGTCGGATATAGCGCTGCACATGGCTGGGTTTGTGCTTTAATTTGGGTGTAAGAGGAAAACCTTCTTAGCGAGCACTATGGGTCGGGTCTCACTCCTGGACTAGACGGACACTCCAGTGTAGTACTGAGGGAGCTCTATGCACTGTCAGAGGTCTGAAGCTATTCCTGTCTAAAGACCACCTGAACCGCTCGATTAGATGGTGGTCCCAATCGAGTAATTAGAACCGATTCTAAAGTAACTCATTCACTCAACAACAATAACTTGCATTTATATAGCACCTTTAACCTGGTAAAAGGTCCCAAGGTGCTTCACAGGAGTGTTAACAGACTTAATTTGACGCCGAGCCCAAGTACTGTTTTACTATACACCATCTGAACCTTTCGATTAGATTCTAACCAGTCAGCTGTGAGGAGGACACAAAGGGATATAGGCAGGTTAAGTGAGTGGGCAAGAAGGTGGCAGATGGAGTATAATGTGGGGAAATGTGAAATTATCCACTTTGGTGGGAAGAATAGAAAAGCAGAATATTTTTTAAAAGGTGAGAGATTAAGAAATGTTGGTAGTCAGAGGGATTTGGGTGTCCTTGTATATGAACTGCAGAAAGTTACCATTGGAGGTACAGCAAGCAATTAGGAAGGAAAATGGTATGTTGGCCTTTATTGTAATGGGGTTGGAGTACAAGAGTAAGGAAGTCTTGCTGCAATTGTACAGGGCTCTGGTGAGACCTCACCTGGAGTACTATGTACAGTTTTGGTCTCCTTACCTAAGGAAGGATATACTTGCCTTAGAGGCGATGCAACAAAGGTTCACTAGATTGATTCCTGGGATGAGAGGGTTGTCTTATGAGGAGGGATTGAGTAGAATGGGTCTATATTCTCTGGAGTTCAGAAGAATGAGAGGTGATCTCATTGAAACATATAAAATTCTTAGAGGGCTTGACAGGGTAGATGCTGAGAGGCTGTTTCCCTTGGCTGGAGAGTCTAGAACTAGGGGACATAGTCTCAGGATAAGGTGTCGGACATTTAGGACTGAGATGAAGAAAAGTTTCTTCACTCAGAGGGTTGTGAATCTTTGGAATTCTCTACCCCAGAGGCATGTGGATGCTCAGTCGTTGAGTATATTCAAGACTGAGATCGATCGATTTTGGACACTAAGGGAATCAAGGGATATGGGGATCGGGCGGGAAAGTGGAGTTGAGGTAGAAGATCAGCCATGATCTTATTGAATGGCGGAGCAGGCTCGAGGGACTCCTATTTCTTATGTTCTTAACTTACTCCTGGGTATCCGTATTATTCTATATATAAACCCCTCAATTAGATTCCAGTCATTGATTCATTGTTGGACGCCCTCTACAAGAAATTCCAATCTGGCCATTTTTTTTCAAGGAAGTGCCTCGTTATTCCAGGTTTGTGGCTGAACTGTGAACTCACAGCACTCTGTGCTTTCCCCCAGGTCTTACTACGGGTCAAGGAGAATGAAGTGCAGAACCTTCGGAAGGAGACTCTGTGCCTACGGGACGAGCTACAGTCCATGCAATGGGTGAGTGGTGCTCACGCTGAATGTTCACACCCCATTAGACCAATTTTCGGAGAGGGCCCTACTGCACTGCTGGCTCCTCTCTGCAGTTTTCCTGTGTCTGTATTGATCGTTATTATTTTGCAACGGATTTCTTTTGCAGGATAAGAAATACGCGACGGACAGGTACAATGATATTTACACAGAGTTAAGCGTCATGAAGGTCAGAACGGAGCGAGAACTCTTCCAAGTTAAAGAACAGTTGAAACTGGCAATGGCCGCACTGGAGGAGAAAGAGTCTTTGCAGAACAGCATTGCAAAATGAAGGTGGGTCCTGCTCCTGAATGACCTGAGGCCTGGTTACAATGGCCAAGGACCTACGTTGGCTCCCGGTCCGGCAATGCCTCGATTTTAAAATTCTCATCCTTCTTTTCAAATCCCTCCTAGCCCTCCTTATCTCTGTAACCTCCTCCAGCCCTCTCAGGTCTCTGCGCTCCTCCAATTCTGGCCTCTTGCGCATCCCCAATTTTCATCGCTCCACCAATGGCGGCCGTGCCTTCAGCTGCCGAGGTCCTAAGGTCTGGAATTTGCTCCTTAAACCTCTCCGCCTCTTTCTCCTCTTTAAAGACACTCCTTAAAACCTACCTCTTTGACCAAGCTTTTGGTCACCTGTCCTAATATCTCCTTACGTGGCTCGGTGTCAAATTTTGTTTGCTGCTGTGAAGCGCCTTGGAAAGTTTTACTACGTTAAAGGCACTATATAAATGCAGGTTGTTGTTGTTGTGCCCACAGTTGGCAATCTGACTGGGCCATTGGAATTGAAAGTGAAGGGAGTGAGATTTTTTATTTTTATTCGTTCATGGGATGTGGGCGTCGCTGGCGAGGCCGGCATTTATTGCCCATCCCTAATTGCCCTTGAGAAGGTGGTGGTGAGCCGCCTTCTTGAACCGCTGCAGTCCGTGTGGTGAAGGTTCTCCCACAGTGCTGTTAGGAAGGGAGTTCCAGGATTTAGACCCAGCAACGATGAAGGAACGGCGATATATTTGCAAGTCAGGATGGTGTGTGACTTGGAGGGGAACGTGCAGGTGGTGGTGTTCCCATGTGCCTGCTGCCCTTGTCCTTCTAGGTGGTAAAGGTCGCGGGTTTGGGAGGTGCTGTCGAAGAAGCCTTGGCGAGTTGCTGCAGTGCATCCTGTGGATGGTACACACTGCAGCCACAGTGCGCCGGTGGTGAAGGGAGTGAATGTTTAGGGTGGTGGATGGGGTGCCAATCAAGCAGGCTGCTTTGTCCTGGATGGTGTCGAGCTTCTTGAGTATTGTTGGAGCTGCACTCATCCAGGCAAGTGGAGAGTATTCCATCACACTCCTGACTTGTGCCTTGTAGATGGTGGAAACGCTTTGGCGAGTCAGGAGGTGAGTCACTCGCCGCAGAATACCCAGCCTCTGACCTGCTCTCGTAGCCACAGTATTTATGTGGCTGGTCCAGTTAAGTTTCTGGTCAATGGTGACCCCCAGGATGTTGATGGTGGGGGATTCGACGATGGTAATGCCGTTGAATTTCATGGGGAGGTGGTTAGATTCTCTCTTGTTGGAGATGGTCATTGCCTGGCACCTGTTGGCGCGAATGTTACTTGCCACTTATCAGCCCAAGCCTGGATGTTGTCCAGGTCTTGCTGCATGTGGGCACGGACTGCTTCATTATCTGCGGAGTTGCGAATGGAACTGAACACTTTGTAATCATCAACGAACATCCCCATTTCTGACCTTATGATGGAGGGAAGGTCATTGATGAAGCAGCTGAAGATGGTTGGGCCTAGGACACTGCCCTGAGGAACTCCTGCAGCAATATCCTGGGGCTGAGATGATTGGCCTCCAACAACCACTACTATCTTCCTTTGTGATTCCTGTGGAGTTTTCCCCCTGATTCCCATTGACTTCAGTTTTACTTGGGCTCCTTGGTGCCACACTCGGTGAAATGCTGCCTTGATGTCAAGGGCAGTCACTCTCACCTCACCTCTGGAACTCAGCTCTTTTGTCCATGTTTGGACCAAGGCTGTAATGAGGTCTGGAGCCGAGTGGTCCTGGCGGAACCCAAACTGAGCATCGGTGAGCAGGTTATTGGTGAGTAAGTGCCGCTTGATAGCACTGTCGACGACACCTTCCATCACTTTGCTGACTCGGTTAAATGTGATCGGAAACTCAAGCTCTTTAACCGAATCGGAGCTGTCACCGTCGGCCCAGAACTGCATCTAGGAACTGGAGGAGACCATTCAGCCCCTCGATCCTGTTCCACCACTCAATTAAATCATGGCTGATCCGCACCTCAACCTCATTTTCCTGCCTTTGCTCCATATCACCTGATGCCCTTGCCCAACAAAAATCTATCGACCTCAGTCTTGAAAGCTCCAATTGTGCCCCTGCGTCCACAACCTTTTGGGGGAGAGAAGCATGAGCCCCTTCTTCCCTCTTTACAGATGCGGACCAACTTTCCGGGTCTTTCCAGCATGTTCTGTTTTTCCAGCATTTGCGGTTCTTTTTGAAGTCCGATGACCCCCTTTGCCCCACCATTAAGAATCTTTGTGACGGGAGACATTTATATGTTTCCAGAGATGTCCGAGTGAAATTTGGGATTTCCCCCCTTCCCTGCCAACCTTCTTCTCTATTGACTCCCCACTGCTGAAGATGCTGCCCCAGGGCTGCACTACCTCGCTGGATGCTCGTCACATGCGTGAGCCTAGACATCAGTGTCAACAAGCTATTTGGCCACAGGAGGCACAACGACAGAGTCCAATCCTGCCCTCACCCATTGTCCAGGCACAACTTCCCAGCGGAGGTCACTGGATAGATTTTTGATTGATTTTTTTCCTCCCTGGGGTCACTGAGGGAGAAAAGGTGGAAGTCGGCCGGGAGGGCGGGATAGGCCCTGCACCGGGAGAGTATCAATTTAAAGCTGAAAAATTAACCTTTGGCCCGGTAGTATTTTCCAATTCTCCCCTCAATTGAAGTTGCCCGTGCGGCGTCCTGAAAAGGGGATTGGGCCGGATTGGTCACATGGTGCAATTGATTGACAGGGAGAGGGGCGGGGCCAGGATAAAGGGCACTGGCAAAGGGCATCAGCAGTGAGCAGTGATGGAAAAATAGGGAATGTGAGGGGGGAATTAGGGGCTGTGAGCAGAATCTCGGAATGTGAGGGGGGAAAATGGGGAGTGTGAGGGGGAAATGGGAAATGTGAGGGGAAAATGGGGAATGTGAGGGGGGGGAATGGGAAATGTGAGGGGGAAAATGGGGAATGTGAGGGGGGGAAATGGGAAATGTGAGGGGGGAAATGGGAAATGTGAGGGGGGAAAATGGGGAATGTGAGGGGGAAATGGGGAATGTGAGGGGGAAATGGGGAATGTGAGGGGGGGAAATGGGGAATGTGAGGGGGAAATGTGAGGGGGGGAAATGGGGAATGTGAGGGAGAAAATGGGGAATGTGAGGGGGGAAAATGGGGATTGTGAGGGGAAAATGGGGATTGTGAGGGGAAAATGGGGAATGTGAGGGGGGAAATAGGGAATGTGAGAATCACGGGGAATGTGAGGGGAAAGGGATTTGGAACAATGGAAGGTTCTCTGTAGAGGAAAAAAGTTAGGCAGTAATCAAAGTACTGCTCAGGGAATGCTGTAATTCATCTCATTGAAATCATTGTATTTTACAAAACAAAAAGACTGAAATATTTTATTCGGCCCTTGCTGATACCGAGACACTCAAATAAGGTAAATTGCACCAACTTCTGCAAACAGTGGGGAAATGTCATGTGATCAAATCTCCAGGAATACAGCCAAGCAGAGTTGGCAACCCAGAGATCAACAAACTCAGCATGGATTGGGGACCGAGCCTGGATCTTTCTCCTCTCTCTGGCTCAGCAGGTCACTGGACAATTCAATGACCCACTGAGCCATTGGGAAAGAACTAAATTGTTTCAGGTTAAACATGAGTTTAATATTTTTCTATTTTTTAAATTGTTCATTGAGTTTTTTTTGCGAAAATTAAACTCTGTATACATGACTTCCACTAATTTAGCTAAGCCCCGTAATTCGATTTGCCTTTCTTACTTGGTTTAAGAGTTTTAATGAATATCTGTCTGAGAGAGGCCTATCTTTCTAAGGAAGCCCAAGGATAGTCTGCTGCAGCCAATGAGAGCGCTGTTGCTGGGCAGAACATCTTAGTATGCTGCCCCCTCTAGTGGCAGATCTTATATTTAAAAGCAAGACTTCATCTGATTGGGATGTGCTCCGAGCACAGATCCTGAAGTTGCGCCATTGTTCCGGCAGACTCCCATCGTAAATCTGGTGTAAGTCCACCGCAACAGCTTCGAACTCGGCCAGGACTTGGATACGCCTGGTCTGATGATACGTTCCAATCCCCGCATAAGTGGGGCCCAACTGTGGGGAGATCTGGACCCTCGAAGGTCAAGGGGCAAACCAATTGTCATTAGCACCATAATCCCTGCGCCCCACCGCCTCGCCCACCACCGCCCCGGCTCAGACCATCCAATTACCAGAAGCAATCCTAGGGTCTTCGTTGCGCCCCAAACCACCGAGAGGCTGCTTGTGAAAGCCCCTCTCTCCCCGACCCCACGAACTTAAGCAGGATCGATGGCGGAGTTCCCCAGTAGGTGCACTCCTGCCAGGACCCTGCCCGGTTGGATTTTCTACGCCATGGCGTTCAAGGCCAGAGTGAACGAAGAAGTGAGCGGCGGAAGGGCTTGTGCAGCCTCGGCCAGGCAGAGAGGTCCTCCTGGCCGTCTGGAACCTCGCAGTGGGGCCTGCTGCCAGGTTTCCAGTTTGAGGGAGCGCTGCTTTTCCTCTGTGTGGTGATGGTGCACTATTATCCTATCCAGATAGGGTAGGCACCTTTTGCCAAAGTCCGCAACTAAACGGAGTGGGCTTCGTCCCTGGATTCTGGCCTTATATTTGCGGATGAAAATTCGCTGAATACCTTAATAACTAAAAGCATTCCCGCGTTGTGAGAAGTAGAAGGAAAAAAAGAGATTTTTTTCAAATTTACTTTTCTGGGGCATTTAGATAAGTTGTCCCCTTTGCTTCATTCTTCAGGCCTACAAGTTTTGCCACCTAATATTGGGTCCCTGTGCATCGTGAGAGTGGGGGAGACGGCCCGTACCCTATTAGAACGTGGCTCCAGTAACACTCCAAAGTAAGGAAGTCCCAGCGCAAGCTGGTCCGGGCTTCAAGGATCTCCAGCTCTTGGAAGCCGTGTGTGGCCTTCTGCAATAGTTTGGACAACCCATGCAACGCTTGGCCCAAGATTACTTGATGCTGCCGCTGGGTTTAAATCGGAAAAATATACCCTAGCAGTCGGGCCTATCACATTGCTGAGCGCAGATCGAGGACGATTGGAGAATGTTCTAATATTTTTTTTTTAAAGGGTGGAGGGAAAGTCATCTTTTGTTTTCATTTGTCTTCCCTCACAGGCCTCCCCTCCGCTGCAGAGGAAGAGAAGTTATAGACCCAAAGTTCCAGCCTTCACAACAGATCCAAGGTGGTGGAATTCCCTGTGGATGAGGACTTGCTCCGTGCCTTTTTCCTTTCCCTTTTTCTTTTAATAACTTCTCCCAACGTGGATCACTGCTGTGAAAATAAAGCTGAATATATATATATGTATACACACAGGTTATCAATTGTAAGACCGTGCTGCCTTTTGAACCCTGACCCCATCCCCTCAGAACACCTTGGCCTAGGCGTTGCCGTAGTTACGTTGTGCTGCTGCTGGGCTTTCGACTTGCAAGGAGCTCACTCTTCTGATGCACACTGGGAAGCCACTCCCCTCCACCTCCCCCCCCCATCGTACTGAAGAGCGCACATTGCACTGCTCGGCACTGTGGGGCACTGGGGGATAGGGGTTGCCAACTCTGGTTGGATGTATTCCTGGAGGTTTCATCACATCCAACTGTCCCGCCCCCCCACACTCCCGCCATTGGTCGTCCAACACGTCCGTCCTCGCTGCGCCCCGCCTTCCCACGGCCAATCGGAAAGCGAGCAGACTCTTCATTACCCGAATAGATGGTTCTCGACTGTCAGCCAAAACAGCCTTTTCTTTCCTACCTCCAGCATTTTTGTAACTAATAAACAAAAGTGTTGAAAGAATTTTTTTTTTTAAATGCCCCTGTGATTTTTCTCCCGGGCTTCCTCCCAGCAGTGCCCTGGAGATTCATTTTCAATTCCTGGAGACTCCAGGGCAATCCTGGAGGGTTGGCAACCCCTAGCTGGGGAGCAGCTCGATGTAACAGGACATTCAGCGGTCCCTTCACTGAGTTTCTGTAAACATTGTGTTTAAGCAAACAAAAAACATTTTTTAAAGTTTTTTTTTAAAAAACGTTTCTTCTTATTGTTAAATGCTGTGTGAAGTACTGGTTGGATGGAGGGTGATCCAAGACTGTGACACAATGGATGGGTTTTTTGATAATTGCTTATGTGTTTTTTATATACTTGCCCCGTTACGATATTATGTCACAGCCTAGAAGCTCCCTCAGACCCAGCAGTTAGACTATGTACAGGAATATAGGAACTGGAGGCCATTCAGCCCTTTGAGCCTGTTCCGGCATTCAATTAGATCATGGCTGATCTGTATCTTAACTCCATCTACACACCTTGATTCCATAACCTTTAATATCCTTGCCTCTCAGGAAATAGAACGTAAGAGTTAAGGAATGTGGAGTATCTGCCATGGTGGGGTTTGAAGATGGTAGTTAAAAGTCACATGACAGGAAGGACAGTGAGAAGTTCCTTTTAACTTTACCTCTCCAGTTTTCTCGCCTCACTCCTGGTGCCTCTGTCGAGGGACAGCCCTATGGGTTCCGTCCATCACCTAGTGCCTTATCTAAGTGGCCTAGACAGGAGCGCTGACTGGTTATTTACCATGGGGCCACAGCAGCCAAATCCGATTCTGTCCTTCCCGATATCCACACCCAGGTATTTCTACTGAGTCTCCGCAGGTTGTAGCCAGAATCTATAATGGAAATCTCCGCTAGATGCTAATGGAATTTTGATACCAGGAGGTTATAGGCTGTACTTTAATAAATATTTTTAGTCTTGTAAGTAGAGGAGGTTTGATAGGAGTGGGAACAGTGGAAGACTCCATAACGCACGAGTGACAAAGTCTCAAGGGGGCAGTGAGGGTCCTATCCAGTTATTTTTTGGTAAGCCAGATGTCTTAACGTGTGCAGACACCCATCACCATGATTAAGAGTCTCCTGCCCAAGCTACAGTGAAATCCATGCACTTAGGGAATCTGTTTGCTCAATACGATCTCCTTGGATGGACTACCCCCCTTTCCCCCATTTACCCAAGTCTAGAGAGCCTAGGCATATATTGGCAAGAGCCAAGTCTTCGGAATCTTCAACTGCCGAAATTTAATCAGCCAAAACAGCTCAGTTCACCAGCAGGTAGCCTTTGCACTGCTTGTCCAGCAAGACCATCCCCACCTTTTAGGCATTGGCTTGCAGGGTTACCTGGGCAGAATCGCAGCCTCCAGCCATTAATGAATCAGACTGGCTGGTCGATCATCAGCAGTGCCCTGGGTCATTGGGAGCCTGCCCAGCTCCCTTACTGGACTTCCAAATCTGCCGCAGCTCAATTCCAATCTTCCATTGCTGGGCATGTCATCTTGGAAGCCAACAGACCCAGTTACCCCCCCACACAGCCCCCACCCTCTTCCAACTCCACAAAGAGAATAGTCACTAAAAGAATGAAAGAGCTTGCATTTATATAGGGCCTTTTAGGATGCACTTTGCAGCCAATGAAGTACTTTTGAAGTGTAATGTAGGGATCTAGTAGATCATGAGACAATTGGTAAGTGGGGGTTTGAGTCCCGCTAGGACACCGTGTGCCAGAGGTGGTGTGGTGAGCAACACAACGTACCTTAAAATGGGTGAATGCATTGCCACCATCTTCCTGATCAGACAATGGGACAAACACCATGTGCTCGTGGTACTTTCACCAGCTGGAGATACGGATCATCGGCAGCAACTGCTTGATCTCAGCAACCCAACCACGGCAGGTACTGAACCCAACGGAGTCCTACTCAGGACAATCAGCAATAAGTGGGAGTGAGGAAAGGGTCTGTGCCCATTTTTCATGACCCTATCATTCAGGACATAATTAGGGTCATTTTCACCCATCACCCCCTGTGCTCGCTGACCCTCATTGGCTCCCGGTCTGGCAACACTTCGATTTTAAAATTCTCATCCTTGTGTTCAAATTTTCTTCACCTTGGCAGCAAGCCTGTTCTCCCCTCAGAATATTAATAGGGAATCTCTCCACTTACATTTTTCTCTTTCCCTTTTTTAGAGGTTTATTCCACTGTTACCATGCCATTGATACCTCCAGATTTGATTATTCCAATGATCTCCTGGCTGGCCTCCCATCTTCCACCTTCCATAAACTTCAGCTCATCCAAAACTCTGCTGCCCGTATCCTAACTCACACCAAGCCTCATTCACCCATCTCCCCCTGTGCTCGCTGACCTACTTTGGCTCCTGGTCCGGGAACACCTCGATTTTAAAATTCTCATCCTTGTTTTCAAATCCCTCCATGGCCTCGCCCCTCCCTATCTCTGTAACCTCCTCCAGCCCTACAAC
Source organism: Heptranchias perlo (assembly GCF_035084215.1). Lineage (NCBI taxonomy): Eukaryota > Metazoa > Chordata > Chondrichthyes > Hexanchiformes > Hexanchidae > Heptranchias > Heptranchias perlo. Next base: position 15,322,133 of record NC_090364.1, on the reverse strand, counting down.
CATCCGAGATCTCTGCGCTCCTCCAATTCTGGCCTCTTGTGCATCCCCAATCTCCATCACTCCGCCAATGGCGGCCGTGCCTTCAGCTGCCTAGGCCCTAAGCTCTGGAATTCCCTCCCTAGATCTCTCCTCCTCTCTCCTTTAAGACGCTCCTTAAATCCTACCTCTTCCTGTCCTAATATCTCCTTACGTGGCTTGGTGTCAAATTTGGTTTGATTACCCTCCTGTGAAGCCCCTTGGGATGTTTTACTATGTTAAAGGCACTATATAAATGTAAGTTTTTGTTGTTGGCCATCTTTGATAACCTACTCCCAGGCCTCTGTGTCTGCCACTCTTCAACCCATTGTAACGTGAGCAGCCTGGGGCTGACTCCTTCTACCTGCTCTGCCTAAACGGAAGTGCCTAGTCTCTGTTCTCTGCCATGCCATGGTAGGGTAGCAGCAATGTGTGGGTGTGAGAATCCTGCACAAACATGCCACCATACGGCCAGGGTATCGGAGGCTCCACACTACAACCTGCCTGTCTCCTTTATAAACGTGCTCCAACTAAGTCAGCACATTTCTCTATCAGTTGGCAGCCTGCAGCATCGAACAAACGATCCCACTGTTCCCTGTTGTGTACGCTGTTCATGCCACAGGTTAAAAATCAACACATAAGCCAGTTTAAAAAGTTACAGCAATGTGGGTGAGAAGAGTGAAACACTGAAGGCAGCTGATAATGTATCGAGGAACCTACTGTGTGGTATGACGTTATTGCAATATCCTAGAGTATTTTCATTGTAGACTAGAATTTAAAATAAATTTGTTAAATACAAGTGAAAACTCATGTGTCGAACAATTTGTGCCTCAATAACTCTTTCGATGTGAAACTGAGGCATTGAGTTGCCTGGAAAGTAAAAGAAATGACTGAGTGTTTCACTGGGGTCGAAGACGGCCCTTTCCAGTTTCTCGTGTGTTGAGGTCACAGCTTAAAGCTAATCTTAATCGGGACCAATGGTTTCCCACCGCAAATCTGCTGAATTTCTGTGCTTAATTTACAATTACGTGTAAAATGCTGGTCTCTGTGCGATTAAGAAGTCACTTGCCCCATCATAATTCCATTGATCACTCACAGAAACTCCTGGGCGGGGCTCGGATGTGGGGCAGCTGGGGTTAAGCCTCATCGTTGAAACAAAGAGGGGGCTGTACACTTCATGAAACCTTGTTATATCTGAGCTTGGAGTGCTTGAGACAGACTTAGGGTGGGAGCGACATTAAAAGTAGTAAAATCTTTCATTTCATATTATTCCGATATCCCATGTTGAGCACAAAAATTCACCATCGGTAATTTTTATTTAACAAGACTTTTGTTAAAAGCATTTTATAGGCATAAATTGGTCTCATGTTTTACAAAGTTCTGCAACTTCATACTGTATGAGCCCGTCTGGATCGCGGATATAGTGTGCACTTAGCTACGTCTCAGCTATGTGACACCTCAGTTCAGAAAGACTGAGCCATACAGACAAGAAGATGCCAAGTTTGTTTCCTGATCTGTGCTGAATTAGCTAATCTTAGCTGGGAGACAGTAAGGGGATTCTATGTTGGAGGCGTAGTCATGTGTGGAATATGAAAGGACTCAGCTTGATGGATTGAATGACCTTTTCGCATTCCAAGTTTTATGTTCTTACAACTGAATCAACCTGTATTCCTGTCCCTCAACCTCACTGGGAATTGCCCATGTGTGGATATCAGGTGAGGATAGGTTCAGGCTTGACTGGGAAACCGCTTGTGGTCAAAGAGTCTGCCCACACTCATTGCCTAGGCTCACATACCTAGGAGATCCAAGGGTGAAAGGTGCCCGTGGAACTGAACATCAGATGTCAATGCTTTCAACAGAGGAGGAGGGGAGAAAATTGGGGGAAAAGGTCACCCAATTTACTGAGGACTTCTTGATCACAGTGAGCGAGGAGGGGAGGATTAGGATGAGTATCTTCCCTCTATTTCCCCTTCATGGGTCATCAGGAAGGAAGCCAAAAATAACAAATGAAGCTTCGCTGCTTCCAGTGCCTAAAGGTGGCTGGAATGGTCATTTCCAATCTCAAATCGAGCCCAAACTGAGTCAAAGAGGGTTGGTGGACAATATGTACAAACATTCTTGACCCAGGAGCTATAGAACCAATGGCCCTCCATCATGATCAGGAACTGTGGAACATCCAGTGTTCCACATTGCACTGCTCTCGTAGGAACATAGGAATTGCTAGAGGACAAAAGACCAAGGTCCATCTAGTTCACCTTCTACCATCCTGGCAGTCGCAGGATTCAATGTTAAAGGGGTTATTGACTAATTAATTTCTATCAATGAGTCTACAACAGACTATGACATGAGGAAAACCCCAGTGGTGGAGAGCTTTGGGAACCTTAGACCCACAGACAACTTTTTCCTCCCAAGCCTGTTACGCTCACCACACGTCCTGTCTCAAATTACTCATATACCGTATCCCAAAATTTTCTGGCAGAAATCCATCTAATCTGAACAACTGAGTGTCGAAACAGCTTTGCGTCCTGAAAATGATTGCCTCCCAATGCTAACAGGAGTGTGGATGGCAAGACTGGCACAAAAGACAGATAAAAAGAATAAAAAATCTCTAGGAACAATCCACTACCCGCTAGAGTGAGACTGCACAGCTTCATTGGTCCCTTTACGGGCGTCCGAGGTTGAGTGTCACGTCAGGTCCATAAATCTACGACGTTAACTTTCAGCCCTAAATGGCCGCGGCGGGATTAGTTCGTAATAATGTCGTAAATCCAGCAATTTCATGGTCGCCTGTAAGTTCAATTGGAAGCCTCACAGCGAGACGGGGCGTTAATCGGCTTTGGCGAGGCTAACAGTGGAGGCCAAATTGGCCGAGAATCGGAACTCATGGTGTATCTCTGTTACTCCACAAATTGCTGGATCTTTTTGCAAATTAATAATGGCAAGAGCCGTTAATGCGTCATTATAATCCCAGCAATTTCAGGCCTAATATTTCTGACACCATCCCTCTGGCTACTCTGTGTTTGCCACAAGCCCCCTCGACCGCCTCCCCGCACCCCCCAACCCAACCATAGCTGCTGCTGCTCCAGTGCTTAAAGAAAGACTTGCATTTATATAGCGCCTTTCACGACCTCAAGACATCCCAAAGCGCTTTACAGCCAATGAAGTACTTTTGAAGTGTGGTCATTGTTGTAATGCAGGAAACGCGGCAGCCAATTTGCGCACAGCAAGATCCCACAAACAGCAATGAGATAATGGGCAGATAATCTGTTTTAGCGATGTTGGTTGAGGGTTAAATATTGGCCCAGGACTCTCCTTTGAAATAGTGCCATGGGATCTTTTACGTCCAACTGAAAGGGCAGACGGGGCCTTGGTTTAACGTCTCATCCGAAAGACGGCACCTCCGATAGTGCAGCACTCCCTCAGCACTGCGCTGGAGTATGGGCCTCGATTTTGTGCTCAGGTCTCTGTCGTCGGGCTTGAACCCATGACCTTCTGACTCAGAGGTGGGCGTGCCACCCACTGAGCCACAGCTGACACCATTTTGCGTCATAGTGGACTTCACTTAAACAAATAGAGGCTGAATAAGACCGGCTTTGCGGGTAGAGGTTGCCAACTCTGGTTGAATGCATTCCTGGAAGGTTCATCACATGACCTCCTGCTGCCAACCGCCTTACCCAATCAAAGAGCCTCGTTTCTCCATCGCCAATACTTTTATAACTAAGAAACAAAAGAAAATGATAAAAAAAAACACAATTTTTTTAATGCCCCTGTGATTTTTCTCCAGTGTTAGAACATAAGAACATAAGAAATAGGAGCAGGAGTAGGCCAATCGGCCCCTCGAGCCTGCTCCGCCATTCAATAAGATCATGGCTGATCTGATCCGAACCTCAAATCTAAATTCATGTCCAATTTCCTGCCCGCTCCCCGTAACCCCTAATTCCCTTTACTTCTAGGAAACTGTCTATTTCTGTTTTAAATTTATTTAATGATGTAGCTTCCTGGGGCAGCAAATTCCACAGACCTACTACCCTCTGAGTGAAGAAGTTTCTCCTCATCTCAGTTTTGAAAGAGCAGCCCCTTATTCTAGTTTCACCCATCCTTGGGAACATCCTTACCGCATCCACCCGATCAAGCCCCTTCACAATCTTATATGTTTCAATAAGATCGCCTCTCATTCTTCTGAACTCCAATGAGTAGAGTCCCAATCTACTCAACCTCTCCTCATATGTCCACCCCTGCTCATAACACTGCCCAGGAAATTAATCTTTAATTCCTGGAGACTCCAGGGTAGGGTTGCCAACTCTGGTTGGATAGATCCCTGGAGGTGTCATCACATGACCTCTCGCCTCTAACTGCCCCGCCCCCACGCTCCTGCCATTGGTCACCCAACATGTCCATCCTCATGGAGCCCCACCTTCCCACACCAATTGGAAAGCGAATGGACTCTTTCTTACTCGGTTGGATGATTCTTAACTGTCAGTCAAACAGCCTTTTTTCCCACGTCCGATATTTTTATAACTTGTAAACAAAAGCGTTCAAAGCAAATTTTTAAAAAACACAATTCTTTTTAACGCCCCTATGATTTTTCTCCTGGGTTTTGCTCGCAGCAGTGTCCTGGAGATTAATTTTTAATTCCTGGAGACTCCAGGGCAATCCTGGAGGGTTGGTAACCCTGGTGAGGAGCCCGCGAAAATTGACACGAATAAAAGACGAGATGTATCCAGAAGTATCAGATGCTGTCAGGGGCAGGTTTTAATTTAAAAGTCTGTAGATTGCAGGAGGAAGGAAGCACTGAGAGCAGCTAAGAGATGTAACGTTTTGAGAGCCTGGTCGAGAGAGAGTGAGAAGACAATGGAACTCCGCGAGGATTCAGGGAGGAACAAGACTGCGCAGGGCGAAGGGTTTAGAGTGTAGAATAAACAAGGGAGGAACCATTAGAGGAGCAATGATTACTGTCACATTGATAAAATGCAGACACAAAGGTGGCGTTGAAGAGAGAGGTCAGAGGCTTCAGGTGGGTGAAGGATTACCTAGTATAAAACTATTTACTTTATGAATTCCAAGTCCAGATGCGATTGTTCAAAATGCTAAATTTGGGTCTTTTTTCCCTCTGATTTGAGATATTTTAAGGAGGGAATAAATATTGCATTTGTCAAGGTGAGGAACGTGAATATAACATAGTCACTAATAAATCCAATAAAGAATTCAGGAGAAACTTCTTTATAGCAAGATAGGAACAGGAGTGGGCCATTAAGCCCCTCGAGCCTGTTCCGCCATTCAATGAGATCTTGGCTGATCTGTGACCTAACTCCATATACCCGTCTTAGCGACGAGGTGAGACTGACTGCCCTTGACATCAAGGCAGCATTTGATCGAGTGTAGCACCAAGGAGTCCTAGTAAAATTGAAGTCAATGGGAATCAGGGGGGAAATTCTCAAGTGGCTGGAGTCATACCTAGCACAAAGGAAGATGGTAGTGGTTGTTGGAGACCAATCATCTCAGCCCCAGGGCATTGCTGCAGGAGTTCCTCAGGGAAGTGTCCTAAGCCCAAACATCTTCAGCTGCTTCATCGATGACCTTCCCTCCATCATAAGGTCAGAAATAGTTGATGATCGCACAGTGTTCAGTTCCATTCGCAACCTTTCAGATAATGAAGCAGTCTGTGCCCGCACGCAGCAAGACCTGGACAACATCCAGGCTTGGGCTGATAAGTGGTAAGTAACATTCATACCAGACAAGTGCCAGGCAATGACCATCTTCAACAAGAGAGTGTCTAACCACCTCCCATTGACATTCAACGGCATTACCATTGCCGAATCCCCCACCATCAACATCCTGGGGGTCACCATTGACCAGAAACTTAACTGGACCAGCCATATAAATACTGTGGCTACAAGAGCAGGTCAGAGGCTGGGTATTCTGCGGCAAGTGACTCACCTCCTGACTCCCCAAAGCCTTTCCACCATCTACAAGGCACAAGTCAGGAGTGTGATGGAATACTCTCCACTTGCCTGGATGAGTGCAGCTCCAACAACTCTCAAGAAGCTCGACACCATCCAGGACAAAGCAGTCCACTTGATTGGCACCCCATCCACCACCCTAAACATTCACTCCCTTCACCACCGGCACACCGTGGCTGCAGTGTGTACCATCCACAGGATGCACTGCAGCAACTCACCAAGGCTTCTTCGACAGCACCTCCCAAACCCGCGACCTCTACCACCTAGAAGGACAAGGGCAGCAGGCCCATGGGAACAACACCACTTGCACGTTCCCCTCCAAGTCACACACCATCCCGACTTGGAAATATATCGCCGTTCCTTCATTGTCGCTGGGTCAAAATTCTGGAACTCCCTACCTAACAGCACTGTGGGAGAACCTTCACCACACGGACTGCAGCGGTTCAAGAAGGCGGCTCACCACCACCTTCTCAAGGGCAATTAGGGATGGGCAATAAATGCCGGCCTTGCCAGTGACGCCAACATCCCATGAATGAATAAAAAAGCCCCATATCCCTTAATACCTTTGGTTAACAAAAATCTATCAATCTCAGATTTAAAATTATCAATTGAGCTAGCATCAACTGCGGAAGAGAGTTCCAAATTTCTCCCACCCTTTGTGTGTAGAAGTGTTTCCTAACTTCACTCCTGAAAGTCCTGGCTCTAATTTTTAGGTTATGTCCCCTAGTCCTAGACTCCCCAACCAGCAGAAATAGTTTCTCTCTATCTACCCTATCAGTTCCCCTTAATATCTTGAAAACTTCAATCAAATCACCCCTTAATCTTCTAAATTCCAGGGAATACAACCCTAGTTTGTGTAATCTCTCCTCGTAATTTAACCCTTGGAGTCTAGGTATCATTCTAGTAAATCTACGCTGCACTCCCTCCAAGGCCAATATATCATTCCTAAGGTGCGGTGCCCAGAACTGAACACAGTACTCCAGGTGTGGTCTAACCAGGGCTTTGTATAGCTGCAGCATAACTTCTACCCCCTTGTATTCTAGTCCTCTAGATATATTACCCAGAGAGTGGTTGGAATGTGGAACTCGCTATCACAAGGAATGGTTGAGGTGAAAAGCTTAGGTGCATTTAATAGGAAGCTAGATAAGTTAATGAGGGAGAAAGGAATAGAAAGATATGTTGATAGGGTGAGATGAAATAGAGTGGGCAGAGGCTCGTGTGGAGCCTAAACACCGGCATAGACCAGTTGGACCTGTTTCTCTGCTGTAAATTCTATGTAATATCAGTGATGGAAAATATTCCATCTTCAACTGTGTAACCAGTACCAGCCTCAAGCACTTGCAGGTCAGGTGAAGGGCAAAGTTCCCTCTTACCTTCTTCGTCAACCCCAACCTCAGTGTGTTCTCTGCTGGACGAGTGTGGCATTTCCATTTTCCACATCAGTGAATGGCTTCACTAATTTAGCACCAATCGCGGTTGAATTAGGGGCTGCTTTCTGCTGTAGACTCATCCCTGCTAAGAACCGGGCTCCCCTGCCCCAGGTTCAGGGCCCTTCAGGTCTTTAACGTGCAACAAAGAGAGGCGATTTTCATTCCATCAGACGAGGCTGGATTCGTTCCCAGGTCTCAGAGGAGCCTGAATGTTTTAATTTACAGCAGTACCAACTCCCTCTCCTTCCTTCGAGTGCAGACCTCTCTCGCTTTCTCAGATTTAAGAGTCAGAAGGCCATAATTTGCAGCCGATTACAACAACAACAACTCGCATTTGTATAGTGCCCTTAATGTAATAGAATGTCCCAAGGCACTTCACAGGAACGTAATCAAACAAAATTTGACAGGTATTTTAACACGAGTATTGCAGGTTATATGGATGCTCAGTCTAATTGATGTACTGCAACAACTAATAAAATCCCATCCATGATTCTGCTTTCTATCTCGGCCATTTGAACCGTTGCCATTTCTATTCCAAGTATTGGCAGCCTTGAGGACATTCCTTTTGCCTGTCATGATTTGGCTCTGTTGCTCTGCTCACTGTGTTTCCCCTCTCCCTTCTTGTCTAGCTGCCAAAGCCTGCTTTCATAGCACCTGCCTCTGGCTCCGACTCATTCCCGATGGATTCCGACTGGAATTTGGTCCTTCTTCCTTGCTCATGATCACTACTCCTGTCTCTTGTGACATTCAAAGCCCACCTGGCCAATTCGCGTAATCTCTCGTTCCATCGATTTTTCACATCATTTTTCTTTCAGATGCTTATTCTCCCTCTGAGATAGTTTAATTGTAAACAATTTTACAACACCAAGTTATAGTCCAGCAATTTTATTTTAAATTCACAAGCTTTCGGAGACTTCCTCCTTCCTCAGGTAAATGTTCAGGATCTCCTTGAAGCCTACGCATTTATACATATAGAACAATACATGGTGTTTACAGACTGCCCCTGCAACTGCCCGTTGCCAAGGCAATCACCGTGTTCAGACAGAGAGGTGTCACCTGCAGAACCCCCGAATACACATTCAACAAAAAAACAAACAGGGAAAAAAAACAGAGAAGAAAAACAGAGAGAGGCAGAAACATCCGGAAGGCAGAGAGAGCCAGCAAATGACCCATTATATTAAAAACAGATAACATTTGTTCGCTGGTGGGGTAACGTGTAGCGTGACATGAACCCAAGATCCCGGTTGAGGCCGTCCTCATGGGTGCGGAACTTGGCTATCAATTTCTGCTCGACGATTTTGCGTTGTCGTGTGTCTCGAAGGCCGCCTTGGAGTACGCTTACCCGAAGGTCGGTGGATGAATGTCCATGACTGCTGAAGTGTTCCCCGACTGGGAGGGAACCCTCCTGTTTGGCGATTGTTGCGCGGTGTCCGTTCATCCGTTGTCGCAGCGTCTGCATGGTCTCGCCAATGTACCATGCTCTGGGGCATCCTTTCCTGCAACGTATGAGGTAGACAACGTTGGCCGAGTCACAGGAGTATGAACCATGCACCTGGTGGGTGGTGTCCTCTCGTGTGATGGTGGTATCTGTGTCGATGATCTGGCATGTCTTGCAGAGGTTACCGTGGCAGGGTTGTGTGGCGTCGTGGACGCTGTTCTCTTGAAAGCTAGGTAATTTGCTGCGAACGATGGTCTGTTTGAGGTTGGGTGGCTGTTTAAAGGCGAGTAGTGGAGGTGTGGGGATGGCCATAGCGAGGTGTTTGTCCTCATTGATGACATGTTGAAGGCTGCGGAGAACATGGCGTAGTTTCTCCGCTCCGGGGAAGTACTGGACGACAAAGGGTACTCTGTTGGTTGCGTCCCGTGTTAGTCTCCTGAGGAGGTCTATGCGATTTTTTGCTGTGGCCCGTCGGAACTGTCGATCGATGAGTCGAGCGTCATATCCCGTTCTTACTAGGGCGTCTTTCAGCGTCTGTAGGTGTCCATCGCGTTCCTCCTCGTCTGAGCAGACCCTGTGTATTCGCAGGGCCTGTCCATAGGGGATGGCCTCTTTGACATGGTTAGGGTGGAAGCTGGAAAAGTGGAGCATCGTGAGGTTGTCCGTGGGCTTGCGGTAGAGTGAGGTGCTGAGGTGCCCGTCTTTGATGGAGATTCGTGTGTCCAAGAAAGAAACTGATTCTGAGGAGTAGTCCATGGTGAGCTTGATGGTGGGATGGAACTTGTTGATGTTATCGTGTAGTCTCTTTAGTGATTCCTTGCCGTGGGTCCATAGAAAGAAAATGTCGTCGATGTATCTGGTGTATAGTGTTGGTTGGAGGTCTTGTGCAGTGAAGAAGTCCTGCTCGAACTTGTGCATGAAAATGTTGGCGTATTGGGGTGCGAGTTTGGTCCCCATGGCTGTTCCGTGTGTTTGGGTAAAGAACTGGTTATCGAAGGTGAAGACATTGTGATCCAGGATGAAACGGATGAGTTGTAGGATGGCGTCTGGAGATTGGCTGTTGTTGGTGTTGAGTATTGATGCTGTCGCAGCGATGCCGTCATCGTGGGGGATACTGGTGTATAGTGCCGAGACGTCCATCGTGGTGAGAAGTGTTCCTGGTTCAACTGGTCCGTGGGTACTGAGTTTTTGTAGGAAGTCTGTAGTGTCGCGACAGAAGCTGGGGGTTCCCTGTACGATGGGTTTCAGGATGCCCTCGATGTATCCAGAGAGGTTCTCACACAGGGTTCCGTTGCCTGATACGATGGGACGTCCGGGTGTGTTGGCTTTGTGTATCTTTGGGAGGCAGTAGAAGTCTCCCACGCGGGGATTACGTGGGATGAGAGTGCGTAGGATGCTTTGAAGGTCTGGATCGAAGGTCTTGATCAGTTTGTTGAGCTGGTGGGTGTGTTCTTTGGTCGGATCTGCGGGTAACCGTCTGTAGTGTTCCTGGTTGTCCAGTTGTCGGTATGCTTCTTTGCAATAGTCTGTTCTGTTCTGTATGACTATGGCTCCTCCTTTGTCCGCTGGTTTGATGACGATGTTGCGGTTGGTCTTGAGAGCGTTGATGGCGTTGCGTTGTGCTCGGGTGACATTCTGGACTGTCTTCTGAGTGCGGCTGATGAATCTGGCATTGACGCATTTCCTGACAGCTTGAGCATACATGTCCAGCTGAGGGCAGCGACCCTCCGGAGGAGTCCAGTTTGACTCTTTCCTCTTCGGTTGCTGTACCGCGGATCCCTCTGTCTGCTGTTCCGGATCGTCGATTGTCTCATTGGGTTCGCTGCTGAAATCTTGGGGTTTGTGGTAGAATTCCCGGAGCCTCATTCTCCTGATGAATTCCTCTGTGTCCGCCGCGAGACTAGTGGGGTCCATTTTGGTAGTGGGGCAGAAATTGAGCCCTCGGCTGAGAACTTCGATTTCGTCTGGTTGAAGGGTGTGGTCGGATAAATTGACAATAGACTTCCCTGTGGTTGCAACCGTGGTACCAGGGGAAGCTTGGTCGTTGCTGGTGGTGATGCCGAGTTTCTCAAGCTTCCTGCTCTTGGTTTTCATGTAGGCAGCGTAGTTCCGTTGCCTCGTCTGTTTGGCGGTATAACGTAGCTGGTCTGCTGTGTCCTGAGTACAGGTTGAGAGTATGGACTCTATCTTGGTTTCGAGGTTGTGGCGTCTGCTGTAGAGTTGGTGTATGAGATGGTTGCGGAGTGTGCGAGAGGTACGGCGGCAGAGTCTCTCAGCGTAATCCGAGTTGTATGAGGACTTGAGTGGGTTCGTGATCTGGAGTCCTTTCGGGATCTTGTCTGCTTTCTTGCAGCTCTGTAAAAACTTGATGTCTGTGTCTAAATGCGCGATCTTCTTGGATATCCTTTCCACTGTGAGCCGGCAGTTTGTGGTGTCGATGGTAGTCATGATGTGGAGATGCCGGTGATGGACTGGGGTTGACAATTGTAAACAATTTTACAACACCAAGTTATAGTCCAGCAATTTTATTTTAAATTCACAAGCTTTCGGAGACTTCCTCCTTCCTCAGGTAAATGTTCAGGATCTCCTTGAAGCCTACGCATTTATACATATAGAACAATACATGGTGTTTACAGACTGCCCCTGCAACTGCCCGTTGCCAAGGCAATCACCGTGTTCAGACAGAGAGGTGTCACCTGCAGAACCCCCGAATACACATTCAACAAAAAAACAAACAGGGAAAAAAAACAGAGAAGAAAAACAGAGAGAGGCAGAAACATCCGGAAGGCAGAGAGAGCCAGCAAATGACCCATTATATTAAAAACAGATAACATTTGTTCGCTGGTGGGGTAACGTGTAGCGTGACATGAACCCAAGATCCCGGTTGAGGCCGTCCTCATGGGTGCGGAACTTGGCTATCAATTTCTGCTCGACGATTTTGCGTTGTCGTGTGTCTCGAAGGCCGCCTTGGAGTACGCTTACCCGAAGGTCGGTGGATGAATGTCCATGACTGCTGAAGTGTTCCCCGACTGGGAGGGAACCCTCCTGTTTGGCGATTGTTGCGCGGTGTCCGTTCATCCGTTGTCGCAGCGTCTGCATGGTCTCGCCAATGTACCATGCTCTGGGGCATCCTTTCCTGCAACGTATGAGGTAGACAACGTTGGCCGAGACACAGGAGTATGAACCATGCACCTGGTGGGTGGTGTCCTCTCGTGTGATGGTGGTATCTGTGTCGATGATCTGGCATGTCTTGCAGAGGTTACCGTGGCAGGGTTGTGTGGCGTCGTGGACGCTGTTCTCTTGAAAGCTAGGTAATTTGCTGCGAACGATGGTCTGTTTGAGGTTGGGTGGCTGTTTAAAGGCGAGTAGTGGAGGTGTGGGGATGGCCATAGCGAGGTGTTTGTCCTCATTGATGACATGTTGAAGGCTGCGGAGAACATGGCGTAGTTTCTCCGCTCCGGGGAAGTACTGGACGACAAAGGGTACTCTGTTGGTTGCGTCCCGTGTTAGTCTCCTGAGGAGGTCTATGCGATTTTTTGCTGTGGCCCGTCGGAACTGTCGATCGATGAGTCGAGCGTCATATCCCGTTCTTACTAGGGCGTCTTTCAGCGTCTGTAGGTGTCCATCGCGTTCCTCCTCGTCTGAGCAGACCCTGTGTATTCGCAGGGCCTGTCCATAGGGGATGGCCTCTTTGACATGGTTAGGGTGGAAGCTGGAAAAGTGGAGCATCGTGAGGTTGTCCGTGGGCTTGCGGTAGAGTGAGGTGCTGAGGTGCCCGTCTTTGATGGAGATTCGTGTGTCCAAGAAAGAAACTGATTCTGAGGAGTAGTCCATGGTGAGCTTGATGGTGGGATGGAACTTGTTGATGTTATCGTGTAGTCTCTTTAGTGATTCCTTGCCGTGGGTCCATAGAAAGAAAATGTCGTCGATGTATCTGGTGTATAGTGTTGGTTGGAGGTCCTGTGCAGTGAAGAAGTCCTGCTCGAACTTGTGCATGAAAATGTTGGCGTATTGGGGTGCGAGTTTGGTCCCCATGGCTGTTCCGTGTGTTTGGGTAAAGAACTGGTTATCGAAGGTGAAGACATTGTGATCCAGGATGAAACGGATGAGTTGTAGGATGGCGTCTGGAGATTGGCTGTTGTTGGTGTTGAGTATTGATGCTGTCGCAGCGATGCCGTCATCGTGGGGGATACTGGTGTATAGTGCCGAGACGTCCATCGTGGTGAGAAGTGTTCCTGGTTCAACTGGTCCGTGGGTACTGAGTTTTTGTAGGAAGTCTGTAGTGTCGCGACAGAAGCTGGGGGTTCCCTGTACGATGGGTTTCAGGATGCCCTCGATGTATCCAGAGAGGTTCTCACACAGGGTTCCGTTGCCTGATACGATGGGACGTCCGGGTGTGTTGGCTTTGTGTATCTTTGGGAGGCAGTAGAAGTCTCCCACGCGGGGATTACGTGGGATGAGAGTGCGTAGGATGCTTTGAAGGTCTGGATCGAATGTCTTGATCAGTTTGTTGAGCTGGTGGGTGTGTTCTTTGGTCGGATCTGTGGGTAACCGTCTGTAGTGTTCCTGGTTGTCCAGTTGTCGGTATGCTTCTTTGCAATAGTCTGTTCTGTTCTGTATGACTATGGCTCCTCCTTTGTCCGCTGGTTTGATGACGATGTTGCGGTTGGTCTTGAGAGCGTTGATGGCGTTGCGTTGTGCTCGGGTGACATTCTGGACTGTCTTCTGAGTGCGGCTGATGAATCTGGCATTGACGCATTTCCTGACAGCTTGAGCATACATGTCCAGCTGAGGGCAGCGACCCTCCGGAGGAGTCCAGTTTGACTCTTTCCTCTTCGGTTGCTGTACCGCGGATCCCTCTGTCTGCTGTTCCGGATCGTCGATTGTCTCATTGGGTTCGCTGCTGAAATCTTGGGGTTTGTGGTAGAATTCCCGGAGCCTCATTCTCCTGATGAATTCCTCTGTGTCCGCCGCGAGACTAGTGGGGTCCATTTTGGTAGTGGGGCAGAAATTGAGCCCTCGGCTGAGAACTTCGATTTCGTCTGGTTGAAGGGTGTGGTCGGATAAATTGACAATAGACTTCCCTGTGGTTGCAACCGTGGTACCAGGGGAAGCTTGGTCGTTGCTGGTGGTGATGCCGAGTTTCTCAAGCTTCCTGCTCTTGGTTTTCATGTAGGCAGCGTAGTTCCGTTGCCTCGTCTGTTTGGCGGTATAACGTAGCTGGTCTGCTGTGTCCTGAGTACAGGTTGAGAGTATGGACTCTATCTTGGTTTCGAGGTTGTGGCGTCTGCTGTAGAGTTGGTGTATGAGATGGTTGCGGAGTGTGCGAGAGGTACGGCGGCAGAGTCTCTCAGCGTAATCCGAGTTGTATGTGGACTTGAGTGGGTTCGTGATCTGGAGTCCTTTCGGGATCTTTAGTGAGACCATACCCTGTTAGTTTAGTGAGACCATACCCTTTCACAGTAACACACCTCAGGCACATCACTTGCTTACACTCCGTAACCTTGTCACAGATTTGTTGACTACTGACTTTCTGAAGGTAGTGACTCATAATGGGATATGTTTCCACAGATGCTAGCAGCCCTCTAGTAAGAAAGAAAGTCAGGCTTGCATTTATATAGCAACCTTAGGATGTTCCAATGCGCTTCACAACCAATGGAGTACTTTTGAAGTGTAGTCACTGTTGTAATGTAGGAAACATGGCAGCCAATTTGCGCACAGTAAGATCCCACAAACAGCAATGTGATAATGACCAGATAATCTGTTTTAGTTATGTTGGTTGAGGGATAAATATTGTCCAGGACACCGGGGAGAACTCCCCTGCTCTTCTTCAATAATGCCATGGGATCTTTTTCACCCATCTGAGAGGGCAGACGGGGCCTTGATTTAACATCTCATCGGAAAGACGGCACCTCTGACAGTGCAGCACTCCCTCACTAGAAGTGTCAGCCTAGATTATGTGCTCAAGTCTCTGGAGTGGGACTTGAACCCACGACCTTTGGACTCAGAGGTGAGAGCGCTGCCCACCGAGCCATGGCTCACACCTTTACCTCACCCAAGAGGCCATTCGTCATGTATGACCCCCCCTCATGCCCCCTGTTCTCCTAATCCCCTGGGGTTCCCCCAGACCTGAGGCCATCCCTAAGAGCTCCTAAATGTTGGCACCCGCCAGTGCCCCCAGATCAGGGGTGGCGACACTTAATGATGTGGGAGCTGGCATCTCCTGGTAGATGCCCATCAGCCCTGGGCCCTCAAAGTCAACATTTGAATCCTCCGCGGCAGAAATAGCACGTGGCCTCGCCCTCCAGCGAGCTGGCACCTGTGGTATCCTAACGCCCTGCCCTGGCTCCTTCGCAACTGTGCCCGGTGAGTTACCATGTCTAGACACACCTTCTGACCTAGCCTGTAAAGTCTGTGTGGTGCCAGTATCTGAGCTGGTGCTTGCGGGAGTCAGATTGAGTGATGGTGCAACTCCCTGAAGGCTCGCCTCCTCTTCCTCTGCTGGTACAGGAGCTTTCAGATTATCAGCACCTGATATGGTTGAGGGACAAGGGAGAGAAGTGGATGGGGAAAGCATCTGCAGCTTGTCATGCAGAGTGCGGTGAGATAGAAGTCAGAAGGGACAAAGATGATTAAGTACGGAGCAACTCTGCACGACGTCTCCTCCAGAGTTGCCAGTCGCTGCTGCCTCGACTCTGTTTCTTGGTGGATTTATTAGTTATTCACCGATAGCAGCACGGAAAACAACCCCGGGCCTTGGGGTTCAAGCAGGTGAATCCAGTGCACCAGGAAGCAGAGCAGAAAGGGAACAAAATGTGAAGTTGCGACAGGATGCTGCCTGTAGATGCGGCTTCCCAGAGAATACTGATAAACCCCACACTCCAGCCTCTTCCATTCAATCCTCCTCCCGAGCCCCAGACACATCTCCCATGAATACTCCCAGATGACAACCCCCACCGCCCACCGCCCCCATCTCCAACTCCCTCCCAAGCCCTGGTCCTCTGGGCTCTATGCTGTCCATATCCTAATCCAAGCCCTCCCACCCCTCACCATCATCACCAAGATTTCAGAAGGGAAGGTCATGCTTAACCAATCTTGTTGAATTCTTTGAAGAAATAACAGAAAAAGTGGAGTAAATGTAATATATTTGGATTTTCAAAGGGCCTTCGATAAGGTACCGTATTGTAGACTCATCACTAAGGTCAGAGCCTGTGGAGTGAGGACGGGTGGCAGAATGGATAGCAAGTTGGCTACAAAATAGACAACATTAGGGGTTAAGGGTAGCTACTCAGACTGGCAATAAGTGGGAAGTGGTGTTCCACAGAGATCACTGTGCAGTCCCGGGGCCACTGCTGTTCACAATTTACATTAACGATTTGGACTCAGGAATTGGAAGTACAATTTCAAAATTTGTGGACGACACCAAATTGGGGGGTGTAACTAATACAAAGGAAGAATGTGTCAAAATGCAAGAGAACATTAATAAACTTGCAGAATGGGCGTGTAATTGGTAAACGAATTTCAATATAGATAAGCATGATTTTGGTAGGAAGAATAAGGAGGCCACATCCTGCTTGGATAACAGTCTAAATGGAGTAGAGGAGCAAAGGGATCTCTGGGTACAGATACACAAATCACTAAAAGTAGCGTCACAGGTTAATAAGGCCATAAAAAGGCAAACCAAGCACTAGGGTTCATTTCTAGAGGGATAGAACTCAAAGGCATGGAAGTTATGTTAAACTTGTATAGATGATTAGACCACACTTGGGAGTACTGTGCACAGTTCTGGGTCTCCATATTATAAAAAGGATATAGAGGCATTGGAGAAGGTGCAAAAAAGATTCACAAGGGTGATACCAGAACTGAAAGGATATATTTATCAGGATGTACTTATCTAGGAAAGAGAAGGCTGAGGGGTGACCTTTAAGATAATGAAGGGGTTTGATAGGGTACATGTAGAGAAAATGTTTCCACTTGTGGGGAGTCCAAAACTGGAGGTCATAAATATAAGATAGTAATTAATAAATTCAATAGGGAATTCAGGAGAAACTTCTTTACCCAAAGAGTGGTAAGAATGTGGAACTCGCTGCCACAAGGAGAAGTTATAGATGCATTTAAGGGGAAGCTAAATAAGGACATGAGGGAAAAAGGAATAGAGGGGTATGCTGATAGGGTTAGATGAAGTAGGGAGGGAGGGGGCTCGTGTGGAGTATAAATGCCGGCATAAACCAGTTGGGCCGAATGGCCTGTTTCTGTGCTGTAGACTCGATGTAACCCCCTGCTTCTTTCCAGCCCCCCCGCTCCACCTCCTGCCAGCCCGAGTCTCCAAGCCTCCCCTTTCTCTTTCACTTGTATGTGTTCCCCCATCTCCTGGGCCGACTCTCCCTGCCTGATCTTGGTATCAACCTCCGGCCTGGCAGATATTGCTGGGCTTTAGGTCAGAGATCAGGATTGAGTGAATAGGTAAAGCAACATGTGTGACAGCCATGAAGAACAAATTGGGCAAGAAATGGGTGGAGGAGACCCAGTGAAGGAGACACTTACACAAAGAATTAGAAAAAGATTCAGAGGAAGTTAGACACTACGATGAAAAAAATATCAGGGCCAAACTAAGAGAGAGAAAAAGAAGGGTGCTTGGCAATCGGGAAGGTAGGGAACGACACAGGGAAAGAATTAGTAGGAAAGAACAAGGCAGGAGAAGAGAGAGACAGTTTGGTTTGTATTGTTCTTCAGAAGCGATAGCATCAGCTGTACTCTGAGATAACACATTGTGCGTCACATGGCATAACATCAGCACATCCTCTGACTCACTGTAAGCTGTGCCATAGGAGACCTGTTACACATAAAAACACGCACAACAGACCAGACACAACACATTGCTGGCTCCATTGTTCCTGTGTTAGGCAGTACATAGAATTTACAGCACAGAAACAGGCCATTCGGCCCAACTGGTTTATGCTGGTGTTTATGCTCCACACGAGCCTCCTCCCTCCCTATGTCATCTAACCCTATCGGCATAACCGTCTAGTCCTTTCTCCCTCATGTGCTTATCTAGCTTCCCCTTAAATGCATCTACACTATTCGTCTCAACTACTCCTTGTGGTAGCGAGTTCCACATTCTCACCACTCTCTGGGTAAAGAAGTTTCTCCTGAATTCCCTATTGGATTTATTAGTGACTATCTTATTTTATAGCCCCTAGTTTTGGTCTCCCCCAAAAGTGGGACCATCTCTACCTCTACCCTATCAAACCCCTTCATAATCTTAAAGACCTCGAGCAGGTCACCCCTCAGCCTCCTCTTTTCTAGAGAAAAGAGCCCCAGCCTGTTCGATCTTTCCTGATAGTTATAACCTCTCAGTTCTGGTATCATCCTTGTAAATCTTTTTTGCACCTTCTCCGGTGTCTATATCCTTTTTCTAGGGATTACTCATTGTATGAATGAACCTGTGTGATATCTGCACCAGTCTTGGATTAAGGTGTGACTGACGACTCTCTCAGGAATTCTATCATGGGAACAAACAGGAAGTGACTTGACACAATGGAATTCTCAGCTTGGGTTGGGCAATGTGCTCGTCATGGAATTTCCTAAAGCAGTCATATTTTGCTTCTTAAATTATTTGGTGAATGTTAGTGTTTATTAAAGTGAGGGATATTAGTGTTGGGGCAGTCGTCCAAGTCCTACGATCATGAACAAAATGTTAGCATCAAGCACTCACAAACACTGTTAGATGTAGGGTAGAGCTCTACTCTTAACTCTAACTGCACACAACACCCCCTACTGAACTACTGTGACATTTTCCATACTGTGACTGTAGGAGGTTGCTAATCGAGGCAGCTTTGTACTATAGGCCCATGATAGGAATAATGAAACTGTCTAAATGAATTACACGATGACTCTTCGAGCCAACAAGAGAAGACTATCAGCCTGTCAATCCTCTGAGCCCAGGGGCATGATTTTGACCTGGAGCCGGGAACTCAATGGGTGGGTAGATATTCATGTTGGGAATGAATTGAGTGCATCGGAATCTTTGATCGCAACTCAACTGAAGGTGATTTTATTTGCTTCTGAGTTTCCCGCACGACAGCCAGCCAGATTGACAGGCTCGCTGCCTGTCGGGAGGGAATCAGAGAGGAGGAGGACAGGGGTGGGGTGGGTGGGGGGGGGGAGATCATGGGCTATGGAGGGCAGCGGGTGGGAGGGCAGGGTCTCCCAATGAGGGGTCGGCCATCAAGGGGGATCTCCCATCGGGGGTCTCCTGTCGGGGGGGATTTCCCATTGGGGAGTCTTGGCCAATGGTAGGGGGGCCTCCCATTGGCGGGGGCGGGGGGGAATCTCCCTTCGGGGGGGGTCTCCCATTGGGGAGGTCTTGGCCAATGGTTGGGGGAGTGGGTCTCCCATTGGAGAGGTCTTGGCCAATGGTTGGGGGGGTCTCCCATTGGTGTGATCACGACAGATAACGTTTTTTTTACAATGTTTCTCTTTATTCAGAGGAATGAGAATGATCAAATATTCTCTGCTCATTCAAACATTTCTCCAATATTCCTCTTTATAATAATCAGCATCACTAGGCATATCATACAAAACCCGCATATTCGGAAAGCTGCAAAGAACACTTTTTAAAGTTAACTAAGAATAATCCTTGTTACAATATTCCCAGCTTTTGGTATTTGGAAATGAAGGCCTACAGTCGAACATAATTTGAGCAAATGCGCATTTCAATTAAAAGACTGGTTGATTGGTAATTATATGATTTCTTCTTGAATTTAAAAATCTGCTGAAAAGGTGATTTTGCAATCCATGTCTACCAGGAATTCAGGAGCTGATTGACGATATTTCAGCACCGTAAACCATCTGTGTACAGAAACAACCAGTCATTAGTTTCCTTTATATTAAAGTCTTGTACAAATGATATAGATAAATACAAAAGTTGCATCTACGGAACAGAGTTAAGAATTGACTTAACAAAAGGTACTCCTTGTTACATCAAACCTCCTGTTTTCAAAAGACCATTCATTTAAAAATGTGCACAAACAGGTCCAATCTCTTAAGGATAAGGCAATATTCAAAACAATTAATCACCAATGATATCTGCAAAGTGAATTTTTAGTCTCACTGTTTATGGTTACCGTAACAACAATTATTCTGCATAACTTTCAAATCTTTTACCTACTTCTGTTCTGATATTTATCTTCAGTGTGGTTTCATCAGCAGTTTCAGTTTCTAATGCTTTGTGTAATGCAGAAGGGGGTTTTCCATTGCTTGGTATTTCCTTCACACTGTATCATTCACTTTATGATTCCTCCCATCAATTCAACTTGCCAAAATTCTAATACTAGAGTTTCTGTTACCTCTGAGACAATGTGACAATGAGAGGCAGCAGCAGAATTGCAAGGCAAGGTCCTAGGCCCAGCACATCTCTGCACTCTCTTGCATTTTCTTCAGCAAGGAATGGATGACAGGCGTCCAGACGTCTTCTGAGATCTGAGATGATCACACTTCAGGGATTCATTATACATTAATTCTATAGGATCCATTGCAATTGGTCCAATAGAGCATTAGCTGCTGGCATCCACAACTCCCATCAAGAGGTTACTGCTTGGAATCGACTGGATCACAAATGATTTGTGGCAGCCTTCACAGTTGATCGCTCCTGTAGTTTCCTTTATGGTTCATTCAGGCACAAAGGCTGGACATTCAGCCTCTCACGGCTGGAGAACTTGCTTAGGTCTCTGTGCTCGTGAATCTGGCCTTTCTTGCCTCCTGTCCACTGGCGAGATTGAGAAGCCGTGGGAAACCCATGCAGGTAAAGTAAAATTCGCTTCTTACTTAGAATCAACAAAAAATTGAGTACCTCAACCATTTCAATGAGGTACATTGCCCCTTTAACAATCCGCCCGCTGTCATTAAGTGGGGACGGGTCTTATTGGGTTTCAGATGTGCGCAGACCCGTCCGGGTTAAACCCAGAAGTGGGTGAGTAGGAGCCAGGCTGTGGTCGTGCTTCAAAAAGCTGTTACTTTAACCTCCCACCTGCCCCCAACCCACCCATTCTTTGGGGTTAAAATTACACCCCCCACCCAAGATCTCAGAAGTGAAGGTCACTATATAACTCACTGCACCACTCACTGCCCTGGGAGCTGCAATTTATTGCTCTAGTTTCAATTAACAGTCTACTTAAAATTTGAGCCACTAAACACCTCAATTCGATCACCCCTTAACCTTCTGTACTCGAGGGAATACAAGCCTAGTCTATGGAACCTGTCCTCATAACTTAACCCTTTTAACCTCAGTATCACTCTGGTGAATCTGCACTACACCCCTCCAAGGCCAATATATCCTCCCTGAGAATTAACAAACACAAAGGGATATTTCTTTTTGTGTTAACTAACTCCTTGGAAAAGGAATAGAAGATACATTTACACTTGAACTGCGTGGAAGCTTAATTACAGAGGTTACAAAATACTCGGTGGCTCCAGTCTTGGTGAGTTCATGCAAGTGGCATCCGCGGAATGCAGTTGGCTGGCATCCAGTAATGTAGCTGGTAATATTAGCTGGATATCCTGAGGATTCATTCAAGTAGGTTTTAGGGAGAAATCTTTCGAGTTTTCTCCCCTTGGAGAGTTAATCAGCTTCTTGAGGTGTCAATCTAAGTTGGGCAGAGTCCATGAGCTTGTAAACTATCCACGTGTTTTTTTGGAAAGAGTGGGTTTGAAAGCCCTTTCTTATTTTGTACTTGTGTGCAAAGTTTCTTTTAATGGAGTGGGCGGAGAAAACAGTACAAATGTAAGGGGTGGAGATGCAGCAATGTGCTGTGGAGTACAGCAAATAGCATCACTGAGGTTGTATCCAGTGCAGCTCAGAAAGCCCCAATCTTTGCAATTTACATTCCACCATTGGTCGGCAGACTGACAGGGGAAGATACTGTGAGTTGCCATTAGCAACACGCTCTACACTTTAACCTGATTACACGCATGTGCTTGAGTTACACTCTTGAATCCCTGTCTTTATCCCAATCCTGTTGAGATCGGAAAACAGTAAGCACGATGAACAAGAGGGCACAACCTTAAAATTACAGCTAGGCCGTTCAGGGGTGATGTCAGGAAGCACTTCTTCACACAAAGGATAGTGGAAATCTGGAACTCTCGCCCCTAAAAAGTCTTTGACGCTAGGGGTCAATTGAAAATTCCAAAACTGAGACTGACAGATTTTTTTTAGGCAAGGGTATTAAGGGTTACAGAACCAAAGCAGGTAGATGGAGTTAAGATACAGATCAGCCATGATCCAACTGAAAGGCGGAAAAGGCTCGAGGGGCTGAATGGCCTGTTCCTGTTCCTATGTTCCTATGACACGAGCCTCCTTCCACCAAGAGTACAGATAGCCGGAGCCCAGAGTACTACAGATGAACTCTCTCTCAGTAACTGGGAGAGTGGGCCAGTGGTTTGATGAAGTCTCAGATTAACAGCGTGGCAGATTGAACCCGTGTCTTACCATTTCTTCATCAATTTCCCTGCGTTACATTCACTACTTTTAGGGGGAGACATTGGGGGCAGATTTTCAACTTGCCAACCTGCATTAGGCTGGCATTGTGAGTTGGCGGTCCAGTCTAGGAACTTCCAGATTTTCGTTTCCATTGAAACCAACACTTTCGATGCTATGTTGTGGGGGGAATGTTCAATATATATTCTGGTTTGAGAAGAGCAACAAGGATTTCTCTTTTTTTGGCTGGCACGGATACGATGGGCCGAATGGCCTCCTTTCTATGATTCTATAAGGACGATTCAAGATTAGATTGAATAGGTGGACAAAGCAAAAGGGGATGATATGGGAATGATGATTGGAACAATTTGCTTGTGTGCCCACATGGGCTGGTTGGGCCTAATGGCCCATTTTCGTGTTGTAACTTCTATGTATTTCTACATATTGAACTTATGGCTCTAAGTTATGAGGAGAGATTTGCACAGCTGGTATCTACTGGTATCTGCTGGTATTAACCTCCATATATGGACACCATTGGTGGAGGAGTCCAATCCAAGTGGCCTGGATTGTCAGAGAGGTACGAATTATTCTAAACATTTGCTCAGGGGCTGATAGAATCATGGCAAGGGTTAGGGTGGGGGGATGTCTGGGCCCCCTCCCCCACCCTTCATGGGTGCAGACCCCAGAGTTTCTGGCGGGCATGGGCAGAGATGCACCCAAAGTTTGGTTTGGGCCCACTGACCCATGCAAATGAGATGCCATCAAACCACACAAACTCCGGTGGAATCGGTGCTGGACGGCAGTGTTGGCCGCGATCCCGGCGTATCCGAGGAATTTCAGGGCCAATGAAACAAGGCAGTAGGAAAACAAATAATGAAGGGATTTAGGGATGTCGGGAGAAATGTACTGGCAAACGGTTTTATCTCTCTCGTCAGCCAGATTTGGAAAGAAACTTGCCTTTGGCCATTTTACGCAGAATTACATACATAGGATTTACAGCACTGAAACAGGCCGTTCATCCCAACTAGTCTCTGCTGGTCTTTTTGCTCCACACGAGCCTCCTCCCACCTTACTGCATCTCACCCTTTCAAAATATCCTTCTATTCCTTTCTCCTTCATGTGTTTATCTGGCTTCCCCTTAAATGCACCTGTGCTATCCGCCTCAACCACTCCATGTGGTAGCAAGTTCCAAGTGGAATTTTCCTGCCTTAACTCTAATCACCAAGAGATCTACCTCATCCTTCCATAGAAACCAACCTATTCCATAACACAATGTCCAGCTGACACTTCAATAATTCCAGAGTTTTTGCTTCCACTATCCGGCCCCAGAGACTATTTCAGGTGTTAGTCGATCTTTGCATGAAGAACAGCATCTGGTCTTCAGTTCTGAACTTACTGTATACCAATTTGTAGCTATGTTTCCTTGTCTTACAACCGAGAAACTCAGCAACCACATTTTAATTCCACTTTGGGTGGTTAATCATGGCTGCTTGCTGGCCCTATTAACACCTCTTTCACAAGAGTGGTGGGAGTTGTCTACAGACCGTCTGACAGTAGTGATGTGCTGGGGGGATGTATAAATACGGAGATCAGGGAAGCATGCAGCAAAAATAATGTGGTTATAATGGGAGATTTTAATTTTCACATAGACTGGGAGAATCACAATAGCTCAAAAGTAACATTACTAGAGTGCATTTGGGACAATTTTCTGGAACAATATGCTTTAGAAAAAAACAAGGGAACAGGCCATACAGGATTTAGTGATGAGTAACAAACTAGAACTAGTTAACAATTTGACTGTATGAGAACATTTTGCAAATTGTGACCATGACATAATTGAATTTGATATTAGGTTTGAGAGGGAGAAGTGAGAATCATTTGGCCTTCATTGCAAGAGGATTTGAGTACAGGAACAAGGATGTCTTACTGCAGTTATACAGGGCCTTGGTGAGACCACACCTGGAGTATTGTGTGCGGTTTTGGTCTCCTTACCTAAGAAAGGATATGCTTGCCATAGAGGGAGTGGACTGTCATATGAGGAGAGATTGGGTGGACTCGGCCTGTATTCACTCGAGTTTAGAAGAATGAGAGGGGATCTCATTGAAACATATAAAATTCTGACAGGGCTAGACAGACTGGATGCAGGGAGGATGCTTCCCCTGGCTGGGGGGGTCCAGAACGAGGGGTCACGGTCTCAGGATAAGAGGTAGGAAATTTAGGACTGAGTTGAGGAGAAATTTCTTCACTCAGAGGGTGGTGAACCTGTGGAATTCTCTACCACTGAAGGCTGTGGAGGCCAAGTCACTGAATGTATTTAAGAAGGAGCTAGATAGATTTCTAGACACAAAAGGCATCAAGGGGTATGGGGAGAGAGCAGGAATATGGTATTGAGATAGAGGATCAGCCATGATCATATTGAATGGCGGAGCAGGCTCGAAGGGCCGAATGGCCTACTCCTGCTCCTATTTTCTATGTTTGTTTCTATCACAAACCAAGGTTTTAAATTTAAGTAAAGTAAACTTTGAAGGGCTGAGAAATAAATTGCCCACAGTGAACTGGGCTGAGCTGTTAATGGTAAACCTACAAGCAGTGGGAAGGATTCAGTATAATACAAAACCAGCATAAACCCAAAATGGGCAAAGACTCCACTTGTGCAGTTAAGCAAACATGGTCAACAAGTGAGGTAAGAGATGGTATCAAGCTAAAAGAGCTTACGCAAGGGAGAGTGGGAATCCAGCCGACTGGGAGAGCTTTTAAAAGTAACAAAGG
The DNA here is from genome assembly GCF_035084215.1 of Heptranchias perlo. Lineage (NCBI taxonomy): Eukaryota > Metazoa > Chordata > Chondrichthyes > Hexanchiformes > Hexanchidae > Heptranchias > Heptranchias perlo. The sequence goes on along the minus strand of NC_090364.1, from coordinate 15,297,047 downwards.
AGCAGGCATGATGGACGAGCTGGTCTATTCCTGTCTGTCAATTTTGTACGTTTGTGTGTTCATAAAAACAAGGTGCGAAAAGGGAGTATCTAAAAAATATTTGCAAGGGATATCAAAGTTAACAATAAAAGTTTTTATAAATTAAGAAAAAGAGAGTGGTGATGGGAAATGTGGGCCTATTAAAGGCTGGTGCAGGAGAGACCACAGTGGACAATAAGGAGAGAAAGAGGATAAAATACCAGTGATACAAGAGAATCTAAAAATAAGTCAAGGGGAGGAACTTAACGGATTTAATATAAATTTTAGAAATGGTAATTGGGAAAATAATGGGACTTAAGATAGACAAAGCTCCAGGACCCTGAAGGTTTCCACCTCAAGAAGAGAATTGAACGAAACAGGTAGATGTGTCAGTCATAATTTTCCAAAGCTCTCTAGATTTGGGAATTGTGCCTTTGGATTGGAAAATTGCAAATGTCACTCCCTTATTAAAGAGAGGTGGGAGGGCAAACTTGGGAAAGTACAGGCCTTTCAGTCTAATGTCAGTTGTGGGTAAATTACTAGAACCTATCATCAGGGACTGAGTGAGTGAGCAGTTGAACAAGTATGAGCTGATCAAAGAGGGTCAGCATGGATTTGTGACGGGTCAGGTCACGTCTGACTAATCTAGTTGAGTTTTTTGAAGAGGTCGCTAACAAGATGGTCAGGGAGTGTTTATGGTGTTGTCTATTTGGAATTCTAGAAGGCATTTGATGAGGTTCTTCGCAAGAGATTAACAGCAAAAATGAGAGTGCATAGAATTGGAGGTAACCCTGTGACATGGGTGGTAATTGGTTGGGAGGTAGGAGACAGAGAGTAGGGGTAAAGAGAATGTGCTGTGATTAGCAGGATGTGACAAGTGATGTTCCCCAGGGATCTGTACTGGGGCCTGAGTTATTCACCGTATATATTAATGACTTGGATGAAGGAATAGAGAGTTGTATATCCAAGTTTGCAGATAACACTTAGTTGGGAGGCACAGTTATGTGGATGGGAGCAGGAAGTTACAAAGGGACAGATTGAGTGAGTGGGGAAATCTGTGGGGAAGTGTGAGATCATCCATTTTGCATCTGAGAAAGACAAATTGGAATATTTTCTAAATTGTGAGAGACTACGGGCGTTCGAGAAGCAAAGGGTTTGAGCTGCCCATGTACACAAATCACCATTTATCCAACAATGAAATCCATCTTTCCAAACCTCCAGGACATAAAATTCAAACCCGCAAACCAGTAAATAAGGAATAAGATGGAGTTTCCTGGGTTTGAAGGGATGGATCGCCGAGACTCAGTGGTTGCACGTGGCCCACAGGCAATAATTTCCACATCCCTACCTTAAAATGTGATCGGATTTACTACATGTGTCAGTGACACCCAGTAATGGAACATGTGAAAAATGCCCAACAGCAAAAGACAAACTGATCCATCTCGGCTGTCCCATGCAGTCGTGATCATAGAATCATAGAAAGGTTACAGCACGGAAGGAGGCCATTTGGCCCATCGAGTCCGTGCTGGCTCCATGCAAGAGCAATCCAGCTAGTCCCACTCCCCCGCCCTATTCCCGTAGCCCTGCAAATTTTTTCCTTTCAAGTACTTATCCAGTTCCCTTTTGAAGGCCATGATGGAATCTGCCTCCACCACCCACTCGGGCAGTGCATTCCAGATCATAACCACTCGCTGTGTAAAAAAGTTTTTCCTCATGTCACCTTTGGTTCTTTCGCCAATCACCTTAAATCTATGTCCTCTGGTTCTTGACCCTTCCACCAATGGGAACAGTTTCTTTCTATCTACTCTGTCTAGACCCTTCATGATTTTGAACACCTCTATCAAATCTCCTCACAACCTTTTCTGTTCCAAGGAAAACAACCCCAGCTTCTCCAGTCAATCCACATAACTGAAGTCCCTCATCCCTGGAATCATTCCAGCAAATCTCTTCTGCACCCTCTCTAAGGCCTTCACATCCTTCCTAAAGTGCGGTGCCCAGAACTGGGCACAATACTCCAGTTGTGGCCGAACCATTGTTTTATAAAGGTACATCATGACTTCCATACTTTTGTACTCTATGCCTCTATTTATAAAGCCCAGGACCCCGTATGCTTTTTTAACTGCTTTCTCAGCCTGCCCTGCCACCTTCAATGATTTGTGTACATAGACCCCCAGGTCCCTCTGTTCCTGCACCCCTTTTAGAATTGTGCCCTTTAATATATATTGCCTCTCCTCATTTTTCCTACCTAAATGTATCACCTCGAATTTTTCTGCGTTAAATTTCATCTGCCACGTGTCCGCCCATTCCACCAGCCTGTCTATATCCTCTTGAAGTCTATCACTATCCTCCTCACTGTTCACTACACTTCCAAATTTTGTGTCATTTGCAAACTTGGAAATTGTGCCCTGTACACCCAATTCCAAGTAATTTATAACAAGAAAAGCATTGGTCCTAGTACCGACCCCTGGGGAACATCACTGTACACCTCCCTCCAGTCTGAAAATCAACCACTCACCACTACTTTCTGCTTCCTGTTACTTAGCCGATTGTATCCATGATGCTACTGCCCCTTTTATTCCAAGGGCTTCAATCTTGATGACAAGCCTATTATGTGGCACTTTATCAAACGCCTTTTGAAAGTCCATATACACCACATCAACCGTATTGCCCTCATCTACCCTCTCTGTTACCTCATCAAAAAACTCTATCAGGTTAGTTAAACACAATTTGCCTTTAACAAATCCATGCTGGCTTTCCCTAATCAATCCACACTCGTCCAAGTGACTGTTAATTCTGTCCTGGATTATCGTTTCTAAAAGTTTCCCCACCACTGAGGTTAAACTGACCGGCCTGTAGTTGCTGGGTTTATTCCTACACCATTTTTTGAACAAGGGTGTAACATTTGCAAATCTCCAGTTCTCTGGCACCACTCCCATATCTACGGATGTCTGGAAGATTATGACCAGTACCTCTGCAATTTCCACCCTTACTTCCCTCGGCAACCTAGGATGCATTCCATCCAGACCGGGTGACTTATCTACTTTAAGTACAGCCAGCCTTTCTAGTACCTCCTCTTTATCAATTTTTAGCCCATCCAGTATCTCATTGACATCTTCCTTTACTGAGACCCTGGCATCTTCCTTGGTAAAGACATATGCAAAGTACTCATTTAGTACCTCGGCCACACCCTGTGCCTCCATGAGTAGATCTCCTATTTGGTCCCTAATCGGCCCCTTCCCTCCTCTTACTACCCATTTACTGTTTACATGCCTAGAGAAGACTTTTGGATTCCCTTTTACGTTGGCTGCCAGTCTATTCTCATACTTTCTCTTTGCCCCTCTTATTTCTTTTTTCACTTCCCCTCTGAACTTTCTATATTCAACCTGGCTCTCACTTGTGTTATCAACCTGATATCTGTCATACGCCCCTTTTTTCTGCCTCTATGCCCTGTGCTTCATGATTAAGGCAGTTCCTACTCACTTGGGTCCATGTAATCTCCTGGAAGAGGTGGAAAACTAGATAAAAACCCAAGGTCAATTAGGGATAAAAGATCTGGAAAAGTCCCCTCTGACCCCTTCCCCCACAAGCTGATCGAAATTAGTCCAGGATGTTAATCGTATGATTTCGATCAATGAGTGTTAATTGTATTCAGGCGGTGGGTATCGATTGGGGACTCTCTTATATCTTTTTTTTATAGGGGAGCTTACCGAGGGTGTGGTGTGTGTGTAAGGGGAATCTCTGTGAATAAAGGCTTTGAAGCATCGAAAGACCAGGCTCTAGTATTCTGTCCTTCACCACATGGCGATCCAATTTTAACACAGGAGACCACATTGACCATGTCTTGTGTTACTTGCTATCTACCTCTTGTATGTTGTGATCTCCACCTCAATCAGGAAGCAGGAGGTTTCATTCATCGACACAGTCCTCGAGGGGTTTACAATTTGAGGTGGGTTTCAAACCCTGAGAATACAAGAAACCGTCTCCTTTTCCCTAATTCTACTCGTAAATCGGATTCTACTTAGAACAAATAAAAAGTAATTTAGCCATTGGCCCCCGCCTTGACTGTAGGTTTGTGCTTAATTAACTCAGTAACTATTTTCAGGGCTAACTGATGCCCTTCAACGTGTATCTTAATGAGGGGATCAGTGACTGCTCCTGACAATAGCCGTCCTCTCTTAAAGTTCTGCTGGGGTTTCAGCAATTCTGTGTCCATCTCCCTCCCACACCCTCTGCATTCCAGCCTCACTCTCAATCATACACAATACAAGCTCTGACCGACACTTCTGATCTAATGTTCTTATATTTCATTCTGTTGTCTAGCTTTGGTTTTTGTGACGCCATTCCCCTCTCAAAGGCGACTCCCATGAGCAAATACCTTGCCTAGGTACATCTTATTATTTTTTTATAATTCTTATTTCTTGCCATAAATTAAATTGGTCGTGTTAATGTCCTCCAACCTGTTAACTAATACTCCCACATAAAATGTCCAAGTGATCCTACATACTGGAAGAGGACAGTCATACATCCCGGGTGCTGTAAAGAAGTCCCCAATGTTTAACAGTGGGATATAAATACTAAAGATAACAGCGCCTGTAACGCATAGAATTATAAATTAAATCAAATCTGTTGCAACTACAACTTGCATTTATATAGCGCCTAAAACGTCCCAAGGTGCCTCACAGGAGCAATTATCAAATAAAATTTCACACCGAGCCACATAAGGAGATATTAGGACAGGTGATCAAAAGCTTGGTCAAAGAGGTAGGTTTTAAGAAGCGTCTTAAAGGGGGAGAGAGAGGCGGAGAGGTTCAGGGAGGGAATTCCAGAGCTTAGGGCCTAGCCAGCTGAAGGCACGGCCGCCAATGATGGAGCGATTAAAATCGGGGAAACGCAAGAGGCCAGAATTGGAGACGTGCAGAGATCTCGGAGGGTTGTAGGGGTGGAGGGGGTTACAGAGATGGGGCGGGGTGGGGGCGTGGCCATGGAGGGATTTGAAAGTGAGGATGATAATTTTAAAATCGAGGCATTGCAGGAATTAATCTTGGCCGAGTTGTTTTCATTTCATTTTTACGTCTATTTATTCTTTTCTTTTAGCTCATCTGATTGTCTTTATTATTTTATTGTAAAAAAGCTGGCAAAGATACAGGTGACAGAGCTCGGACGACTAATTTGACACGCAGGTAACCAGCGTTCCTTAAAGGGTCCGCTGGAGGCCGCCAAAGAAGCCGTCAGATGTGTTTTTACCTCAATGTGGAGCCAGGAGGATCAGGACCCCACATTAATACTGCCGGCCTCACTCGCACGCACATTGCTGGGTTTCCCCGGGTGTAAAGCATCATTGACTGCACACACGTTGCCCTGCTTTGTCCCATCACGAACTAGCCATGTTTTATAACAGGAAGAGGTAACACTCTTTGAGTGTCCAGCTGGTGTGTGACCACTGGCAGCAGATAATGTAGGTCTGTGCCCGCTTCTCTGGCAGTAGTCACGGCGCCAGTCCTCAATCACCCTGACCAGCGGGTGGCAGGCTGGCTGTTCGGAGAACAGGGGGTACCCCCTCTACACCAGGCTCATGACTCCCGTCAGGAATCCAGGCACAGACGCTGAGCGTTGATACAATGAGAGCCTCGCTCAAATCAGAGCTCTCCTTGAGCGAACCATAGGCGACCAACAGAGGTCCCAGTGCCCGGGGATGATCCAGCGGAATCCTACAGTGAAGCCCCGAGCGAGTCTCTAGATTTGTCGTGGTTTGCTGACTGCTACACAACTGTGCCATTCAGGGGGGGGACAAAGCAATGCAGCCGCCACAGGAGGAAGGTACGCAGCATCAAGATGAAGAAGGAAACGAGGAAGAAGAAGATGATGAGGAAGGCTAAGGGCGAGTAGTGCTGCCAACTGCCAGGGCTATAAGGCAACAAATTATTAAGGAGAGAGTCTCTCGAGCAAACTCTCCGCCCGAAGGGACTTGAGCACAAAATCTAGGCTGACACTCAATACTGAGGGAGTGCTGCACTGTCGGAGGTGCCGTCTTTTGGATGAGATGTTAAACCGAGGCCCCGTCTGACATCTCAGGTGGATGTAAAAGATCCCATGGCACTGTTTGAAGAAGAGCAGGGGAGTTCTTCCCGGTGCCCCGGCCAATATTTATCCCTCAACCAACATCACGATAAAAAAAGCAGATGAACGGGTCATTGCTGTTTGTGGGATCTTGCTGTGCTCAAATTGGCTGCCACGTTTCCTACATTACAACAGTGACTACACTTCAAAAGTATTTCATTGGCTGTAAAGCGCTTTGGGATGCCCTGAGGTTGTGAAAGGCGCTATATAAATGCAAGTCTTTCTTTCTATTGATATGAGTTAATACAATCTCCTGGATCTTATTTAATTAGCCACGGAAGTTGGAGAAGAAATTCCACAGTTTTTTTCATAAATTGGCCTAAGGTTTTTTTCTCTGGTGCTTTGCCTCTCCCAGGACTAGCCATGTGGGGGGAGGGGGTTGGTGGGGTGGAGCTGTGAGCTGAGGCTGCGGGTCTTCACCATGTCTGGATGGGACGGGTTTCCTGGACCAGTTGGCGTTACCCTGTCATTTTCTGTATGTTTGTATATAGAATGATTGACTGGTGACAAACAACAAATGAATCGAGTGAAGACTTTAGCTATCTGAGATAGATAGCTTTTTGGCAACCAAAGGTATTAAGGGATATGGGCCAAAGGCAGGTATATGGAGTTAGATCACAGATCAGCCATGATCTTATCAAATGGCGGAGCAGGCTCGAGGGGCTGAATGGCCTACTCCTGTTCCTATATTCCTATGTTCCTATCCCATGCCCTTTTGATATAATATGCAAGCCGTTATCACATAGGTGAAGTGAACAATACTTTAAATTCATTGAATCATAGAATCACAGAGCCGTACAGCACAGAAGGAGGCCATTTGGCCCATCGTGCCTGTGCCAGCTCTTTGAGAGAGCTATCCAATTAATCCCACTCCCCCTGCTCTTTCCCCATAGCCCTGCAATTTTTCCCCCTTTGAATATTTATCCAATTCCCTTTTGAAAGTTATTATTGAATCTGCTTCCACCGCCCTTTCAGGCAGTGAATTCCAGATCAGAACAACTCGCTGCGTAAAAAACAATTCTCATCTCCCCCCCTTTTTTTTTGGCAATTATCTTAAATCTGTGTCCTCTGGTTACCGACCCTCCTGCCAGTGGAAAGAGTTTTTACCCTATCGACTCTTATGAAAACCCCTCTAAAAGATACAGAATTACCTCTCCAAGTGTTCCGCCTACAATAACAACAACTTGCAATTTTAAAGGAGCCTTTGTTCTTTCTGATCACACATGTCCCTAAACTCCAGATAAAAGACCTATCCTCCTGACAAGCAAAAACTTCCTTCAGCAATTCAATCCAAATTAAAATAGAGAAGGCCTTTTTCGAAATTAGAATTTACAGCCATTATAATATAAATTTTTGAAGTGTCTCCACCACCTCTCAGTGGACTGGCTGAGCGTTGAGAGAGGAGGGATAATCAGGGCATTTTATGTTAAATATTCCCCGCAGTGGGGAGCGAATTGGATATGGTTTGGGGCTTGGGATTAGGATCATCGTAGATGTGATCTCTGGAACCGAATGTATTCAGGCTAAGGAATTTACAAAAAAAATCAGTTCCTCAGATGTTCTGATAGAACACTGATGCTTTATCTGGCGAGCTGAATGCAGCTTTCAGTACACCCAGCCTTAAATGGCCGTCATTTTCCACAAAACCAGGAATAAAGCCCACAGGGCAGTGTCGTGACCCACTCTGTGCCAATGCACGGGCACTATTGAAGAAACTTTACTCAAAAGTTCAGAGAGGAATTTTTTTGACAATTTTCTCCTTGAGAGTGCTAGGGTCGCCAACCCTCCAGGACTGCCCTGGAGTCCCCAGGAATTAAAGATTAATCTTCAGGGCACTGCTCCGAGGAAAACCCGGGAGGCAGATCATAGGGGCATTAAAATAAATTGTGCTTTTTAAAAAAAATTTCTTTGAACACTTTTATTTACTAGTTATACAAATATCGGAGATGGGACAAAAGGCTGTTCGACTGACAGGCAAGACTCATGGATAATGAAGAGTCTGTCCACTTTCCCATTGGCCGTGGGAAGGTGGGCTCAGTGAGGAGGGACGTGTTGGGTGACCAATGGTGGGAGAGTGGGGGGGGGGCACAGCAAGGATGGACATGTTGGCCGACCAATGGTGGGAGCGTGGGGAGGGGCACAGCGAGGATGGACATGTTGGCCGACCAAAGGTGGGAGCGTGGGGGTGGGGCACAGTCAGGATGGACATATTGGGCGACCAATGGTGGGAGTGTGGGGAGGGGCACAGCGAGGATGGACATGTTGGCCGACCAATGGTGGGAGCGTGGGGGTGGGGCACAGTCAGGATGGACATATTGGGCGACCAATGGTGGTAGCGTGGGGGTGGGGCACAGCCAGGATGAACATGTTGGACAACCAATGGTGGGAGTATGGGGGGCGGGGTGGTTGGAGGCAGGAGGTCATGTGATGACACATCCAGGAATATGTCCATCCAAAGTTGGCAACCTTAGATAATTATCTTGCAAACAGACCCCACCAATGCATCACACAAGTGGCCTTTGCTCATCTGTGAGCTTTGACAATGAGTGTTACCAAGCTGATTAACCTGTGCCATCCTCACCCAGGGGCAGATTTACACTTGGGCCAATGGGACCTGTGCCCAGGGTGCCCTGAGCTAAATATGTTTCATTTAAGTGTGGTGTACTGTGATCTGATTCACTTTATTATTAATGTAGTATGTAAAAATTCTATGGGCCCATTTCTTCATGTATTTCACTACACGATTGTGTTTTAATGGATCGGGGGGTGGGTGTTGCCAGGGTAGCAGAGAGACCCCGAATGATCTTGGTTCTCAGGGCAACAAGAATTCTTAATCTGGCTCTGAATTCCACACACACTCGCTCAGGAACATAGGAACAGGAGGAGGCCATTCAGCCCCTCGAGCCTGTTCCACCATTCAATTAGATCATGGCTGATCTGTATCTTAACTCCATCTACCCGCCTTGGTTCTGTAACCCTTATTAACCTTACCTAACAAAAACCTATCAATCTCAGTTTTGAAATTTTCAATTGACCCCCAGCCTCAACAGCTTTTTGGGGGAGAGAGTTCCAGATTTCCACTCCCCTTTGGGTGAAGAAGTGCTTCCTGACATCACCCCTGAACGGCCTGGCTCTAATTTTAAGGTTACGCCCCCTTGTTCTGGACTCCCCCCACCTGAGGAAATAGTTTCTCTCTATCTACCCTATCAATTCTTTTAATCATCTTAAACACTTCAATTCGATCACCCCTTTATCTTCTACACTCGAGGGAATACAAGCCTAGTCTGTGCAACCTGTCCTCGTAATTTAACCCTTTTAGCCCCAGTATCATTCTGGTGAATCTGCACTGCACCCCCTCCAAGGCCAATATATCCTTCCAGAGGCGCGGTGCCCAGAATTGAACGCAATACTCCAGATGGGGTCTAACCAGAGCGTCCATTAAGGGTTGCTGCTTTAGTGATTTGTGAATCTGTACCCCTAGATCCCTTTGCGTCTCTACCCCATTTAGACTCTTAGGGCTCGAATTTAGCAGGCCTGCGGGTTCCCAGCGGGTGGTCCTCCGGGAGCGTCGAAAACGCGGACGGGTAATTGTGTGCGTCCCCCACGCGATCGCGGGATAATTGGACCCATTAAGGCCTGCTTCCGGGTTCTGCGCTCCCCAGCTGCGTGCCGGCCGGCTGCGCATGCGCAGTACCGTCGACGCGATGTAGGAGCTCCAGTTAAAGGGGCAGTCTCCCAAAGCCCCTCCTGCTGCAAGCAAGAGGTCTGGGAGAATGGCTCAACCAAGGGGAAAGGCTGCGCCCCGTTTTTCAGATCTGGCACTGCAGCTGATGCTGGAGGGCGTGAGGAGGAGGAGGGAAACACTCTTCCCTGAGGATGGGCGCAAGTTCCCTGCCGCCGCAACCAGGAAGGTATGGGCAGAGGTGGCGGCGGAGGTGAGCAGCAGGGGCAACACCCCAAGGACTTGGGAGCAGTGCCGCAAGCGCTTCAATGACCTGACTAGGTCTGGCAAGGTGAGTACACCAACGCACCCTCCCACATCCCGTCCCCACCATCACGCCAAGCAGATCACAACCCCCTCCTGCACAGCCACCACTGCGCTCCATCAGCAATCCTCACAGCCACTCATTCACCATCCTCGCCGTGCACGCAAGTACCCACCGTCCCTGACCCCACCCGAACACTACCACACACCCCAATCCCCATGCAATGGGATGGGCACGTGGCCCACACTTCCTCCCATCCGTTCCGCGCCACGCTCAACCCAACCACACCGATGCTCGATGCGTCTCACGATGCAAGACGCACCCACTCACACATCTGTGTTTTGCCTTCACAGGAGAAGAGGAGCAAGAACAACCGCGAAAGGGCACGCACCGGAGGTGGTCCGCCGCAAGTGGTGGAGCTCACCGACGCAGAGGTGGAGGCGCTCGACCTCGCCCGCACGCGACATTGCCTGTCGGTGGCCGATGGCGAGTGTGTCGCTGCCGAAATGGGCGGTAAGGGAAAGCTGACACTCAACACCCATGATCGCGAGTGACCGTATCATCACCTGCCATCAGGCGCACTGTCAAGTTGGTCCACATGCCTCAAAGTGCCCTCTGTTCTCTTGCAGGTGCGTCTTTGGATCAAGCGAGCATGGAGGGCGATTCCTCAGAGGACATGGCGGTCTCTGAGGGTGCATCGTCACATCAGAGCCAACCATCCACCAGCGCAGAGACACGCACCTCGGTGGGTCCCCCTCGCCAACTAGTTGGGGTAGCACTTGGTGAGTCACTGCGCACGAGTGAGCATGAGCAGACCCTGGTGGCAGGGGCAGCCGCGGAGGGTCCGCGACGGAGGGAGCACTCATCTCCAGGCTCTGCTCAGCCGGACCCAGATGCTGAACCCAGGGGGCCACCAGAGAAAAGGAGAGTCGTCGAGGGCCACCAGCTAATTGCTGAGGTGCTGGCAGAGGTGCCGCGCGCATTGTCCACAATAGCGCAGGCGATGGAGGAGTCCACCTCCTGCATGTGGGCATTGGTGGCGCAGGCACAGGAGGGTACCGACGACACAGTGTCGCAGGTAGGTGCGGGACTGTCTGCGGTGGAGGACAGGCTGGCCTCCCTCGAGCGTCACGCACAGCTCCACTTCGAGTCCTTGCAGGCCCTCACAACGTCTGTACGGATTCAGGGTGAGCAACATTCCGACGCCACCAACAGGCTGAGGGATACACTAGGGGTGGCCTTGCAAGGCCTCACACATGCCATCCAAACTGCCGTCCAGCAGGGTGGAAGGGGTGATGTGGGCCGAGGCCAAGAGAGGGATGATGGTGACCGGGGACATGGAAGCGGGGACGCCTCTCAAGGCGTCCCCACGTCCCACCCGTCGCCCACCTCTCAACCAGCACCCGCAATGGTGCCTCCTCTCCAGGTGGCCGAGTCTGCCCCTGCCCCGGTGCAGGAGGAGCAGTCTGTGGAGGTGCCCTCACGGGCACCGAAACCCAGGGGCCGTCCGCCAAAAGCATCTACCCGGTCAAGGCAAGAAGACGAGCAACCTGCCACTACCTCTGCTGGAGCCACAGGGGTAGCACCACGTAGGGGTTCCCGGAGAAGAATTCCAAAGGCCTTATAATCACAAAGGGAATACACCAGGGTGTTTATTATTTTGTACTTTGTTTCTTAAATGATGTCACATTCCACATATTAAATAGTCTATTCTCACCACTCCTGCCACCTCTCGTCCATTCTTCCGCGGCTTGTGCAGTAGTTGCGTTCCGTGGAGGCCATCATGACGGCGAACACCTGCTGCCACCCATTGGGCACACTGCTGTGGGTGCAGGATTACTGGCAGCACTCTTCAGTGGAGGGGGCTGGTATGGCCGCTCGCATGTGCAGGTGAGGAGATGCGAGCGCCTCGCAGTGTCTGACTCTAGGAGAACCGTTGACGTATGAGTGCGTCCCTGGCCCGGCGACCATCCCGGTGAGTCGCGGCTCGGCGCATGGGTCGTCCAACATCCTCGGGCGCGTCCTCCTCCTCCTCCTCCGCCTCCGCCTCCTCCTCCTCCTCCTCCTCCTCCTCCTCCTCCTCGCCCTCGCCTTCCTCAATGTGGGTGGCGGGTGTGGATGGGGCCTCCTCCAGCGGCACCCCTCTCTGTTGGGCCATGTTGTGCAGGGCACAGCAGACAACTATGATTCGTCCCACTCTGAATGGTGTGTATTGCAGCGCTCCCCCAGAACGATCAAGGCACCTGAAGCGCATCTTGAGAAGCCCTATGGTCTGCTCAATTGTAGACCTGGTAGCAGTGTGGCTGTCATTGTACCGACGCTCCGGCTCGGTGATGGGGTTCCTCAGAGGTGTCATGAGCCACGTGTGGAGGGGATACCCCTTGTCGCCGAGGAGCCAGCCGTTGCCGGCGTTGGGTGCCTGCAGGATGGGCGGGACGGCGGACTCCCTGAGGACGAAGGCATCGTGGCAGCTGCCGGGGTATCTGGCGCACACGTGTAGGAATCTCTGGCGGTGGTCACAGATGAGCTGGGCGTTCATGGAGTGATACCCCTTCCTGTTGATGAACAGCCCTGGCTCATGCGGAGGTGCCCGTATTGCGATGTGGGTGCAGTCGATTACACCCTGCACCCGTGGGAAGCCGGCCATGGCATGGAATCCAACCGCCCTCTCCATCTGGCTGCGCTCGTCCATGGCGAAGTTGATGTAGTGGGAGGCCCTGCGGAACAACCCATCGGTGACCTGCCTTATGCACTTGTGTGCAGAGGACTGACAGACCCCGGTGATGTCCCCGGTGGCACCCTGGAAGGAACCGGATGCGAAGAAGTTGAGGGCAGTGGTGACTTTGACGGCGACAGGTAAGAAGATGCTGCTTGGTCCATCAGGGAGCAGCTCGTCGTTAAGGAGGCTGCAGATGTCGGCGACTACCTGGCGATTGACTCTGAGCCTCCGTATGCACTGCTCCTCGGAGAGGTCCATGAAGCTGAGCCTCGCTCTGTACACCCTGTGCGGAGGGTAGTGCCTCCTGCGACGCATCTCTCTCTGCGGTTGCCCTCCCTCCTGCTGTGCAGGTGGGTGTGCCGCAGCACCGTGTTGGGGGGCCCCACCTCTCCGAGGCGGACGGCGTGGACTGTGAGGCTGCTGGGGCTGGTCATCCTGTTCGTCCTCCGACGATGTCAACGCACCACCCATCTGGCAGGTGTTGGTCTGAGGGGTTGTGCAGGGTAGGTGGGTGGGTCCTCGGACTGGGGCTGCGGTTTCGTGTCGGTCTGTCCTCTGGCTTGGCGGGGGTTGGTGGAGGGCAGGGGTTGCCCTATGTGACGCGGTGGCCTCCTGCGTGGGTGAGGGCGCTCCCCCGTGGAGCGCACCTTGGCACCTGCCACAGGCTGCTGGCTGCAACACGCCTGGTTTGAAGGGTCCTGTTTCCCCCAGTGTGGGAAACTGACTGCTTTGACCGTAAAATCCCACACTTCCTCTTTTGACAGCTGCTTCAGCTCATTAACTGACCACAACAAGCAAGTTAAGTACTCTCAAGTGGAACCCCGCTGGCTTTAATTGCCTGCGGGATTCCCACCAGCGGGGCTTGCGTGCGCAGCCCCGCACGTCAGCGCGGTACCCGGAAGTGGCCGGGATTTCGTCCGAATCCGGTCACGTGATCGGAGATCGCGATTTTCGGGGCCCCCCCGCTGGAAACCCGCAGGTAACCCGACCCTAAAATCGAGCCCTTAGTTTCCAAGCAGTAAGTCACCTCTTTAATCCTCCTACCAAAATGCACCATCTCACTCTTATCTATATTGAAATTCATTTGCCTATTATTCACCCATTCTGCAGGTTTAGTAATTTTTAGGAAAATCAGTAATTTTTATATTTTTTAATTTAAACATTGATTGCTCTGTGGTCGATTGATCACCTTTTAAATTTCATTGCTTCCCTTTCCCCAGGGTGACTTAGCAATGGTGTTCCTGAGGCCCAGGATTGTAAAAGGAATGATAGCATGACCAGCAATCCCCTCCAAGGTCCAGGAGTACATGGAAACATAGAAAATAGGAGCAGGAGTAGGCCATTCGGCCCCTCGAGCCTGCTCCGCCATTCAATATAATCATGGCTGATCCTCTATCTCAATACCATATTCCTGCTCTCTCCCCATACCCCTTGATGCCTTTTGTGTCTAGAAATTTATCTCCTTCTTAAATATACTTGCCTTTATTAGCCGAGGCATAGAATATAAGGGCAAGGAGGTTATGATGGAGCTGTATAAAACATTGGTTAGGCCACAGCTGGAGTACTGTGTGCAGTTCTGGTCGCCACACTACAGGAAGGATGTGATCGCTTTGGAGAGGGTGCAGAGGAGATTCACCAGGATGTTACCAGGGCTGGAGCGCTTCAGCTATGAAGAGAGACTGGGAAGATTGGGTTTGTTTTCCTTGGAGCAGAGGAGGCTGAGGGGGGACATGATTGAGGTGTACAAAATTATGAGGGGCACAGATAGGATGGATACTAAGGAGCTTTTTCCCTTAGTTGAGGGTTCTATAACAAGGGGACATAGATTCAAGGTAAAAGGCGGGAGGTTTAGAGGGGATTTGAGAAAGAACTTTTTCACCCAGAGGGTGGTTGGAGTCTGGAACTCACTGCCTGAGAGGGTTGTGGAGGCAGGAACCCTCACAACATTCAAGAAGCATTTGGATGAGCACTTGAAATGCCATAGCATACAAGGCTACGGACCAAATGCTGGAATATGGGATTAGAGTAGACAGGGCTTGATGGCCGGCGCGGACACGATGGGCCGAAGGGCCTCTATCCGTGCTGTATAACTCTATGACTCTATGACTCTATATTCAGTGACTTGGCCTCCACAGCCTTCTGTGGTAGAGAATTCCACAGGTTCACCACCCTCTGAGTGAAGAAATTTCTCCTCATCTCAGTCCTAAATGTCCTACCCCGTATCCTGAGACTGTGACCCCCCAGCCAGGGAAACATCCTCCCTGCATCCACTCTGTCTAGCCCTGTCAGAATTTGATACGTTTCAAAGAGATCCCCTCTCATTCTTCTAAACTCGAGTGAATACAGGCCGAGTCGACCCAATCTCTCCTCATATGACAGTCCTGCCATCCCAGGAATCAGTCTGGTGAACCTTCGCTGCACTCCCTCTATGGCAAGTATATCCTTTCTTAGGTAAGGAGACCAAAACTGCACACAATACTCCAGGTGTGATCTCACCAAGGCCCTGTATAACTGCAGTAAGACATCCTTGCTCCTGTACTCAAATCCTGTTGCAATGAAGGCCAACATACTATTTGCCTTCCTAACTGCTTGCTGCACCTGCATGTTTGCTTTCAGTGACTGGTGTACAAGGACACCCTGGTCCCCTTGTACATCAACATTTCCCAATCTATCACCATTTAAATAATACTCTGCTTTTCTGTTTTTCCTTCCGAAGTGGATAACTTCACATTTATCCACATTATACTGCATCTGCCATGTATTTGCCCACTCACTCAACTTGTCTAAATCGCCTTGAAGCCTCTTTGCATCCTCCTCACATCTCAAGATGTGAGATGTTCCTTGCAAGTTTACTCTCCTTTTTTGCTGAATTCTAAACTGCTCCCAATCCTCAGGCTTGTTACTTTTTCTGGCAACATAAATATGACTCCTCTTTGGATCTAATACTATCCTTAATTTCTTTTGTTAGCCATGGTTGGGCTGCTTTTCCTTTTGTGTTTTTGCGCCAGAAAGGAATGTATAATTGTTGCAATTCATGCATTCGTTCCTTAAATGTTAGCCATTGCCTATCTACCCTCATGCCTTTTAATGAAGCTTCCCAATCTATCATAGCCAACTCACTCCTCATATACTTCGTAGTTTCCTTAGGACCCGAGCTTTGGATTGGACGTCCTGCGGAATGCACTGAGGCGAGGTGCGGCCTACACAAAAGCTGTACGGGGAAAGACCACCGAGGAAGGCCACCCCCCCCTTGTATTATACACCAAGAGTCATAAGAAACACTGTGTTTAAATTGTAATAATGAGATCGTATTGTGTATGATCTGTAGTGTTTTGGTTTGAATTGTACTGGTTTGAAATTGTGATATTTACATTTCCGGCCGGCAGCCAGGCAGATTGAGAGGCTGGATGGCTGTCGGGCAGGAAGGCCTTTGACAACAGGGCGCAGCCAGGGAGCGGAGAGGTGGGCAGGAGGGAGAGACCGTGGCTCGGGGGGACATCGTGGGGTGGGGGGGGGGAGGGCAGGAAGAATATCGGGGTAGTGCGCACGAAATTCCATTTTTTACATGGAATTTACAGCACGGAAACAGGCCATTTGGCCCGACTGGTCTGTGGTGGTGTTTATGCTCCACTCGAGCCTCCTCCCACCCTACTTCATCTCATCCTATCAGCATATCCTTCTATCCCTTTCTCCCTCATGTGTTTATCTAGCTTCCCCTTAAATGTATCTATGCTATTCACCTCAACTACTCCTTGTGGTAGCGAGTTCCACATTCTCACCACTCTCTGGGTAAAGAAGTTTCTCCTGAATTCCCTATTGGGTTTATTGGTGACTATCTTATATTTATGGCCCCTAGTTTTGGTCTCCCCAACAAGTGGAAACATCTTCTCTACATCTACCCTATCAAACCCCTTCATAATTTCGAAGACCTCTAGCAGCCTTCTCGTCTCTATTTGTGCGAATGAAATTCCATTTTTTGATAATTAACTGAACCGAGCACTGTCAAACTTTGGTTTATTATCACCAAAGACTTGATTATCTACATGGATTTTAGCAAGGCTTTTGACATGGTCCCACATGGCAGATTGGTCAAAAAAGTAAAAGCCCATGGGATCCAAGGAAAGTGGCCAGTTGGATCCAATTGGCTCAGAGGCAGGAAGCAAAGGGTAATGGTGGACGGGTGTTTTTGTGACTGGAAGGCTGTTTCCAGTGGGGTTCCGCAGGGCTCAGTACTAGGTCTCAGTGTATATTAATGATTTAGACTTAAATGGCCGTTTGGTTGATAGTGAGGAGGAAAGCTATAGACTGCAGGAAGATTTTTTTAAAAATTCGTTCATGGGATGTGGGCGTCGCTGGCGAGGCCGGCATTTATTGCCCATCCCTAATTGCCCTTGAGAAGGTGGTGGTGAGCCGCCTTCTTGAACCGCTGCAATGAATCAATGGGCTGGTCGGGTGGGCAGAAAAGTGGCAAATGGAATTCAATCCGGAGAAGTGTGAGGTAATGCATTTGGGGAGGGCAAACAAGGCAAGGGAGTACACAATAAATGGGAGGATACTGAGAGATGTAGAGGAAGAGAGGGACCTTGGAGTGTATGTCCACAGATCCCTGAAGGTAGCAGGACAGGTAGATAAGGTGGTTAAGAAGGCATACAGGATACTTTCCTTTATTAACCGAGATATAGAATATGAGAGCTGGGAGGTTATGCTAGAACTGTATAAAACACTAGTTAGGCCACAGCTAGTGTACTGTGTACAGTTCTGATTACTGCATTACAGGAAAGATGTGATTGCACTAGAGAGGGTACAGAGAAGATTTATGAGGATGTTGCCAGGACTGGAGAATTTTAGCTCTGAGGAAAGATTGGATAGGATGTTTTCTTTGGAACAGAGGAGGCTGAGGGGAGATTTAATTGAGGTGTATAAAATTATGAGGGGCCTAGATAGAGTGGATAGGTTATCCACTTTGGTTGTAAAAACAGAAAGACAGATTATTATCTGAATGGCGATAGATTGGGAAAAGGGGAGGTACAACGAGACCTGGGTGTCCTTGTACACCAGTCGCTGAAAGCGAGCATTCAGGTGCAGCAAGCAGTTAGGAAGGCGAATGGTATGTTGGCCTTCATTGCAAGAAGATTTGAGTACAGGAGCAGGGATGTCTTACTGCAGTTATACAGGGCCTTGGTGAGACCACATCTGGAGTATTGTGTGCCGTTTTGGTCTCCTTATCTGAGGAAGGATGTCCTTGCCATGGAGGGAGTGCAACAAAGGTTTACCAGACCGATTCCTGGGATGGCAGGACTGACGTATGAGGAGAGATTGGGTCGACTAGGCCTATATACACTAGAGTTTAGAAGAATGAGAGGTGATCTCATCGAAACATATAAAATTCTAACAGGACTAGACAGACTAGATGCAGGGAGGATGTTCCCGATGGCTGGGGAGTCCAGAACCAGGGGTCACAGTCTCAGGATGCGGGGTATGCCATTTAGAACCGAGATGAGGAGAAATTTCTTCACTCAGAGGGTGGTGAACCTGTGGAATTCTCTACCACAGAAGGCAGTGGAGGCCAAGTCATTAGATGTATTCAAGAAGGGGATAGATATATTTCTTAATGCTAAAGGGATCAAGGGATATGGGGAAAAAGCGGGAACAGGGTACTGAGCTAGACGATCAGCCATGATCATTTTTAATGGCGGAGCAGGCCCGAAGGGCCGAATGGCCTACTCTTGCTCCTATTTTCTATGTTTCTATGGATAGGAAGGACCTATTTCCCTTAGCAGATGGGTCAATAACCAGGAGGCATAGATTTAAAGTAATTGGTAGAAGGATTAGAGGGGAGCTGAGGAAAGATTTTTTCACCCAGAGGGTGGTGGGGGTCTGGAACTCACTGCCTGAAAGGGTGGTAGAGGCAGAAACCCTCATCACATTTAAAAGATGCTTGGATGTGCACTTGAAGTGTTGTAACCTACAGGGCTACTGACCAAGAGCTGGAAAGTGGGATTAGGCTGGGTAGCTCTTCCACGGCCGGCACAGACACGATGGGCCGAATGGCCTCCTTCTGTGCCGTAAATTTCTATGATTAGGTATCATATGTGGAGAAAACAACTTTCATGCAATTATTCATGGATTTACTTGTGACGGTGCGTACTCTGCACATGTCTCTGTACAGCAGCAGGTAATTATCAAGTGGTTCTTTGCCAATCAACAAATCAATGTCAGCTTTCTGATAGAATAGATAAGGAGAAACTGTTTCCACTGGCAGGAGGGTCGGTAACCAGAGGACACAGATTTAAAATAATTGGCAAAAAAACCAGGGGGAGATGAGGTGAAATTTTTTATACAGTGAGTTGTTATGATCTGGAATGCACTGCCTGAAAGGGTGGTGGAAGCAGATTCAATAGTGACTTTCAAAGGGAATTTACTTAAAAAGGGAAAATTTGCAGGGCTATGGGGAAAGTACAGGGGAGTGGGACTATTTGGATAGCTCTTTCAGAGAGCTCGCTCAGGCACGATGGGCCAAATGGCCTCCCTCTCTGCTGCATGATTCTATCCTATGGTACTGAGTGAGATTTCACTGGTTCTGCTTGTTAGCTTGTTATTTTAATCTGAAATTTCCTGATTTGATTCTGTGCCAATACATGACCTTCCATATTCATAGTTTACATTTCTCTATGCCAATATGCCCCTCATGAATCATTAAGAAGCATTTCTTTGCAGAAGCTTTTCAGCTTTACAAAATTACTCCTCTTGTAGACTATTGCCTCGATTGCTCTTAACCATTCTGTACAATTCTAATATTTTCGAATATCTGAAGAACATTCTTGATTCATTTGTGGCCACTCCTCCATTTTTGTTTCTTTAAGAATCCCACATCTTTCTGTCTCAGTTCTGATTAACTTCATTTTCTAGTCAGATACTGATGTAGGCTTGGACATCCTCATTTCCTTTCTCATTGACTTTTCTATTCCAGCCCATTGCTCTTGATAGTGCAGTGTATGACTTTGCATGATATATATGATTCCTTCAGGTAATATATCTGATCATCATTAGTTGCATTTGCAAAAGTTCAAAGATTTCATGAAGAGCAATGAGCAGCTCGTGATGTGTTCCAACACTAACAATATGGCCGTCCACAAACTGGACTTTACACAAACCAACTTAATGCTTAACATTTCCATCTCAATCTGTGAAAATATTAATTCAGTGACTACAAAAACACATTAGTCTTTCCTAAGTTTCAGCTTGACTCTTCCAGTAAATTCAAGTACTTTCCAAAGTCTGACATCAGGCGTCTCTTTGGGCAACTCCCACATTGTTATGCTATCCATCATTGTGTTTATATATCATATGGATGGTTTGGTGATTGTTTGGTGATTTACTTCCGGGGCAGAAACAACACCAAAGGGAAGATGTAAGAATTTGTACCATTAAATAAAGAGTATAGACTGTCTTTAACCTGGCACTTGCTTTGTTTAGTTCCAGTTGCCAGAAACCTCCAGATGCATCTGATTACCTTGATTGGAGTATTGTGCACCGTTCTGGTCTCCATATTACAGAAAAGGATATTTCTTGCACTGAAGAAAGTGCAAGAAAGATTTACAAGGATGATAGCAGAACTGCGAGGTTATAACTATCAGGAAAGACTGAACAGGCTGCGGCTTTTTTCTCTAGAAAAGAGAAGACTGAAGGGTGACCTCATAGAGGTCTTTAAATTTATGAGTGGGCTCAATAGGGTAGATATAGAGAAGATGTTTCCATTTGTGGGGAGACCAAATCTAAAGGCCATAAATATAAGACAGTGACTAATAAATCCAATAAGGAATTCAGGAGAAACTTCATTACTCAGAGAGTGGTGAGACTGCAACTTGCTACCACATGTTGAGGCGAATAGCATAGATACCTTTAAGGGGAAGCTAGATAAACACATGAGGGAGAAAGGAATAGAAGGATATGCTGATAGGGTTAGATGAAGTAAGGTGAGAGGAGGCTTGTGTGGAGCATTAACACCAGCATAGACCTGTTTCTGCACTGTAAAATTCTGTGTAATTCTATGATGTGCTAAAATATTTTCCTTTAAGAAGCTGTGACATTTTAATCCGGAAAGTTCAAATATTCCCTTTCACTAGCGTTACTTAGGTCTCTGGGATTAATTTGCCATTCCTTTTGCCAATAATTATTAATGCGTTTACCCATCCATAGGATCATCTACTTTCTTTAGTCCTCAAACTCCTCCTGAATTTTTTCATTACAAATAATAGCATTCTGCATGGATGTACTTCCAGAGTAAATTATTTATTAATTATGATCTAGTGTTCAGGAGATAATCCGTTCTATCTCAGCTCATTTATCCAGAATGATTCTAAAGTCCCACCATTGCAACATCCAATTGGCTCTTAAATGATTCCAAAGTTCTAATTTCCACTACTCTATCTGCAAGTTCAGTCCGTGTGTTAATCATTTTGTATGAAGAAAAACTTCCTGGTATCATTCCTAAATTTGATTTTCCTAGTTTAAACTTCTGACCTCTTGTTCCATTCTCAGTTTAATTTAAAATCATTTTCCAGATTGGCCTTTTCGACGTTGTTTCCATTCTTGTATCTCTTGATAAGATCACCTCACAAACGTCTCCTTTCAAGGATGAAGAGTCCAAGTTTCTGCGTTTCCTCATAAGTGAGACCTCCAAGACTGGGGGTCAGACTCCTGGCTCCTCACTGCACTACCTCCAAAGTTTGAATAATCTCCCTTCTTTATCGTTAACCAGAACTGGACATAATCCTCCAGGTCTGATCTGACCAGAGCACTGTACAGTTTAATCATGACTTCCTCTGACGCACCAAAACCAAGGGTCATTAATATAAGATAGTCACTAATAAATCAAATGGGGAAAGTACTGAGTGGGATGTCCCAGAGAGTGGTTAGAATGTGGAACTTGCCACCACAAGGAGTAGTTGAGGCGAATAGCATAGATGCATTTAAGGGGAAGCTCGATAAACACATGAGGGAGAAAGGAATAGAAGGATATGCTGATAGGGTGAGATGAAATAGGGTCGGAGGAGGCTTGTGTGGAGCATAAACACCGGCATGGACCAGTTGGGCCGAATGGCCTGTTTCTGTGCTGTAAATTCTATGTAATTCTATGTATTCTACACTTTTGGTATATAGTTCGACATTCTATTGGCTTTGCTGATTGCTGCTCTGCGTTGAGAAAATTTTAATGCTGAGTTCACCAAAGTTCCTCATTCTTTTCAACTTCACCCATGACTATTTCAACACCATTCATGGAGTGAGCATTCTTCCTTTCTCATTTCTCCTTCCAATGCGTCGTACTTTACAACCGCTTGTATTAAATTTCACCTGCCATTTTTCTGCCTACTTACATATTTTGTTCAGCTTTCTGTCATTTCTGAGCAGCAGCCTCTGGTTCCACTGCCCCTTCTACTTTAGTATCATCTGTAAATTTGCATTGGGTTTCTGAGTTATTGAGGGTGAAATTGGACCTGCAGAGACGCAAAACAGGCAAATCCGCATTTGCCCCCCGTTGTACGACAGACCTGATGCTCAGTTGTATTGAAGTTAGTTGCCCTGAATATTGGGCGGAGCATTTAACGGCCGATCAATGCAATACCGTCTGGTTTGTGGCCCCCGCCCATGTCCGATTCAACCCCCCAAGTCTTTGGTGTAAATTAGAGACAGTAGTGCTCCTGACACTGATTCCTGGGACACCCCACTCAGTACTTTCTCCAGCCCCATGTAACAAGCACCCAATGTTTTCTACCCTTCAGCTAATTTACCCAAATGTCACGGTTCTTTCTCTTGGTTTTATTTGGGCCTTTTTCTCACAGAAAGGACTTGAACATGAGCTATGTAGAGGTGTGTTTTGAGCAAAAGAAAGAGATTGCCTTCTCGAGACAGCCCCATGCTGCATTGTAGATCCGCAGGCAGCCGAATGGTAATTAATGTGAGATGGGAAGCTGATAATATTATGTAGAATTACATAGCACAGAAACAGGCCATTCGGCCCAACTGGTCCATGCCGGTGTTTATGCTCCACATGAGCCTCCTCCCATGCCTCTTTATCTAACCTGATTAGCAAATCCTTCTATTCCTTTCTGCCTCGTGTTTATCTAGCTTCCCCCTAAATGCATCTGTGCTATTCGCCTTAACTACTCCATGTGGTACAAGTTCCACATTCTCACCACTCTCTGCGTATAGAAGTTTCTCCGGAATTCTCTATTGGATTTATTAGTGACTATCTTATATTTATGGCCCCCAGTTTCGGTCTCCCCCACAAGTGGAAACATCTTCTCTACGTCTACCCTATCAAACCCTTTCATAATCTTAAATCTCGATCAGGTCACCCCTCAGCCTTCTCTTTTCGAGAGAAAAGAGCCCCAGCCTGTTCAATCTTTCCTGATCGTTATAACCTCTCAGTTCTGGTATCATCCTTATAAATCTTTTTTGCACCTTCCCCAGTGCCTCTATATCCTTTTGGGGACTGGTAGACAGCTAGTTAGCGATGTCTGATTATGCAAAAAGACATTTCACACACCCTGGTGATGGTGAATTCTTTTGACCTGTGAACGATTTTTAAATATGAAAACACACCACACCAAGAGTCAGTCAAGTAGCAGCAGGCTACACAGGGAAAGGACCTCGATCCTGGACAATGGGACAGGGTGCACCTGCGCATTCTTTGTTCTTGTAACAGTAACTGGACAGAAGCAGTATCAATTATACTGAGCAACTTACTTCACGTTGGTCGTCCAGTATGTTTTATCTAATGTGAAATAGAGCAGCTTACGTTTCCAACCAAACTTCACCTCACCCAGTGTTAACTCAGTCTGCCTTCGGATGAGATTGAAGGAGTACCAGTGTACAGGACACACAGATCCAATCTAGATCACAAAGTTTAACTGTTACATCCTTGGGGCCTGGTATTGCACAAGTAGATACAGGGCATTGAGAGTCACCTTCTTGAGGGAGTGACTGAACCCCAGGAGGTATACATGACAGGCCCAATTTCAGACACCAAGATTCACCTTGAATCCCCACAGCTTTGAGCTTAACCATTTCATGTGACACTTTGTCAAATGCCTTCTGGAAGAGTTGGAATGTTGCTTCCTCAAAGAAATCAAGGAAGTTGGTCAGGTAAGATATTTCCTTACGGAATCCATGTTGACCGCTGTTAATTATGATATTATTGCCCAGATAATCGTCACGTTTACACCTGATAATTGATGCCGTTCGTTTACATGGGATTGAAGTAAGTCTAATAGTTGCCGGTTTCTCATTTGTTGCCCGTTTTGAATACAGGTGCCCTGATTGCCTGTTTCCCATCTACCAGTGTCTAGTGCAGGGAGGAAAATCAGCCTGAGTCTGATGAGACGTTCTTCTCACTCCAGGAAATTAATTTGGTGAAGTATTTGATCTTAAACTAACATCACTAAAACAGATTATCTGGTCATTCTCACACTGCTGTTTGTGGGATCTTGCTGTGCGCAAATTGGCTGCCGCGTTTCCTACATTACAACAGTGACTACACGTCAAAAAAATACTTAATTGGCTGTAAAGCGCTTTGGGGCGTCCTGAGGTCATGAAAGGCGCTATATAAATGCAAATCTTTCTTTCTTTAAATGTCTTTACTGCACTCTAAAATTATTTTCATTATCAAATAATAATTATTGATGCCTCACAAATCTTCTCCCTAGTCTCCTTTAGCACTCTTGGATAAATGCTCTCTATCTCTGCTGAGTTATGAGCCCTTCCAGCCTATCTGGGAATTCTATCTTGCTTATATCAAATTCATTAATTTTGGATGTGAAGACTTTGTTTAGAGGTAATTTTTCTCTTTATTTTACTTTTGATTTGTTTATTAATCCATTTAGACCTACACTTACTGAGTCTGAGCTTACTGGTTTTCGATACATTATTATTCAACAAGCTTAACATTATGCCTTTAAAGGCGTCCCACTTGTCATCTATTGAAGTGTGTTGAACGACCTCAATTTGCTCAAGTTGTCCCTTCATTTCTTTGAAATTAGCCCATTTAAAGTTATATACCTTGTCCCCGGTCATTTATATTTCGAATCCCAGATCATGATAAACTTAATTATTCTGTGCTTACTGTCCCCCAGAGGTACCATGACTTCCACTTTTGCACTGAGTCTGGGTCATTTCCAAATACCAGATTGCTATAAGAGCTACCTCTCATGGCTCCGGTAACACACTGGTCATAAAGCAGTCCAGTGGTATTTTTAGCAGCCCTGACTCTAGACAACTTGACTCTTCCCAGTTTATATTAAGTTGTTTGAAGTCGTCCATTAAAGTAACGTTTCTATTCTCACATACCCTTCTTATCTCTTCATAAAGAAGGAAGATAATTCATTAGGTTATAACATTGCCCCTAGTGTTAGTTTGGATTTTTTTCAAGTTGGAGATGTCCACCCAGTGTTCTTTGTTGTGCATTTTGTTACCTCCCACTGGAACAATCTCTTTAACTCCTAGGTGTCTCTGACATACATAAGAACATAAGAAATAGGAGCAGGAGTAGGCCAATCGGCCCCTCGAGCCTGCTCCGCCATTCAATAAGATCATGGCTGATCTGATCCTAACCTCACATCTAAATTCATGTCCAATTTCCTGCCCGCTCCCCGTAACCCCTAATTCCCTTTACTTCTAGGAAACTGTCTATTTCTGTTTTAAATTTATTTAATGGGGCAGCAAATTCCACAGACCTACTACCCTCTGAGTGAAGAAGTTTCTCCTCATCTCAGTTTTGAAGGAGCAGCCCCTTATTCTAAGATTATGCCCCCTAGTTCTAGTTTCACCCAGGATTACACCACCTCCTTGTCAGTCCACTGTATCTTTTCTGAACACTTTATGATCCTGAATATTATATTAATTCTCATCCTCTTGAATTAGCCAAGTTTCTGATAGTTCTACTGCATCGTAGTTACGCTCTGCCGTAACAACCCCATAGATCCAGCATCTTCCGTCCAATGTTTCATCTTAATATAGATTTGCTTCCTTTCACCATCCCCAATGCCGGCCTTTTTCCTGTTCTCCAGTTCATGTCTGTGCCTCTGAGAAAGTGGCCTGGAAATTCATACAACTGAGCCCAGGGATTGATCCCTGTGCAGGAAGGGGTAGGCTCAAGGCAAATCCAATATTGGGCCCTGGGCCTCATTTAAATGAGACCAGCGTCCCCAAGGCAGCTCACCAGCAAATCGACACTGGATTTCAGGCCACTAGGGCTGCTGGCAACGACCCTCAGGTAGGTTCTGGGGTGGGGGGGGGAGGGCCATCGAGGGAGGGGGGCGACTGGGAGGGAGGTGGGCGATCGGGAGGGCGGACAATTAGGAGGGAAGGAGGCAATCATGCGGGAGGGGATTGGGAGGGAGGAGGGGGAGGCGATCGGGCGGGTGGGGGGGGCGATCTGGAGAGAGGAGGGGGAGGCAATTGGGAAAAGGAGACAACTGTGAAGGAGGGGGCGATCGGGAAGGAGGAGGGGGAAGCGATCAGGGGGGTGATGGGGAGAGAGGAGGGGGAGGCGTTTTGGAGAAGATGATCGGGAGGGGGGTCGATCAGGAGGGGGGGTGATCGGGAGGGGGGGGGAAGATTGGGAGGGAGTGGGAGACAATCGGGAGATAGGGGAGTGATGAGGAGGGAGGGGGGTGATGGGGGTAATGTGGAGAGGGCAGAGCTGGTGCCGGCAAAGTTCTTTAGCATTGCAGTGGAGACTGGAGGAACACTCCTGCTCCCCTGCCTCCACATTCAGGTATTTTTAAAAAAAACTTTTTGGTGACGGCCTGCAGCGGTCCCTTTAAGGGCCTCCGGTTAGGCCACATGTAAACCACATTTTCCTGAACCCAACTAGCCCAGCGCCAGCTGTGTTCAGGGCAGCCCAATTTTGCAGAGGGGGTCTCAAACAGGCTTGAGGCCTCCTAACGCCGGTTTCAGGCCTGGGCCCTGGATGACTCTTTACCAATATGGCGGGAGGCTCACTTCCAACGCAGAATGTACACACGCAAGACACCTGCCATATTGGACACTTTGGCGCCTGTTTTAGGCCTGTAAAACGGGTGTGGTATCAACCAATTTGTAGGGCACTGTGTCCGTACCCATCCCCTATCTCCTCTCCTATGTTCATTCTCATCTTGGATTCTGTTTCCTCTCTGCCCCCTTCTCTTTGTTCCTATTTGTTTAAGGTGCAGTTCGCCTCTACTGTACCAGTCCTTATGTTTTGATACAGATCAGCCATGATCTAATTGAATGGCCGAACA
Organism: Heptranchias perlo; assembly: GCF_035084215.1. NCBI lineage: Eukaryota > Metazoa > Chordata > Chondrichthyes > Hexanchiformes > Hexanchidae > Heptranchias > Heptranchias perlo. The sequence goes on along the minus strand of NC_090364.1, from coordinate 15,269,925 downwards.
GGTTTGAGGGGCTGAATGGCCTCCTCCTATTCCTATAGTCCCTAAAACATCCCCAATTATTTCTGGATGTTCTATTGTTGCCTTTACACCATCATGCTTCGAACGAGAGACTTGCTGCATTGTATCATTGTTACATGTCTTTAGATAGACAGTGTAATGTATATTGAAGATTTGCTTTGTGTCTGTAAAGAGGGAGTTCTCTTTCTGTTGTTTCAGAGGATGGCCAACTTACAAAACTATCTAGAGATATCAGAAATATAAACACTCAGCTGGAAACACTCAGCAGGGCAGCACCTGATGCAGGAGAACCAGATGTTCCAGGTCGATGAACTTTCATCAGAACTGGAAGATGTACGAGATTCAACAACTTTTAAGCAACTACAGAGCCAGGGAAAAGGGGGGGCAGGGAGGGAGAGAAGAAAGGAGAAGGTCTGTGGTAGGGTGGAGGGCAGAATGATCCATTAATAGAAGGGATGATGGTGCAAGGCAGAAGGGGGTGGTAATCGGATAAGTAAACACAGGAACATAGCAAGAGGAGTTGGCCATTTAGCCCCTCGAGCCTGTTCCGCCATCCAATGAGATCATGGCTGATCTGTGACCTAACTCCATATATGGGGCCTATCCCTTAATACCTTTGGTTAACAAAAATCTATCAATCTCAGATCTAAAATTAACAATTGAGCTAGCATCAACTGCCGTTTGCAGAAGAGAGTTCCAAACTTCTCCCACCCTTTGTGTGTAGAAGTGTTTCCTAACTTCACTCCTGAAAATCTTGGCTCTGATTTTAAGCTATGTCCCCTAATCCTAGACTCCCCAACCAGCGGAAATAGTTTCTCTCTATCTACCCTATCACTTCCCCTTAATATCTTGAAAACTTCAATCAAATCACCCTTTAATCTTCTAAATTCCAGGGAATGCAATCCTCACAGGGATCTGTCTTGGGGCCTCAATTATTCACAATATTTATTAATGACTTAGATGAAGGCATAGAAAGTCTCATATCTAAGTTTGCCGATGGCACAAAGATTGGTGGCATTGTAAGCAGTGGAGATGAAAACATAAAATTACGAAGGGATATTGATAGATTAGGTGAATGGGCAAAACTGTGGCAAATGGAATTCAATGTCGACAAATGTGAGGTCATCCACTTTGGATCAAAAAAGGATAGAACAGTGTACTTTCTAAGTTAAAAACAATGGATGTCCAAAGGGACTCAGGGGTTCAGGTACATAGATCATTGAAGTGTCGTGAACAGGTGCAGAAAATAATCAAGAAGGCAAATGGAATGCTGGCCTTTATATCTAGAGGACTAGAGTACAAGGGGGCAGATGTTATGCTGCAGCTATACAAAACCCTGGTTAGACCGCACCTGGAGTACTGTGAGCAGTTCCGGGCACCGCACCTTCGGAAGGACATATTGGCCTTGGAGGGAGTGCAGCGTAGGTTTACTAGAATGATACCTGGACTTCAAGGGTTAAGTTACAAGGAGAGATTACACAAATTGGGGTTGTATTCTCTGGAGTTTCGAAGGTTAAGGGGTGATCTGATCGAAGTTTATAAGATATTAAGGGGAACGGATAGGGTGGATAGAGAGAAACTATTTCCACTGGTTGGGGATTCTAGGAGTAGGGGGCACAGACTAAAAATTAGAGCCAGACCTTTCAGGAGCGAGATTAGAAAACATTTCTACACACAAAGGGTTATAGAAGTTTGGAACTCTCTTCCGCAAACGGCAATTGATACTAGCTCAATTGCTAAATTTAAATCTGAGATCGATAGCTTTTTGGCAACCAAAGGTATTAAGGGATATGGGCCAAAGGCAGGTATATGGAGTTAGATCACAGATCAGCCATGATCTTATCAAATGGCGGAGCAGGCACGAGGGGCTGAATGGCCTACTCCTGTTCCTATGTTCCCTATGTTTCCTATGTAATTTAACCCTTGGAGTCCAGGTCTCATTCTAGTAAATCTACGCTGCACTCCCTCCAAGGCCAATATATCCTTCCTAAGGTGCGGTGCCCAGAACTGAACACTTTACTCCAGGTGTGGTCTAACCAGAGCTTTGTATAGCTGTAGCATAACTTCTACCCCCTTTGTATTCCAGTCCTCTCGATAGAAAGAAACAAAAGGGTTGAGAGGAGGTGTAACTGGTTGCAGCAGAATAGCAGAGGGGGAGGGAAGTGTGAAAAATCTGGCAATGGAGAGAAGGCTCCCGTAGCCCGGGGATGTGGAGGAGAAAGGTAGGGAGACCCCAGGGGTGCAGAACCACCCCCATCTGCCGGCTGTGTCCCCCCACCCCAGGCATCAGTCCCGCCTCCTCCACTCCCAGTGGCTGTGGTGCAGCCGTCTCTGCATTAGCAACACCTGCCGTCCGAGAAAATGGGAGCGGTGGTTAAGACCTAAAGTTATTAAACTCAACGTTGAGGCCGGGAGGCTGGAAAGTGCCTAATCGAAAGATGAGGGCTGGTTCCCCGAGCTTGTGTTGAGCTTCACTGGAACTGTGCAGCAGGCCGAGGGCTGAGAGGTCAGGGTGGGAGTGGGATGGAGAATTAAATTAGCGAGTGACCCGAAGCTCAGGGTCACGCTTTGCGGACTGGGCGGAGGTGTTCAGCAAAGCGATCACCCAATCTGGGTTTGGTTCTCCCCAATGTAGAGGAGACCGCAACGGGAGCAGCGAATACAGTGTACCATATCCAGGCTGAACACTGCAGCGCAGTACTGAGGTAGTGCTGCAATGTTGGAGATGCTGTCTTTGGGATGAGACGTTGCTGTTTGTGTGCAAACTGGCTGACACGTTTCCTACATTACAACAGTAACTGCACTCCAAAAGTACTTCATTGGTTGTACAAAGCTTTGGGACGTCCTGAGGTCTTGAAAGGCGCTATATAAATGCAAGTTCTTTCTTTCGTTCTTTGCTTTTGTCTAGAGATATCTGCTATTCCATGGAGACTATGTTGTCTCCCTCATTTAATGTTAGTGCCCATAATCAGGAGTTAATTGTGTTGCAGGATTGTGTGATATCTAAGAATGCATAGGCAATTCTGAAATGGGGCAAATTCATGATCGCCGATTAGGGGGTACTTCAGAAGGCAGATGTTTGATGTCTCAAACTTAACGTCTGTAAGAATCTTAATTACTTGACAGTTAGAAGAAACCATTTTCAAATGTACCAGCTTAGACTTCAAAGAAAAGACTGGAATATAATTGGGCAGCAGTTCCCTGCTTCAGACGACCTACTCCATGTGAAGCAGCCACAAGACATTTTTTTTTTGCTTTTTGTTTTGGAAGCTCCGAACTTCATTTGGGAGTCTCCCTTGAGACTGTTTCTTGTTTGGGGAATTCAGGGAATTTTCAACACAAATTCCTCTCTTTATAATTTATTTGCTGGAGGAGGAAGAGGTGGCAAACACGGGAAGTCAGGCTCATAAAGCAGGGCTGAAGAAATCCAGATCCTCCTAAAGATATTCAGCCACCGGAGAGTATAGACCGAGGGGATCGTGTTTCAATACTTCCCTGCAGCTATGTGTAAAAAGAAAGACTTGCATTTATACAGCGTCCTCCATGGCCTCAGGACGTCCCAAAGCACTTTACAGCCAATGAAGTACTTTCTGAAGTGTAGTCACTGTTATAATGTAGGAAACGCGACAGCCAATTTGCGCACAGCAAGATCCCGCAAACAGCAATGTGATAATGACCAGATAATCGGTTTTAGTGATGTTGGTTGAGGGATAAATATTGGCCAGGACACCGGGGAGAACTCCCCTGCTCTTTTTTGAAATAATGCCATGGGATCTTTTACGTCCACCTGAGAGGGCAGATGGGGCCTCGGTTTATTGTCTCATCCAAAAGTCATGGGATGGTTGCCACAGATCTACGGGAAATCTGTCCTTACAGAATTACAAACATCCCTTAATCCCTGGGAGGGATTATCCTTCAAACCCTCGGAGAAGGTTCGCTAGAGATCTCAGAATCCGGTAAATATTGCTCTTTCTGTTCCATCATCAAGGGTCTTTGCTAAAACCTGCCTGGAGGTGCTGACTTGCCTTCAGGCCTCTGTGTAACACAAGCAGAGATTTTTGAAGGTGCCACTCACTCCACGCTGATCTCCATTTCTGTGAAGCCCTCTTTGATATTGGATATTTGATATAAAGGAAAAGGCAATGGACTCTGTCACCAGCAATGCCACCTACTGCACATTTCTGGAGAGGCTCTGCAGTGCCTTCATATGATTCTTACGTTCTGCTGGCATCTGTCTTTTCAAGGCAGGAGCCCTTGAGATCATCGTCTGAGCACTCTTCAGCTGAGGGCTGACATTTCCTTAGTGTCTGCTCTGAAACACCCTTATCCACTTTCACCACCTCCTCCTCTGGCTTCCTTGCTCTCCTGGCCGGCCTCTCACCTTGCACCCTCTGTGAACTTGAGCTCATCCAAAGCTCTGCTGCCCGTATTCGAACTCGCACCTAGCCCCATTCACCTGTGCTCGCTGACCTACATTGGCTCCCGGTCCAGCAAGGCCCCGATTTTAAAATTCGAATCCCTTCATGGCCTCGGCCCTCCCTATCTCTGTACCCTACTCCAGCCCGACAACCCTCCGAGATCTCTGCGCTCCTCCAATTCTGGGCTCTTGTACGTCCCCAATTTTCATCATTGGCGGTCGTGCCTTCAGCTGCCTAGGCCAATGACTAAGCTCTGGAATTCCCTCCATAAACCTCGCAGCCTCTCTCTCCTCCTTAAAACCTACCGCTTTGACCAAACTTTTGGTCACCTGTCCTAATATCTCCTTATGTGGCTCGGTGATAATCAGTTGTTGTTGTGTGTCTTGCACCACCCAGTGTCCACTCCTGACTTCAACTATCGATATTGCCCCGGATGACTCCTCCTGGGCTGGTGAGTGTGAGTCAGACGGTGAACGATGATGTGGCCAATTCTCTGCTAGCTGCCCATTCTGTTGTTGAGGGTCCAAATTTTGAGCCAATTTCCCTCTCTGTTTCTTTTTTCCGTTTCCAGTTCCTGCGCAGGGGAAAAGACAGAGTAATGAATCTCCTGTTAGTCCCCAGTACCTTACTGTTCTGCTCATGTAAAGGTCTCCTCACAGTATGAACGTCAGAAAAGGGAAATCTTTTTAGGATGTTTGAACATCAGCACTTCTTCTGCACAAACCTGTGGGCACAAAGTCTCTTGTGTCTCCTTCCTCTAATTTGGATATACAGCTCTCTATTCCTTCATCTAAGTCGTTGATAAATATAGTGAAAAGCACAGATCCCGAGGGACACCACTAGTTGTATCAATTCCCTCCCATGTCAAAAGGTTGTCTCCAAATCCATGCCCTTCCATTTTTCCTAACAGTCTCTTATGTGGAACCTTGTTGAATGCCTTCTAGAAGTCCATATAAATAACATCCATAGACACTCCCTTATCTACCACGTTAGTGACCTCCACAAAAAATTCAACTAGGTTTGTTAGTCATGACTCACCCTTTACCAATCCATGCTGACTCTTTAATCAGCTCATATTAGTCCAAGTGCTCAGTCACTCTGTCCCCAATAACAGATTCTAGTAACTTCCCCACAACAGACGTTAGACTAATTGGTCTATAATTTCCTGGTTTATCTCTCCTGCTCTTCTTAAATAATGGAGTGATATTGACAATTTTCCAATCCAAGGGGACAATTCCCGAATCAAGAGAGTTTTGGAAGATCATGACTAGAGCATCGACAATTTCCTCACCTATCTCTTTTAATACTCTGGGGTTGGAAATCATCAGGTCCTGGAGATTTGTCTATCTTCAGTCCCATTATTTTCTCCATTACTATTTTTTTTCCTTATATTAAATCTAGTAAGTTCCTCCCCTTGATTTATTTTTAGTTTTCCTCGTATCTCTGGTACTTTATCCTCTTCCTCTATTGTGAAGACCGATACAAAGTATTTAGCAAGTCTGCCATTTCCTGATTTTCAATTACAATATCATCTCCGTCTGACTTAGCCAGCCTTTTTCTCTTAATATACTTGTAAAATCTTTTAGTATTCTCCTTGATAAGCCTCGCAAGTTTTTCCTCATAGTCCTTTTTTTTGCAGCTCTAACTACTTAGAATCATAGAAATTACATGTTAACAGTAAACGGGGAGTAAGAGGAGGGGTGGGGCTGATTAGGGGCCATAAAGGAGATCTACTCATGGAGGCAGAGGGGACGGCCGAGGTACTAAATGAGTACTTTGCATCTGTCTTTACCAAGGAAGAAAATGCTGCCAGAGTCTCGGTAAAGGAAGATATAGTTAAGATAATGGAGGAGCTAAAAATTGAGAAAAGAGAGATACTAGAAAGGCTAGCTGTACTTAAAGTAGATAAGTCACCCGGTCCGGATGGGATTCATCCTAGGTTGCTGAGGGAAGTAAGGGGGAAAATTGCGGAGGTACTGGCCATAATCTTCCAATCATCCTTAGGTACAGGGTTGGTGCCAGAGGACTGGAGAATTGTAAATGTTACACCCTTGTTCAAAAAAGGGTGTAAGGATAAACCCAGCAACTACAGGCCGGTCAGTTTAACCTCAGTGGTGGGGAAACTTTTAGAAACAATAATCCGGGACAGAATTAACAGTCACTTGGACGAGTGTGGATTGATTAGGGAAAGCCAGCACGGATTTGTTAAAGACAAATTGTGTTTAACTAACTTGATAGAGTTTTTTGATGAGGTAACAGAGAGGGTAGATGAGGGCAATGCAGTTGATGTGGTGTATATGGACTTTCAAAAAGCGTTTGATAAAGTGCCACATGGTAGGCTTGCTATTAAGATTGCGGCCCATGGAATAAAGGGGGCAACATGGATACAGAATTGGCTAAATGACAGGAAGCACAGAGTAGTAGTGAACGGTTATTTTTCAGACTGGAGGGAGGTGTACACTGGTCTTCCCCAGGGGTCGGTGCTGGGACCAATGCTTTTCTTGATATATATTAATGACTTGGACTTGGGTGTACAGGGCACAATTTCAAAATTTGCGGATGACACAAAACTTGGAAGGGTAGTGAACAGTGAGGAGGATAGTGATAGACTTCAAGAGGATATAGACACTCTGGCGGCATGGGCGGACACGTGGCAGATGAAATTTAACGCGGAAAAATGCGAAGTGATGCATTTCGGTAGGAAAAATGAGGAGAGGCAAAATAAACTAGAGGGCACAATTCTAAAAGGGGTGGAGGAATTTGGGGGTGTATTTGCATAAATCATTGAAGGTAGCAGGGAAGGCTGAGAAAGCAGTTAAAAAAGCATATAGGGTCCTGGGCTTTATAAATAGAGATATAGAGTACTAAAGCAAGGAAGTCATGATGAACCTTTATAAAATAATGGTTCAACCACAACTGGAGTATTGTGTCCAGTTCTGGGCACTGCACTTTAGGTACGATGTGAAGGCTTTAGAGAGGGTGCAGAAGAGATTTATTAGAATGATTCCAGGGATGAGGGACTTTAGTTAAATGGATAGACTGGAGAATCTGGGATTGTTCTCCTTGGAACAGAGACGGTTGTGAGGAGATTTGATAGAGGTATTCAAAATCATGAAAGGTCCAGACAGAGTAGATAGAGAGAAACTGTTCCCATTGGCAGAAGGATCAAGAACTAGAGGGCATAGATTTAAGGTAATTGGCAAAAGAACCAAAGGTGACATGAGGATAAACTTTTTCACACAGCGAGTTTATTAGGATCTGGAATGCACTGCCCGAGTGGGTGGTGGAGGCAGTTTCAATCATGGCCTTCAAAAGGGAACTTGATAATTACTTGAAACAAAAAAATGTGCAGGGCTACAGGGAAAGGGCAGGGGAGTGGGACTAGCTGGATTGCTCTTGCAGAGAGCCGGCGCAGACTCGATGGGATGAATGGCCTCCTTCTGTGCTGTAACCTTCTATGATTCTATGATTCTAATCATAGAAAGGTTACAGCATGGAAGGAGGCCATTCGGCCCGTCAAGAAAAGTAGTGGTCCCAACACCAACCCCTGGGGAACACCACTGTACACCTCCCTCCAGTCCGAAAAACAACTGTTCACCACTACTCTCTGTTTCCTGTCCCTTAGCCAATTCTGTATCCATGTTGCTACTGCCCCATTTATTCCTTGGGCCGCAATCTTGATGATAAGCCTACCATGCGGCACTTCATCAAAAGCCATTTGAAAGTCCGTATACACCACATCAACTGCGTTGCCCTCATCTACCCTCTCTGTTACCTCATCAAAAAACTCTATCAGGTTAGTTAAACACGATTTGCTTTTAACAAATCCGTGCTGGCTTTCACTAATTAATCCACACTTGTCCAAGTGACTGCTAATTCTGTCCCGGATTATTGTTTCTACAAGTCTCCCCACCACCGAGGTTAAACTGACTGGCCTATAGTTGCTGGGTTTATCCTTACACCCTTTTTTGAACAAGGGTGTAACATTTGCAAATCTCCAGTCCTCTGGCACCACCCCCATATCTAAGGATGTTTGGAAGAGTATGGCCAGTACTTCTGCAATTTCCACCCTTACTTCCCTCAGCAACCTAGGATACATCTCATCTGGACCAAGTGACATCTACTTTAAGTACAGCTAGCCTTTCAAGTACCTCTTTATCAATTTTTAGCCCATCCAGTATCTCAACTATATCTTCCTTTATAGAGACTCTGGCAGCATCTTCTTCCTTGGTAAAGACAGATGCAAAGTACTCATTTAGTACCTCGGCCATCCCCTCTGCCTCCGTGAGTAGATCTCCTTTATGGTCCCTTATTGGCCCCACCCCTCCTCTTACTACCCGTTTACTGTTTACATGCCTGTAGAAGAGTTGTGGATTCCCTTTTATGTTGGCCGCCAGTCTATTCTCATGCTCTCTCTTTGCCCCTCTTATTTCCTTTTTCACTTTCCCTCTGAACTTTCTATATTCCGCCTGGTTCTCACTTGTGTTATCAACCTGACATCTGTTATATGTCCCTTTTTTCTGTTTCATCTTACTCTCTATCTCTTTTGTCATCCAGGGAACTCTGGCTTCAGTTGTCCTACCTTTCTGCCTCATGGGAATGTACCTAGACTGTACCCGAACCATCTCCTCTTTAAAGGCCGCCCATTGTTCAAATTACAGTTTTGCCTGCCAATCTTTGATTCCAATTTACCCGGGCCAGATCAGTTCTCATCCCACTGAAATTGGCCCTTCTCCAATTGAGCATTTTTACTTTGGAATGGTCCATGTCCTTTTCCATTGCTATTCTAAACCTTATGATACTATGATCGCTGTTCCCGAAATGCTCCCCCACTGACACTTGCTCCTCTTGGCCCACCTCATTCCCTAGAACCAAGTCCAGCAATGCCTCCTTCCTCGTTGGGCTGAAAACGTACTGGTTAAGAAAGTTATCCTGAACACATTTCAAAAATTCCTCCCCCCTCTTTGCCCCTTATATTATTATTGTTATCCCAGTCTACATTAGGATAGCTGAAGTCCCCAGTTATCACTACTCTATGGCTTTTGCACCTCTCTGTAACTTCCCTGCAAATTTGCTCCTCGATATTGGTCAGAACATTGAATGCAGGAGTTGGGATGTCTTGTTGAAGTTGTACAGGGCATTGGTGAGGCCACACTTGGAGTACTGTGTACAGTTCTGGTCACCCTATTATAGAAAGGATATTATTAAACTAGAAAGAGTGCAGAAAAGATTTACTAGGATGCTACCGGGACTTGATGGTTTGACTTACAGGGAGAGGTTAGACAGACTGGGACTTTATTCCCTGGAGAGTAGGAGGTTAAGGGGTGATCTTATAGAAGTCTATAAAATAATGAGGGGCATAGATAAGGTCGATAGTCAAAATCTTTTCCCAAAGGTAGGGGAGTCTATAACGAGGGGGCACAGATTTAAGGTGAGAGGGGAGAGATACAAAAGGATCGAGAGGGGCAATTTTTTCACTCAAAGGGTGGTGAGTGTCTGGAACGAGCTGCCAGAGGCAGTAGTAGAGGCGGGTACAATTTTGTCTTTTAAAAAGCATTTGGACAGTTACCTGGGGAAGATGGGTATCGAGGGATATGGGCCAAGTGCAGGCAATTGGGACTAGCTTAGTGGTATAAACTGGGCGACATGGACATGTTGGGCCGAAGGGCCTGTTTCCATGTTGTAACTTCTATGATTCTATGATTCTATGATTCTATATCCTTCCCACTAGTTGGTGGCCTATAGAATACACCCAGTAGTGTAATGGCACCTCTATTATTTCTTAACTCTAACCAAATAGATTCTGTCCTTGACCCCTCCAGGACATCCTCTCTCTATGTATCCCTTCGCTGTTCTTTATATCTCTCCCAGTCCCTGGAATCTCCATTATTCTTTGTATTTGAATAAGCCCTTTCCTTTAGTTTTATACAATCTCTCTCCTCTTTTGTTAACCAAGGTTGTTTCATTACACAAGTAGAGCTCTTGCCCTTGAGGGGACCTTGCATTGTACCAAATACGTCTTTGAACAACTCCCCCTGTTCATCTGTACTTTCGTTTGTTAAGAGTTCTGCCCAGTCTGCTGGGGTCAATTTCTGCCTCATCCCTTCAAAGTCAGCCTTATCTAAATTTAAAACCTTAGTTTGTGACTCGCCCGTCTCCCGCTCCAACCTATTATCGAATTCAATCATGTTATGGTCATTGTTCGCTAGATGTTCCCTTACTGTTAGATTGTTTACTAATTCTGGCTCATTACTCATCATTAAATGTAATATCGCCCGTCCTCTTATTGTTTCAAGAACGCAATGGGCTATAAATTGGGCCGCGTAGCACCCATTTCGTAGGCGCTACGCGGCCTCCTTAGGACCCAAAATGGCGTCCGGAATGCTTGCACAAGCTTCGAGCGTGACGTGAGCCGGACGCCATCTTGGTAAAGGCGTTTTCGCACACGCAGATATCGAACGCCAGCACTATGTGAAATAGGGAGAATATGCGTTAGATCAGTGTTCAAAGCTGATTTAAAGGGACAGATGTGATTTTGGAACTCATCGCTCCAGCCAACGTACTGTCTTAACCTTGCACAGCTGAACGGGTCGTAGACGGCCTGTAGGACCCCCCCACCAGCGCTATTTAAAGGGATCATACAGGTGTTGCAGGTTAGTTGCATGGTGCCTTCATTGCTTCTGGCTGCTGGTACAATTGGACATGTTTGTTGAAGCTTCCTATACTTGGAGAAAGTTGGAATATTATATAGGGAGCGGTCTGGCAGGTCCTGCATTACTATTGGTGGCATTTAAAACAGTGTGCTGAACAAGGCTTCTGCCAACCATGGGTGGCCTGCTAAGGCTCCCGCTGGGCAGTGAACACAACTGGGAGACATGAAACGCAGGTCAAGCTGTGAGGAGAGGGAGGAGGAGGAGGAGGAGGCACAGGGCACTGAGCAGGAGGCCATATCCAATGAGGGCCATCGGGGACCAATTCTCTTACCTCAACATGAGCGAAGATCAGAGCATCCACTGCTGCATAAAGGAGGTCACTGAGTCTCTGTACGAGCTACGTGACAGGTTTATAACATTCCCTCTCAATAGAGAGAAGCAGAACGAGCGAGCACGAGGGTTTGCTCGCATTGCAGGCTTTCCCATGGTGCAGGCATTGACTGCACGCATGTAGCCTTGCAAGCTCCACATCAGAACTCGGCCGTATTCATGAACAGAAAGGGGTTCCACTCCCTCAATGTGCAGCTGGTGTGTGACCATCATGCCAGTCAATGCCCGCTATCCTGGTAGCAGTCATGATTCCTTCATTATGCGGAGTCCAACGAGCCACCTATCTTGCAACTGGCACAGCAAGTCAATGGCTAGATACTGGGCGACAAGGGCTATCCCCTCATGAGGTGGCTCATGACTCAGGTCAGGGACAGGCGCACAGAGCAGGCCTACAGTGAGAACCACGCGGCCACATGGAACGTCCTCGAGGACAATTTAGGCTTCCGCTGCCTGGACCGTTCTGGTGGAGCCCTGCTGTACTCAGTTGAGCGGGTATCAAGATTCATTGTGGGAGGACAGCCCTTGCCACCGCCCAACCAACAAGACCCTGAACCAGAGGCGGGGGGGAGGAGGAGGAGGAGATGGAGGAGGAAGAGGGGGAAGAGACAAGGAGGCAACAGGGTGCACAGGCCCTGTCTGTCAGGGCTCTGCCTGCTCACCTTATTCATGAGTGATATCAATAACCTCAACGACACCCCCAAGTCACCAACAGCCATACACTCCCCACCTTTCCTCTCCCACATGACCATCAAATCGTCCTCCTTACACATTGCTTCCTCCCGCAGCTCATCGCAGGTTGTTCATGTGTCTTTACCTTTCCTAGTGCTCCTATGAGGTGCTTCCCCAGTGGCTGGAGCATGGGAGGTGGAAGGCTGCTGGCCTTCAATTGAGGAGCTTGCAGATGGCCTTGGAGGACGACCTCGAGCAGCTCTGGGCCAGGAGGGCCCGGCTTCAGACTGCACCATCTCGGCCTGGGCTGCAGCAGTCTGGCCTGGCTGGCTGACAGGCAACAGCAAGGGCACTGGTAGAGTGGCAGGGGTGGGAGCAAGAATGCTGGCATCCTGAGAGAGGGACAGCAGGTTCGACTGCCATGGCGCCACTGCCACTTGCAAGGGGTGGTGCCTCAGCAATCCTGGTGATCTGCAGGAGAACAGTTTGCTGGACTGATGTGATGTCCTGGAAGCCCCGTTCCACAGTGGCACCCAGAGCCATGATAGCAGCACACTGAGCCTGTAACGCAGCAGTCTGAGCTTCCAAGGTAGCAGACCGAGCTCCAAATGCAGCTGTCAGACCTTGGATGGCAGATGTTTGTGCTGCAATGGAAGCTGAGACATCGGTTATCAGACGCTCCATCATGGTGGGTTCCACAGGTGTGCTGATGGAGGTAACCGCCCGTTCCATGTTGGAAAGGATGGGCTTCAATCTCTGTGCAAAGCCCTGTGCCAAGTTGGAGATGGACTCCTCCAGGCCCCTTGACATTGTGCGCAGGCTTTCTGGCAGGCTTTCCATTGCACCAAGCATTTGCCCATCAGACTTCTTCTGTAGCCTGGCCCATCGAAATCATCATCTGACTCCTCGGCTGCAGAACTAGTGAGCAACCTCAACCTTGGGGGGAGCTGGCACCTATGGTATCCATTCCCCCCGCCCCGGCTCCTGCACACTTGTGCCCGGTGTCTCACCATGTGCAGGTCCCTCCTCCATCCTAGCCTCCATACTACGTGTAGTGTCACTATCTGAGCTGGTGGATGCAAGTGTCAGATCGAGTGACTGGGTGTCTTCATTATCACTGTCCTCCTCCTCCTCCTCCTCGGACAGTATCGCCTCGTGTTCTTGGGTATCTGCAATGACAAAGGGAGACAGGCTGAGTTGTGGAGTGGGGAGAGGAGTGAGGAGAAGACTGAGTAAGACGTGCGTGCTGACACCATCTGCAGCACGTGAGTCAGGAAAGATTGTGGGATGAGGGGAGATGTGGGAAACGAGGAGGAGGATTAGGTAAGCAGAGACCCTCATCGTCGATACCTCCAGCACCGCCAATGGCCACGGCCGCAGCGAGGGCCCGCCCAATGATCCCCAGCACTGTCTCCTCAATGGGCGTGAGGATGTGTAGGCCTGCCGGTCCTCTCCCAGGTCTCTCCTGCTGCCAGCTGTTATGTGCCATCTTCTCCTGCAAGACAGAGGGAAGTGTGTCAGTGAGTGTCCTGCAAGATGTTTGGGTGATGTACCTGTCATGGTTGGATAGCTGCCAGTGTGTGACCTGTGGGTGTGTGGATTGCAATAATGGTACTATGTGAGGGTGAGTTGCAGCATTGCATAGGAATGGGCATCGTTTATTGGTGGGTAGGTGAGGGGGGGGGGGTGTTGTGCATGGAGCAGTGGTGCAGTTGGTAGGAGGTGCCACTTGACACTTGAATTCACTCACCTTGACTACTCGTGTCAAATCATTGAACTTTTTCCTGCACTGCATCCACGTGCATGGTGCTATGCTCCTGGCATTCATTTCCAGCACTACTTCCTCCCACTGCCTCTGCAGCTGGTCTGGAGGGTCTCCTGCCACCCTACGGATAGAAGATGGCCCTCCATGCGTCCACCTCCTTCACCAAGGCCTCCAGTGCGTCATCAAAGAACCTCGTGCACGCTCTCTTACAAGTCCAGCCATTACACTTGTCTTCCGCCACCGATTGCATTGACAGTGCACTTCCCCTTTAAGAGGTGCAGGCTGCCTTTAAGTAGTGCTGGCCACGCCCCATATCGGGCCCCATGCTGGTGCGTGCAGCCACTCAACAGCGCAGGTAGCGCTGGCTGCATGCAGCAAGCGTGGAGATGATCCGGCAGCATGAATCTCACGTGCTGCCTGCACCTCACCGACTGGGCGCTGGTTAATTGCTCACCGCAGACCCCGTGCCCAGATTCGGGGGTTATCCATATTTAACCCCCATTGTTCCAGAAAACAGTTTTGAATGCCCTTAAGAAATTCACTGCCTCTGGGAGGTGAGCTGTTCTGCTCCTCCCAGACTATGAACATTAAAGCCTCCCATTATACCCACTCTGCTTTTACAACAAGCTTCTCTGATCTCCGTGTTAATCCATGCCGTTACTTCATTGCTGATATTAGGAGGAATGTAGACAACTCTCACCAAAGTCTTATGTTCTAAGTTCTATTCCTCAATGCTACCCAGAGAGTTTCTACTGCCTGCTCACCCTGATATCCCCTCTTTCTAATGCTGTAATAGTGTCCCTTATCAATATTCCTTCTTCACCTCCTTTTCTAATTTCCCTGTCCTTTCTAAGGACCTTATAACCTGGAATATTTATCTCCCAGTCATGCCTACTTTACGAACAATGACAGACAGGAAAAGACCTCCTGGTCCATCCAACTTATCCCACACAATGGTGATACCTTGTCTATCACAATATATACACGCCCCACCCCACCCACGTGATCTCCTGGGAGAGGCAAAAACACAGTTAAAAACCCAGGAAAATTTGGGGGGGAAAAATCTGGGAGATTCCTCACCGACCTCTTTGCCGATCGAAACGAGTCCAGGAGATCACTCTGGTCCTGATAATTCTATGCATTGCTTACCTTTTCTAGGAGGGGATCTCCACACCAGTCAGAAACAGGTCCAGCTCTCCCTTGAAGGAATTCAGTGAATCGGCCTCCACCACACGAGCTGGCAGCCTGTTCCAGAGGTCCACTATTCCCCGGGAAAAGAACCACCTCCTGACATTCAACCTAAATCTGGCCTTTTAAAATTGTGACCCCGGTCCTCCCTAATGTATTTAATTGGAACAAACATCAGCCTCTCCTTTCTCCTTTCTATCCTCAACAAATCATGTAGAATCATAGATTCATAGAAAGGTTTCAGCATGGAAGGAGGCCATTTGGCCCACTGAGTCTGTGCCAGCTCTCTGCAAGAGCAATCCAGCTCGTCCCATTCCCCCGCCCTTTCCCTGTAGCCCTGCAAATCTTTTCCTTTCAAGTACTTACCCATTTCCCTTTTGAAAGCCACGATTGAATCTGCCTCCACCTCTCCCTCAGGCAGTGCGTTCCAGATCATAGCCACTCGCTGCGAAAAAAGTTTTTCCTCATGTCGCCTTTGGTTATTTTGCCAATCACCTTAAATCTATTTCCTCTGGTTCTTGACCCTTCTGCCAATTGGAACAGTTTCTCTCTATCTACTCTGTCTAGATCCGTCAAGATTTTGAACACTTCTATCAAATCTCCTCTTAGCCTTCACTGCTCTAAGGAGAACAACCCCAGCTTCTCCAGTCTATCCACGTAACTAAAGTCCCTCATCCCTGGAATCATTCTAGTAAATCTCTCTAAAGTCTTCACATCCTTCCTAAAGTGCGGTGCCCAGAACTGGACACAATACTCCAGTTGTGGCCGAACCAGTGTTTTATGACGGTTCATCATGACTTCCTTGCTTTTGTACTCGATGCCTTTGTTTATAAATGATGTGGAGATGCCGTTGGATATCCTCTCCACTGTGAGCCGGCAGTTTGTGGTGTCGATGGTAGTCATGATGTGGAGATGCCGTAGATTTCAAATAAAAATTGTTGGACTATAACTTGGTGTTGTAAAATTGTTTACAATTTGTTTATAAAGCCCAGGATCCCGTATGCTTTTTTAGCCGCTTTCTCAACCTGCCCTGCCACCTTCAACGATTTGAGCATATATACCCCCAGATCTCTCTGTTCCTGTCCCCCTTTTAGAGTTGTACCCTTCAGTTTATATTGCCTCTCCTCGTTCTTCCTACCGAAATGTATCACTTCGCACTTCTCTGCGTTAAATTTCATCTGCCACGTGTCTGCCCATTCCACCAGCCTGTCTATATCCTCTTGACGTCTATCACTATCCTCCTCACTGTTCACTACATTTCCAAGTTTTGTGTCATCTGTGTCATTGTGCATTAAAACATTGATCATTGATGGAACTGTGATTTTTTAAAAATTCGTTCCTGGGATGTGGGCGTTATTGGCGAGGCCGGCATTTATTGCCCATTCCTAATTGCCCTCGAGAAGATGGTGGTGAGCCACTTTCTTGAACTGCTGTAGTTCAAACTGGGCACAGTAGCACAGTGGTTATGTTACTGGACTAGTGATCCAGAGGCCCAGACTAATAGTCAGAGTTATGAGTTCAAATCCTGCCACAGCGGCTGGGGAATTTAAATTCAGTTAATCACATGAAATCTGGAATAAAAAGCTAGCATGAAACCACCGGAATGTCGTAAAAACCCATCTGGTCCACCTTAGGGAAGGAAACCTGCTGTCCTTACCCGGTCTGGCCTATATGTGACTCCAGACCCACAACAATGTGGTTGATTCTTAACTGCCCTCTGAAATGGCCGAGTAAGCTACTCAGTTGCACAATCTCACTTCAAAAATAAAACCGGACGGACCATTAGGCACCGGACATGACAAAAGCAAAATGCAAGCCAAGCCCAGTCGACCCTGTAAAGTCCTCCTCACTAACAGCTGGAGAATTGTGCCAAAATTGGGAGAGCTGTCCCACAGACCAGTCAAGCAACAGCCTGACATAGCCATACTCACAGAATCATATCTTTCAGCCAACGTCCCAGACTCTTCCATCACCATCCCTGGGTATGTCCTGTCCCACCGGCAGGACAGACCGACCAGAGGTGGTGGTACAGTGTGATATACAGTCAGGAGGGAGTGGTCATGGGAGTCCTCAACATTGACTCCAGACCCCATCAAATCTCATGGCATCAGGTCAAACTTGGGGCAAGGAAATCTCCTGCTGATTACCACCTACCGTCCTCCCTCAGCTGATGAATCAGTCCTCCTCCATGTTGAACACCACTTGGAGGAAGCACTGAGGGTAGCAAGGTCACAGAATGTACTCTGGGTGGGGAACTTCAATGAGTGGCTCGGTAGCACCACTGCTGTCCGAATCCTGAAGGACACAGCTGCCAGACTGGGCGTGCGGCAGGTGGTGAGCGAACCAACAAGAGGGAAAAACCTACTTGACCTCGTCCTCACCAATCTACCTGTCGCAGATGCATCTGTCCATGACAGTATTGGCAGGAGTGACCACCGCACAGTCCTTGTGGAGGCAAAGTTCCGTCCTCACACTGAGGACACCGTCCATCGTATTGTGTAGAACTACCACCTCCTCCCGAGAACCCCACCATCACAGAAGCCAGTCTTCAGCCAATTCGATTTACTCCACGTGATATCAAGAAATGGCTGAGTGCACTGGATACTGCAAAGGCTATGGGCTCCGACAACATCCTGGCTGTAGTGCTGAAGACTTGTGCTCCAGAACTAGCCGCGCCTCTAGCCAAGCTGTTCCAGTACAGCTACAACACTGGCATCTACCCGACAAAGTGGAAAATTGCCCAGGTATGTCCTGTCCACAAAAAGCAGGACAAATCCAATCCGGCCAATTACCGCCCCATCAGTCTACTCCCAATCATCAGCAAAGTGATGGAAGGTGTCGTCAACAGTGCTATCAAGCGGCACTTACTCACCAATAACCTGCTCACCGATGCTCAGTTTGGGTTCCGCCAGGACCACTCGGCTCCAGACCTCATTACAGCCTTGGTCCAAACATGGACAAAAGAGCTGAATTCCAGAGGTGAGGCAAGAGTGACTGCCCTTGACATCAAGGCAGCATTTGACCGACTGTGGCACCAAGGAGTCCTAGTAAAATTGAAGTCAATGGGAATCAGGGGGAAAACTCTCCAGTGGCTGGAGACATACCGAGCACAAAGGAAGATGGTAGCGATTGTTGGAGGCCAATCATCTCAGCCCCAGGACATTGCTGCAGGACTTCCTCAGGGCAGTGTCCAAGGCCCAACCATCTTCAGCTGCTTCATCAATGACCTTCTCTCCATCATTAGTAAGGCCACACTTGGAATTCTGGTCACCCTATTATAGAAAGGATATTATGAAACGAGAAAGAGTGCAGAAAAGATTTACTAGGATGCTACCGGGACTTGATGTTTTGACTTATAGGGAGAGGTTAGATAGACTGGGACTTTTTTCCCTGGAGAGTAGGAGGTTTAGGGGTGATCTTATAGAAGTCTATAAAATAATGAGGGGCATAGATAAGGTAGATAGTCAAAATCTTTTCCCAAAGGTAGGGGAGTCTATAACAAGGGGACATAGATTTAAGGTGAGATACAAAAGGGTCCAGAGGGGCAATTTTTTCACTCAAAGGGTGGTGAGTGTCTGGAACGAGCTGCCAGAGGCAGTAGTAGAGGCGGGTACAATTTTGTCTTTTAAAAAGCATTTGGACAGTTACATGGGTAAGATGGGTATAGAGGGATATGGGCCAAGTGCAGGCAATTGGGACTAGCTTAGTGGTATAAACTGGGCGACATGGACATGTTGGGCCGAAGGGCCTGTTTCCATGTTGTAACTTCTATGATTCTATGATTCTATAAGGTCAGAAATGGGGATGTTCACTGATGATTGCACAGTGTTCAGTTCCATTCGCAACCCCTCAGATAATGAAGCAGTCCGAGCCCGCATGCAGCAAGACCTGGAAAACATCCAGGCTTGGGCTGATAAGTGGCAAGTAACATTCGTGCCAGACAAGTGCCAGGCAATGACCACCTCCGAGAGAGTGTCTAACCAACCCCCTTGACAATCAACAGTGTTACCATCGCTGAATCCACCACCATCAACATCCTGGGGGTCACCATTGACCAGAAACTTAACTGGACCAGCCACATAAATACAGTGGCTGCAAGAGCAGGTCAGAGGCTGGGTATTCTGCGGTGAGTGACTCACCTCCTGACTCCCCAAAGCCTTTCCACCATCTGCAAGGCACAAGTCAGGAGTGTGATGGAATACTCTCCACTTGCCTGGATGAGTGCAGCTCCATCAACACTCGAGAAGCTCCACACCATCCTGGACAAAGCAGCCCGCTTGATTGGCACCCCATCCACCACCCTAAACATTCAATCCCTTCCCCACAGGCGCACAGTGGCTGCAGTGTGTACCATCCACGGGATGCAATACAGCAACTCGCCAAGACTTCTTCGACAGCACCTCCCAAACCCACGACCTCTACCACCTAGAAGGACAAGGACAGCAGGCGCATGGGAACAACACCACCTGCACGTTCCCCTCCAAGTCACACACCAACCCAACTTGGAAATATATCGCCGTTCCTTCATCGTCGCTGGGTCAAAATGCTGGAACTCCCTTCCTAACAGCACTGTGGGAGAACCTTCACCACACGGACTGCAGCGGTTCAAGAAGGCGGCTCACCACCACCTTCTCAAGGGCAATCAGGGATGGGCAATAAATGCCGGACTCGCCAGCGACCCCCACATCCCATGAATGAACTAAATAAAAAGTCTGTGTGGTGAAGGTACTCCCACAGTGGTGTTAGTAGGCAAATTCAATAGTAACTTTCAAAAGGGAAGTGGATAAATACATAAAAAGGAAAAATTCGCAGGGCTACGGGGAAAGAGCAGGGGAGTGGGACTAATTGGATCGCTCTTTCAGAGAGCCGGCACAGGCATGATGGGCTGAATGGCCTCCTTCTGTGCTGCACGATTTTATGATTCTAAATAATGGGTGGAATTTACAACTTCGGTGGCGGTGTGAGGCAGAATCGGACAGAACGATCATTATACATCATGGCCAATTATCCTTTCTATTGAAGTCCATGGACGGGATATATTACAGGCCGCCAACACAATTCTGTCAGCTTTGCGTCCCCGTCAAGGCTGGAAGTTCCACCCAATACACCAAAGATATTTCTAATTTCTTCATGGCTTTTATTTTAAATAGCATCTGAAAAATTCAACACAATCGTATTCTCACAAATGATTCTGTTTACATACTGTCCAATCATCTAACTGTAGGTGTAGAAACCTTACCAGATGTGTACTCTCAATATTGGGAGTTTTGGAGTCGACCTCTTGGGGGGTCTCTCACTTTCTCCCCACCCCCCCCTAAGATTTTGTAAATATAAATGTTTTTAAAGGAAGTACAGACATAGAATCATAGAAAGGTTACAATACGAAAGGAGGCTATTCAGCCCATCGAGTCCGTGCCATCTCTATGCAAGAGCAATCCAGCTCGTCTCACTCCCCCGCCCTAACCCCGTAGCCCTTGGTCATCGGGGGTGAGTTAATGAAAGATTTGAGAGGTTAGGGTGTTCTCACTAGTTGGGAATGTTGGGCAGTGACGTGTTAGAGGTCTTCCACAACAACAACAACTTGCATTTATATAGCGCCTTTAACGTAGTAAAACGTCCCAAGGTGAGCCAAATTTGGCACCGAGCCACATAAGGAAATATTAGGGCAGGTGACCAAAACCTAGGTCAAAGAGGTAGGTTTTAAGGAGAGTCTTAGATGAGGAGAGAGAGGTAGAGAGGTTTAGGGAGGGAATTCTAGAGCTTAGGGCCTTGGTAGCTGAAGGCCAGGCCGCCAATGGTGAAAATCGGAGATATGCAAGAGGCCAGAACTGGAGGAGCGCAGAGATCTCAGAGGGTTGTATAAAGGGTTACAATTGGGCATTTAGTGATAGATTATTTCCATTGGTCAGACAGACAGTAACAAGAGAGCTCATATTTAAGACAATCACAAAAAGAATTAAAGAGGGGGTTTGAAAATATTCTTTACACAGAAAGTGGTTAGAATGTGGAATTCTCCACTAACACTTCTGGAAAACAGAGCCCATAAAATCTTCTCAAAGGAAATTAGTTTGAAAAAAAGATGAATATTAAAGAGCATGGAGAACCAGCAGGAGAGAGGGATCAGACCAGGGGCTGCATTGATAGGTCAATGGCCTGAATTTGTGCTGGAACATCTCTCATAGGGCTGGACACCCCTGTTAACTCCGGATTCGTTGCTGCTTGCGGAAAGACTAGACCGTTTATCGGTGCCTTTTGCGCCTGAGACGCAAGGGCGGACATCCAGCGGCGCAACCTCTGGTGGGATGTGTAGTTCGGGAGCCAGATTGCCGATCCTTTAGCAGGAAAGTACTACTGTTCCCAACGCGCCTTGCGTGAGTCGTAACTCTATAGTAACTCACTTGTTTATTTCTTTGGCGAGATTTAAAGGGTCACGATTCACTCCTTAAAGGCGCAAATATTTTTTGACCACAACATTATGTGCAATGTGAGTTACACTGCATTTTGATACGTGTCCACTCGGTTCCAATATATTTTAACTCCCAGTTTATTTTGACCTTAACTGATTCGGGAGTCCACGACATTACTCCGGCGCAGCCTAAAGGGGCCGCTGGAGGAGCAAACTTTCAACAAGCATATAATCGAAGCAATAAAGACTGAGGGCGAGGAATGGATTACAGGGCAGGGGAAAACCTCCTTACCACAAACTGTTTCATATTACACCAGGCATGGCGAGCAAAAACTGATGCTCCAGAGATTGAGGGCACAAGTGAGACCTTAAAAGCTATAAGCGTCCTTCCCCTGTGTTGTACGGTTTATCGCACATGTTGTAAAATTCAAGAGTCAGCAGTGGGCGATTTCTACACTCTCATTGAATCATCGGTCCTTACAGCACCATTCGGCCCATCGTGCCTGTGCCGGCTCTTTGAAAGAGCTACCGACTCCCCCTGCTCTTTCCCCATTGATCTGCAAATTTCCCCCCTTTTGAAAGCTACTATTAAAACTCTCTGAATCATCCCGTTTTCCCCAATAGTTTGAAAAGCCCTCTAGAATATTTGGACATCGTGGGTATACTTTTAAATAAAACAGAGAATGAAGCAAAGCACGAAGCATTGTTGCAACTTCAGTCAATACCCCCTAAACTGTTCGCGGCCCTTCCTCAATTATATTTGACACTATAAACTCTAAACTGAGGGAGGGCCAATCGAAATGTGTTGGTTCGCCTTCCAACAGCAGTCATTGGATATGTGGACGGTTACAGTTCGTTCAGCTAAAGGGTGTGATTATTTAAACGGGAGTAAAGAACGGGGTGAAGGAAGAAAGGAGATATAGAGACAAAATGAGGAGGAGGAGGAGGAGGGGATAGAGAGGTGGAGGAAGGGCCATTGATAGAAAGAGAATTAAATACAGCGACAAAAAAAGAAAGACAGGAGATAGAGACGAGGGTGGAGAGAGAAGGTAGAAAGCAGAAAGGAGAGAGCGCCGAATTATAAATGAGATTAGCAGTTAGCGTGAGGGAATGGAGATAGAGGGGAGGGAAGGGGAGAGTGAGAAAGGAGAGATAAGGAAACACATTTAATAATTTCAAATTACGTACACAGCTTCATTACGAACAGCATTCAATTTTTACACAACCAGAAAAGTAATTTGTCATAATTTTGAAGAGCTCTCCTCTGCGAAAGGGGAAACCCTGATAATGTTAACCAAAGAATGAGAGGTGATTTCCAGCAGGCACAGGCGCTGTGTGTCTGTGAGTTGTGTCTGTGTACTTGTGAGTTGTGTGTACCTGTGAGTGTGAGTTGTGTGTACCTGTGAGTTTGAGTTGTGTGTCTGTGTACTTGTGAGTTGTGTCTGTATACCTGTGTGTCTGTGAGTTGTGTCTGTGTACCTGTGTGTCTGTATACCTGTGTGTCTGTGTACCTGTGTGTCTGTGAGTTGTGTGTTTTTGACCTGTGTGTCTGTGTACCTGTGTGTCTGTGTACCTGTGTGTCTGTGAGTTGTGTCTGTGAGTTGTGTCTGTGTACCTGTGTGTCTGTGAGTTGTGTCTGTGTGTTTGTGAGTTGTGTGTTTTTGACCTGTGTGTCTGTGTACCTGTGTGTTTGTGAGTTGTGTCTGTGTACCTGTGTGTGAGTTGTGTCTGTGTACCTGTGTGTCTGTGTGTCTGTGTGTTTGTGAGTTGTGTCTGTGTACCTGTGTGTCTGTGAGTTGTGTCTGTATACCTGTGTGTCTGTGTACCTGTGTGTCTGTGAGTTGTGTCTGTGTACCTGTGTGTTTGTGAGTTGTGTCTGTGTACCTGTGTGTCTGTGTACCTGTGTGTCTGTGAGTTGTGTCTGTGTACCTGTGTGTCTGTGAGTTGTGTCTGTGTACCTGTGTGTCTGTGTACCTGTGTGTCTGTGAGTTGTGTCTGTGTACCTGTGTGTCTGTGAGTTGTGTCTGTGTGTCTGTGTACCTGTGTGTCTGTGTGTTTGTGAGTTGTGTGTTTTTGACCTGTGTGTTTGTGAGTTGTGTGTTTTTGACCTGTGTGTTTGTGAGTTGTGTGTTTTTGACCTGTGTGTTTGTGAGTTGTGTGTTTTTGACCTGTGTGTTTGTGAGTTGTGTGTTTTTGACCTGTGTGTCTGTGAGTTGTGTGTTTTTGACCTGTGTGTCTGTGAGTTGTGTGTTTTTGACCTGTGTGTTTGTGAGTTGTGTGTTTTTGACCTGTGTGTCTGTGAGTTGTGTGTTTTTGACCTGTGTGTCTGTGAGTTGTGTGTTTTTGACCTGTGTGTTTGTGAGTTGTGTGTTTTTGACCTGTGTGTTTGTGAGTTGTGTGTTTTTGACCTGTGTGTCTGTGAGTTGTGTGTTTTTGACCTGTGTGTCTGTGAGTTGTGTGTTTTTGACCTGTGTGTTTGTGAGTTGTGTGTTTTTGACCTGTGTGTTTGTGAGTTGTGTGTTTTTGACCTGTGTGTTTGTGAGTTGTGTGTTTTTGACCTGTGTGTCTGTGAGTTGTGTGTTTTTGACCTGTGTGTTTGTGAGTTGTGTGTTTTTGACCTGTGTGTCTGTGTATCCCCTCTTTTTCGCACATAAAGCAAAGTTTTCACTTTTGCACGTGGTACGTTAGGGTTAAGTGTGATCTTCAGGAGTTGCTGCAGCTTCCACTGGCTTCCTGCAAACACATTAGATTCAGTCTCACAATGTCCTTGGTAAAACTGATCATCCGTCTGTGAAATTGATATCGATTTGACAGAACTTAACGTGTGCTTTTTAAAAGACACTGAACACCGTAAATGTCCCAAATGAACAACACACGTTTTCAAATGTACATTTCAAACGTGCAAAACAAACGTTAGCCTTCTCAACGATCGCATTGCTCCAGTGGTCAGTTACACTTTGTACCGTTGATATTTGTAACCATCTCCCCGTGCTATTAAATCATTGCAACGCATAATATTACTGTCTCGTACCGAAGCAGTTCCTTAATTTAAACACAGCATTAAACCCTGCTCTCCTTGTTTCAAAGTGTTAAAATAACATAATCCAAGATGGCGATCGAGTTAATCTACAAGTAGATGTTGCCTTTTCATTTCAGAAGAGTGTTCACTTTTAAAGCAATAATTAAATCTGTTCAAGTACAATGAAACGCTGCATCGAACAAGTTGGACTTTTCGAAATAAACCTGTTTAAATTGCAAATGCTGGAATTAGTGCACAGCCCTGCCATTCGCGTAAACAAGTTGCAAAACGTGTGTTGTATCTTCAATACAAATCTCTGCTTAGTTTGTACTACTTGTGTAGAGAAAGGTGATAGTCACAATGCACGGTCACAGCAGGTTTAACGCCAGAAATTCGTTCCCAGGTGCGTTAACACTAAAACTTAAAAAAAAAATGCAATTCTCTGCAACTCTGGTGCTGACCAGCTTTTTAGGGGGCATTGGGATTAGGAGTAACTGGGACTGCACTAAATGATAGGGCCAAATGCAAATTATTTCTAAAGTCCACACTTGCTGGTATTGGAAGTCTAATGTGGAGCATGCACCGAAATCAGGTCGCAAAAGTAAAATAAAATGAGACTTATAACTCTCACACACTATTACGATTAACGCTGCGGTTGCAAAAAAGGAGGTGCAACTCCGGGCCAAAGGAGAGGCTTTGAAAAACTCTGCTACAAAGTTGCTCAGCGTGCCGATCAAAAAAAAGCCAAGATGTGTCCTTTAAAGTTCAAAGCAGCAGCCGTGCCACACATTGCACGAGTTTGGAAAGTCGTTGCAAATTAATTGTAAAATAAGATACTGAAAGACGTCACGGAGTCAATGGCGGGTCGCTGACTTTTCCTGTGTTAGTTGCCTAAATGTATCGCTTTATTACCGAGAGCGGAACGATGCCACGGTCGCTCCTCTCTGCTCCGCACGTCGGCCGAGCATCGCACTTTGCTTTGCATCCGAGCCCGGGCGGATCGGCGCTGGCGTTTTCCGCATTTTCGAGCACAAGTCCCCATTTTTGCCACCGCCCGCAGCGTCCCCGTGTCGTTTCGCGGCGATTGCGCCGGGTGCGGCCGCCGCCCGCCGCCCCCCGCCGCCGCGGGGTCGAGCCGAAGGAGCCGGCTTGGCGGGCGGTCGGCCCGTTCGGTCGGGAGGCGGCGGGAAGGGGCCCGGCTCGGCCGGTCTGGCGGGCGAAGAAACACAGATTGGAAAGAGCGCTTCGCCATTTCAGCCTCCTCGGAGCTGCCAGCAGTTGGTGTTCTCAGTCAGGTCCGCGCCTGGGCTACAAATTCCCAGCCGTCAGCAAAGAGGTGCTGAAAGGGACTTGAGAGCAGGAGGATCCAGAGTGGTGCTGCTGCAAGGTATATAAAGTGCTGACAAAGACCCTCTCTCTTTGTGCATTCCCCATCAAGAAGAAAGCTCAAGGCAAAAAAAAAAAATAATGACTGAGAACTCAACTCCAGTGGCAGCCAAGGCGAAACGTGCCAAGGCGGCCAAGAAGTCACTGGACCATCCCAAGTACACCGACATGATCATCGCTGCCATCAAGGCGCTGAACAGCCGCGGGGGCGTCTCCAGGCAAGCCATCCAAAAGTACATCAAGAGCGAGTACAACGTCGGCGACAACGCCGACTCGCAGGTCAAGCTGGCGCTGAAGAAGCTGGTGGAGGCCAGCGTGGTCAAGCAGACCAAGGGTTTCGGCGCCTCGGGCTCCTTCAGGCTGGTGAAGGGCGACGAGCCCAAGAAGGCGGCGAAGAAGGCGCCCAAGTCGCCGAAGAAGAGCGCCGCGCCCAGGCAGGCGCGGAAGGCGGCGAAGAAGCCGGCGCCGAAACCCAAGAAGGCGAAAGTGGAGAAGAAGAAAGCCAAGACTCCGAAGAAGAAGGCCACCCAGCTCAAAAAGGCGAAGAAAGCGAAACAGGTAAAAGCCAAGGGCAAAGTGAAGAAAAGTGCCCCTCGCAAATCAACAGGAAGGAAAGCGAAGAAATGATTCCAATCGTTACATGTAAATGCAGACTGTTTCTTTTTTCTGTTTGTTTAAACCTTCAGAAACTTTGTGTACATACAGTTAAAAAAATATATTCTGTTTTTGGATTTAGTAAGGAGACTTTTTTTTTGGTCAGGAACTCTTTTTCGTGTCTTATGTTTTAAAAACAAAGTGTATGTAATAATCGTGTGTTCACAATAGTTACGTCGGGACTGTCGACAAGAATTATAAATGTTGTACATTGTGTGGTGGGTCTTTCCTCCAGAGCGACTGGGTCTTGTGTTACTGCTCCCGTCGGGGAGTGGGTTGTGTGTGTGTGGAGCTTCTAATCCTGAAGGAAGGCTGAGGAAAGCCAGACTCTACCAATGGACAACATATCTTATTTGCTGATCACATCAGTTAATTGTGTAGGTGAGTCACGACGAAAAAAATCAACATTTATTCTCAAAATACCTTTTACGAGGGTCTTTGTTTTAGACTTTTAAAACAGGCTAGGACTAGCTTCAGGCTCTGCTAGTTCCTGAAAATTCTACTATGTTGATCAAGGGGGTTGTTCCACATCACTGATGGTGCAACATGAATATCTGGAGAGATCGTTTTTTAAAAAATAATTGCCCATCCGAGTTTTAACAGTATGTTTAAACAGTATCATTGATGGAGAGGCAGAGATGGCTAGTGATCTCTGTCACTGAGCCATGTAGTGCCTGCCTCTGACTAGGTAAGGGGATCTTGCAAGAAGATACTGGTACCAGTTGACAATGCCCCTTTAATATTAAAAGGGCAGAAACGGCATCCAAGTGCATTCTACAAATGCAGAGATTGGCAATTTGGTGACTGATAGCAATAGTAAAAATTCGAAACATCCTGCTATCCCAGTACATGAACTGTACCTGCTACTGCAACACAGTGGCTGAGTGCAGATCCCCTAACTGCCCGACCTGGAATAATGTACGGGCAGTCTGTGTAGATTGCAAACTGGAACTTGCAATCATCACATGATGTAAAAAAAAATAGCAGGATCTAAAAGACAAACAAAAAGAAAGAAACAATACTCTGTTTAACTTGGCCAAAGAAAAAATGAAGTTTCCTGATTGAAAGGCACCCTTTTATAATGTGGCTCCAAATATTCAGTGTGTGTGTGTGTCTGACTTTGTTATACTTCTATTTTTTTTACTAAATTGCTGTATTTTATTAATCATTAGGATGTTCCACCCCACCCCCCAAGCAGTTTGTATTTATCATTAATGATGTCTGGTTCTCCTGACTAATTATGTCTCTGGTGCGGTTTATTGTATGGTACATATATCAAAGCCATATTGGGACATTCCGACTTACACAGTGTGCTCTTTCCTGTTAACCTCCACTTTAAGTTTTTAAAAAAAATGATGTTTTTATTCATACAAATAATCCTCACTTCAGTTCTCATTATTTGATGCCATGGTGTTTATTTTTGATCTGAATCTATCTGAAGACCGAGTGTAATCCATAAACTAATCACATCAATGATGACCATGCAGACAAAATTGTGATGTATGTTTATAGGGTGCCCTGTTCCTTCGTATGTTTATAATGAATAAAGCTACATCTTGATTTGAAAGAAGCTGTCTGTTATTAATAGAGGTCTTGTACAGTAGGGCGGGAAGGGAAATTAGGGCCTTGTGACAACTCCTAACTGGTCTGCTGGTGTTTATGCTCCCACCCTTCTTCATCCAACTCTATCTGCATATCCTATCTTAAAGAGAGTGCAGGAACAGAGAGACCTGGGGGTGTATGTACTGAAATCTTTGAAGGTGACAGGACAAGTTGATACAGCTGTTAAAAAAGCATATGGGATCCTGGGCTTTATTAATAGAGGCATAGAGTACAAAAACAAGGAAGTTATGCTGAACTTTTATAAAACACTGGTTAGGCCTCAGCTGGAGTATTGTGTTCAACTCTGAGCACCGCACTTTAGGAACGATGTCAAGGCCTTAGAGAGGGTGTAGAAGAGATTCACGAGAATGGTACCAGGGATGAGGGACTTCAGTTATGTGGAGAGACTGGAGAAGCTGGGGTTGTTCTCCTTAGAACAGAGAAGGTTAAGGGGAGATTTGATAGAGGTGTTCAAAATCATGAAGGGTTTCGATAGAGTAACTAAGGAGAAACAGTTTCCAGTGGCAGAAGGGTCAGTAACCAGAGGACACAGATTTAAGGTGATCGGCAAAAGAACCAGAGGTGACATGAGAAAACATTTTTTAACACAGCGAGTTGTTATGATCTAGAATGCGCTGCCTGAAAGGGCGGTGGAAGCAGATTCAATAATAACTTTCAAAAGCGAATTGGATAAATACTTGAAGGGAAAAAATTTACAGGGCTATGGGGAAAGAGCAGGAGAGTGGGACTAATTGCAAAGCTCTACCAAAGAGCCGGCATAAACATGATGGGCCGAATGGCTTCCTTCTGTGCTGTATCATACTACTATTCATTTCTCCCTTTTACTTATCTAGCTTCCCCTTAAAGGCATCTCTGCCATTTGGCTCAACTACTCCACGTGGTAGCAAGTCCCACATTGTATCAGAGTTCCGACTTGTGCCACCCAGTGACAGTGCTGGGCTTCAGCGCAATCGTTTTTCTGACCATCGGGAATGTACCCAATGGAGGCAAGGTGCTCCTCCACAAGGTGAGAGGCCCCATAGCTGAGCTGGAACACCTACCATCAAATACACAGCAGCATTATAATAATAGTTGCATTCATAAAGCAACTTATCATGAAGAAAAATCTCAAAACAATTTCACAGAATGAATTTCTTTTGGAGAGCAGAGACTATTGTTATGTAGGCAAACCAGGGCACGCATTCTGCACCAGCAAGATCTCACAATGGTATTGGTTGGAGGAAGAATGTTGGCCAGGACACTAGGAGAACTTGGATAGTGCAATGTAATGCCACCTGAACCACTAGAACAGGCAGGTGGGACATCAGTTTAACTTTTCATCTGAAGGGCAATAGTAGATATCTCTCATGCAATGGTGAGCAGAGTTAGAAGGAACCAAGGCAAAATTTTGCAACAAATGAATTTTTAAAAATGCATGCATTCCTGTAACAAATGCGCACCAAAGATTCTTCATTGCTCAGGAATAAAAGAACATAAGCAATAGGAGCAGGAGTAGGCCATACGGCCCCTCGAGCCTGCTCCACCATTCAATCAGATCAAGGCTGACCTTCTACCTCAACTCCACTTTCCTGCCCTATCCCCATATCCCTTGATTCCCTTAGTGTCCAAAAATCTATCGATCTCAATCTTGAATATACTCAACGACTGAGCATCCACAGCCCTCTGGGGTAGAGAATTTCAAAGATTCACAACTCTCTGAGTGAAGAAATTTTTCCTCATCTCAGTCCTAAATGTCCGATCTCTTATCTTGAGACTATGACCCCAAGTTCTAGACTCTCCAGCCAGGGGAAACAACCTCTCAGCATTAACCCTGTCAAGCCCTCTAAGAATCTTACATGTTTCAATGAGATCATCTCTCATTCCTCTAAAGTCCAGAGAGTATAGTCATTCTACTCAATCTCTCCTCATAGGTCAACCTTCTCATTCCCGGAATCAATCTAGTGAACCTTCATATCACCCTCTCTAAGGCAAGTATATCCTTCCTTAGGTAAGGAGACCAAAACTGTACACAGTACTCCAGATGTGGTCTCACCAGAGCCCTATATAATTGCAGCAAGATTTCCTTACTCTTATACTCCAACCTCCTTGCAATAAAGGCTTCTTAATTGCTTGCTATACCTGCACGTTCACTTTCTGTGATTTGTGTACAAGGACACCCAAATCCTTCTGAATGCCAACATTTCTAATTCACCTTTTAAAAAATATTCTGTTTTTCTATTCTTCCTACCAAAGTGGATAATTTCACATTTCCCCACATTATACTCCATCTGCCACCTTCTTGCCCACTCACTTAACCTGTCTATATCCCTTTGCAGACTCTGTGTCCTCCTCACAGCTTACTTTCCCACCTAGCTTTGTATCATCAGCAAACTTGGATACATTACACTCGGTCCCTTCATCTAAGTCACTAATATAGATTGTAAACAGCTGAGGCCCAGCACTGATCCTTGTGGCTCCCCACTAGTTACAACCTGCCAACCTGAAAATGACCCGTTTATTCCTACTCTCTGTTTTCTTTCATTAACCAATCCTCATTCCATGCTAATAATGATAAAAATAATGCCACCCGAACCCCCAATCCCATGAGCCCTAATCTTGTGTAACAACCACTTGTGTGGCACTTTATCGAATGCCTTTTGAAAATCCAAATATACTACATCCCCTGGTTTCGCCTTATCTACACTGCTAATTACACCCTCAAAAAACTTTAATAGATTTGTCAAACACAATTTCCCTTTCATAAAACCGTGTTGACTCTGCCTAATCATATTATGATTTTCTAAGTGCCCTGTTACTAGGTCCTTAATAATAGATTCTAGCATTTTCCCGACAACCAATGTCACGCTAACTGCCTGTAGTTCCCTGTTTTCTCTCTCTCTTCTTTCTTGAATAGCGGTGTTACATTTGCTACCTTCCAATCCACAGGGACCGTTCTAGAATCTAGGGAATTCTGGAAGATCAAAACCAATGCATCCACTATCTCTGCAGCCACCTCTTTTAGAACCCTAGGATGTAGGCCATCAGGTCCAGGGGATTTGTTGGCTTTTGGTCCCATTAATTTCTCCAGTACTTATTCTTTACTAATCTTAATTCCCTTAAGTTCCTCACTTATTAGACCATTGGTTCCCCACTATTTCTGGTATGCTTTTTGTGTCTTCTGCTGTGAAAAGAGATATAAAATATTTGTTTAATGTCTCTGCCATTTCCTTTTTCCCAATTATAATTTCTCCTGTCTCAGCCTCTACAATTCCTCCAAACTACTTTTGCCAATTTGATTTGGCCAGTCTATATGAAGATTAAAGTCCCCCGTGATTATTGCATTACCCTTGTTACATGCTCCTCTAATTTCCTGATTTATACTCTGTCCAACATTATAACTACAGTGATGGGGCCGATAAATTACTCCCACCATTGTTTTCTGCCCCTTGTTATTTCTTAGCTCCACCCATACTGGTTCTACATCCTGATTTTCTGAGCTAAGATCCTTTCTCATTACTGTCCTTATCTCATCCTCCATTATCAGGGCCACCTCCCACCCCTCCCTCTCCTTTTCCATTTTGCCTATCTTTTCTAAAAGTCAAGTATCCTGGAATATTTAGTTCCCAACCTTGGTCACCCTGCAACCATGGGCTCGATTTTAGGATCGTGTTTCCGGCGGGTTCCCAGCGGGGTGGCCCCGAAAATCCCGATCTCCGGTCACGTGACCGGATCGCGACGAAATCCCGGCCACTTCCGGGTACCGCGCTGACGTGCGGGGCTGCGCGCGCAAGCCCCGCTGGTGGGAATCCCGCAGGCAATTAAAGCCAGCGGGGTTCCACTTGAGAGTACTTACCTTGCTCGTTGTGGTCAGTTAATGAGCTGAAGCAGCTGTCAAAAGAGGAAGTGTGGGATTTTCGGTTCAAGGCAGTGAGTTTCCCACACTGGGGGAAACAGTCTCCCTCCAACCAGGCGTGTTGCAGCCAGCAGCCTGTGGCAGGTGCCAAGGTGCGCTCCACGGGGGAGAGCCCTCACCCACGCAGGAGGCCACCGGGTCACATAGGGCAACCCCTGCCCTCCACCACCCCCCGCCAAGCCAGAGGACAGACCGACACGAAACCGCAGCCCCAGTCCGAGGAACCACACACCTACCCTGCACAACCCCTCAGACCAACACCTGCCAGTTGGGTGGTGTGTGAGACCCTCGGAGGACGAAGAGCATGACCAGCACCAGCAGCCTCGCAGTCCACGCCGTCCGCCGCAGAGACGTGGATCCCCCCAACACGGTGTTGTTGCACGCCCACCTGCACAGCAGGAGGGAGGGCTACCGCAGAGAGAGACGCGTCGCAGAGGGCACTACCCTCGCCACAGGGTCCACAGACCGAGGCGCAGCTCCCCGGACCTCTCCGAGCAGCAGTGCACAGGGAGGCGCAGATTCGCTCGACATGTAGTCGTGGAGATCTGCAGCCTCTTTCATGCCGAGCTGCTCCCGGCTGGCCCCAGCACCATCTGCTTACCTGTCGCTGTCAAAGTCACCACTGCCCTCCACACCTTCTCCTCCGCATCCTTCCAGGGTGCAGCCGGCTACACCGCCGATGTCTCTCAGTCGTCTGCGCGGACGAGCCCTGCAAATACACCTGCACCTACTCTGCAGTAACACGATGGGTGGCATCAGTGGTGGGTCCTCATAGTGATACCCAGGAACGGGCATTATTGGACACAACGGACAGGATTCGCGGAGACATGGCAGTGGTGGTGTCAATATAATGTGTGCTGTTTGTTGCTCTGAAATTCAATATGGGTAACACCCATGACAAACCCTCAGACACCCTTGTGCACCCCCTTCATGCTGACGAGACGTTTGCCTTACGCTGCCTACTGCACATATGTGATGCATGCCCTGTGGCTGCAGCACAGGTGGTGGCAGGTTGAGTGAGGCTGGCCGTGAGGGAGATGCACGAGAGGGTGAGTATGGGATAGAGCCATGAGATTGTATGAGGATTGGGTTGCGTGTTAGTGGCAGGGTGAGTACTGGCGAGGTGAGTAGGTGGAGGTAAGATGAGGATGGGGTGTGAGTGGGTATGAAGGGTGATGTGACAGAATAGTGTTGGCGGTGCCGAAGGAGATGTGGGGTGGGGGCAGTGTTGTGGCAGACGGAGTGTAGGGGAAAGACTTTGTGTTCTCACTGCGGCTGACCTACTGCGGTCATTGCAGCGCCTCCTGCACTGTATGCAGGTGGGCGATATGTTGGTGGCGCAGGTGACCCCCTCTGCCACCTCGAGCCAGGCCTTCTTGGTGGCAGAGGCAGGACGCTTCCTCCCGCCCGCCGGGGGGAAGATCTCTGTCCTCCCCCTCCTCCTCACCCCATCTGATGATACCTGGGGTGAGGCATCATTAAACTGGGAGCAGCCTTCCCCCTGGGCTGCTCCATGCTGCAATTTGTTCCATTGGTTGCAGCATCTGTCAGTGGAGGACTGCCCCTTTAACTGGAGAGCCTCCAGCTGACAGATCGTACTGCGCATGCGCAGCCCGACCGACGCGCAGGCCAGCGCCGTGGACCCCGGAGGAGCAGGTAATTGATTCCTATTAGTGGGTTGCCTGCTACGATCGCGTGGGCAACCCACTAATTTCGCCGAGCGTGTTGACCACGCTCCCGGAGGACCACCCGCTGGGAACCCGCAGGCCTGGTAAATTCGGGCCCCATGTCTCAGTAATGGTTACTAGATCAAACCCATTTATCTCTACTTGTGCCATCAATTCATCTATCTTGTTATGAATGCTTCGTGCATTCAGATACAGCAGCTTTAATTTTAACTTTTTACTTATTTTTCCCTGATGTGACGTTAGTCACTAATGCCCTATTACCTTTGTTAAACTCTTCCTGACACACCCTGCTTGTTTTTACCCAAATCGCTACTCTGCTCTACAGCCTTAACTTTTCTCTTTAGACTTATAAATTTACCCTTACCTGAACCCTCCCTACCTCTTATTGGTTTAAAGCCCTATCTATCGCCCTAGTTATTCGATTCGCCAGGACGCTGGTCCCAGCCCAGTTTAACTGGAGCCCGTCCCAACGGAACAGTTGCCTCTTTCCCCAGTACTGGTGCCAGTGCCCCATGAATTGAAACCACTGCTTCCCACACCACTCCTTCAGCCACCCATTTAACCATCTAATTTGTTTGTCCCTATGCCAATTTGCATGTGGATCAGGTAGTAATCCAGAACCTTTGAGGTTCTGCTTTTTAATTTGAACCTTAGTTCCTCAAACTCCCTCAGCAGAACCTCATTCCTAGTTCTACCTATGTTGTTGGTTCCTACATGGACAACTGGATCTTCCCCCTCATGCTTCAATTTCTTCTCCAGCCGCGAGGAGATGTCCTTAACCCTGGCACTGAGCAGGCAACACAGCCTTCGGGACTCCCGGTCATGGCTGCAGAAAACAGTGTCTATCCCCCTGACTATACTATCTCCGAACACTTCAATGGCCTCCTGTACCACGGTGCCATGGTCAATTTGCCCATCCTCTCAGCAGTCTTTGTTCTCATCCATACAGGTAGCAAGTACCTCGTAGCAAGTCCCTCCGTCACTGCATCCTGGGTTCCCATACCTGCCTGGCTCGCAGTCACATCCTCCTGTCCCTGACCACTAACCAAGTCTAAACCACTACCTAACTTAAGGGGTGTGACTGCCTCCTGGGTCAACATGTCCAGGTAATTCTCCCCTTCTCTGATGCATAAGAACATACTCCTGTGACTCGGCCAACGTTGTCTACCTCATACGTTGCAGGAAAGGATGCCCCAGAGCATGGTACATTGGCGAGACCATGCAGACGCTGCGACAACGGATGAACGGACACCGCGCAACAATCGCCAAACAGGAGGGTTCCCTCCCAGTCGGGGAACACTTCAGCAGTCATGGACATTCATCCACCGACCTTCGGGTAAGCGTACTCCAAGGCGGCCTTCGAGACACACGACAACGCAAAATCGTCGAGCAGAAATTGATAGCCAAGTTCTGCACCCATGAGGACGGCCTCAACCGGGATCTTGGGTTCATGTCACGCTACACGTTACCCCACCAGCGAACAAATGTTATCTGTTTTTAATATAACGGGTCAGTTGCTGTCTTTTCTATGTTTCTACCTCTCTATCTCTGTTTTTTTTTTGTTTGTTGTTTTTTTTTTGGTGATTTGTATATTCTGTGAGACCTGGCAGGTAACACCTGTCTGTCTGCACACTGATTGCCTTGGCAACGGGCAGTTGAAAAAACTGTCTGTAATCACCAAGCATTGTTCTGTGAATTATAAATGCGATTTCATTTCGAGGATTTCATTTTCACATCGTTCACCTGACGAAGGAGGAAGCCTCCGAAAGCTTGTGAATTTAAAATAAAATTGCTGGACTATAACTTGGTGTTGTAAAATTGTTTACAATTAAGAACATAAGCATATAAGAAATAGGAGCAGGAGTAGGCCGTACGGCCCCTCGAGCCTGCTCCGCCATTCAATCAGATCATGGCTGATCTTCAACCTCAACTCCACTTTCCAGCCCGATCCCCATATCCCTTGATTCCCTTAGAGTCCAAAAATCTATCTATCTCAGCCTTGAATATACTCAACGACTGAGCATCCACAGCCCTTTGGGGTAGACAATTTTACGCATCACAACATCTGCACCTCGGACTCCAGCTCAACAACTCTGAGCCAAAGTTCCTCGAGTTGCAGACACTTACTGCAGATGTGGTTGCCTGGGATCACGCTGCTCCCCACAAACTCCCACATGCTGCAGTTATGGCACAGCACCTGCCCTGCCATAAAATCATAGCATCATAGAAAGTTACGGCACAGAAGAAGGTCATTCGGCCCATGCTGTCTGTGCCGGCCGAAAAAGAGCTATCCACCTAATCCCACTTTCCAGCACTTGGTCCATAGCCCTGTAGGTTACAGCACTTCAGGTGCACATCCAAGTACTTTAAAATGTGATGAGGGTTTCTGCCTCTACCACCCTTTCAGGCAGTGAGTTCCAGACCCCCACCACCCTCTGGGCGAAAAAAATTCTCCTCAGCTCCCCTCTAATCCTTCTACCAATTACTTTAAATCTATGCCCCCTGGTCACTGACCCCTCTGCTAAGGGAAATAGGTCCTCCCTATCCACTCTATCCAGTCCCGTCATAATTTTATTTACCTCAATTAAATCTCCCCTCAGCCTCCTTTGTTCCAAAGAAAACAACCCCAGCCTATCCAATCTTTCCTCATAGTTAAAATTCTCCAGTCCTGGCAACATCCTCGTAAATCTCCTCTGTACCCTCTCTAGTGCAATCACATCTTTCCTGTAATGTGGTGACCAGAACTGTACGCAGTACTCAAGCTGTGGCCTAACTAGTGTTTTATACAGTTCTAGCATAACCTCCCTGCTCTTATATTCTACGCCTCGGCTAATAAAGGAAAGTATTCCATATGCCTTTTTAACCACCTTATCTACCTGTCCTGCTACCTTCAGGGATCTGTGGACATGCACTCCAAGGTCCCTCACTTCCTCTACACCTCTCAGTATCCTCCCATTTATTGTGTACTCCCTTGCCTTGTTTGCCCTCCCCAAATGCATTACCTCACACTTCTCCAGATTGAATTCCATTTGCCACTTTTCTGCCCACCTGACCAGCCCATTGATATCTTCCTGCAGTCTACAACTTTCCTCCTCACTATCAGCCACACGGCCAATTTTTGTATCATCTGCAAACTTCTTGATCAAGCCCCCTTACATTTAAGTCCGAATCATTAATATATATCACAAAAAGCAAGGGGCTTAGTTCGATCACTATCTAACCTTGTTTTATTTATTTACTTAATTGAAGTTTTTATGTAATTACTTCACTTGGTTTAGTTTTAGTTATTTTTTAAAAACTAATTAATTTAGCTAGTTTAAGTTATTAATTTAATAAGTGTTAGCAAGTTGTAGGTTCCTTGTTTCCTGCAGCCACTTACATTAACCACCAACTACACTTAACCAATAAACTAAATGCTTACACTAACTTAACACTAACCACCAACACACTTCAACAAAAAACAAAATATTTATCTGTAACTTACCCTGGCCACTCTGCCTTGTTTTATGACATCACTTTTTGATCTTTTTGCTGCCTGTTTCAGACTCTCCGCTGCTCCTTTATATGGGGGGAGGGGGGCTGGGGGGCGTTTCCCCCCTTTTCTCTAGGCATTGCTTAATTAAATAAGGAAACGGGGGAATCATTTTACCACTGCCCATTGTTTATATCTGGACAGTCCACCCATGGTAACGTGATCAGTATCAAGCTATTATCACAGTGTGGTAAAGGTATACATGCCCTCAATAATCGGTGATTAAAATGTACATTAGCCCTGCTGTTACCGGGAAACGACACAGGGCCTTTGTTAAGGTACGAGTGTGTTTATTGAGTACTTTGTTCTTTGTCTTGCTGTAATGTTATTGCATTGTGGCATCATAGGGTAAAACATTGTTAGTTCCCCTGAGATTTCCCAACCTGGAATAATGTTTGGGTGTAGAGGCATTCCATGTAGAGCAGGTCCTGCCCACACCTCAATTACAACAGTGTACTGGTATTGATTTGGTTTGGGGCACAAACCCAGAAGTAGCAAATAGCTTCACATAATCCATTTGCATCCTTTATTTTTCGTACAGTTTAGTACGGCTTTTTTTGTGTCTGAAACTTCATGCTTGACCTTGCTGAATGGTTCGGTGTTTCCACTGTGAAGTGTAACTAATTACATAGATATTATTGGGACCAGTTCTGGGGCAGGAGGGACCTCTACAAGATGGACGGGTTGCACCTCAACAGGGCTGGGACCAACGTCCTCGCGGGGAGTGCTGTGAAGGGGGGAGGGGAACCAGGATGAAGCATTAGAGAGGAGATACAAGGTGCACAGAGGACTGGGAGAGACAAACAGCATTAGAATAAAGAGTAGTTCAGAAATAGGAGGGGAGAAATACGAGGCAGTCTAAGATGGGTTTGGAGCACATGTGCATAAATGTATGGAGTTTGGCAAATAAGGTTGGTGAGCTGCAGGCACAAGTTGCCACGTGGGATTATGATTTGGTGGCAATAGCGGAGACCCTGACTCAAACTAGGGGAGGAATGGGCACTTAATATTCCTGGCTACAATGTATACAGGAAAGATAGGCAAGGAAAAAAAAGGAAGGGAATTGGCAGTATTGATCAAAGGTACTGTTACAGCACTAGAAAGGGATGATATAGTTGAGGGATCAAAGATGGAATCTATTTGGTTAGAAATAAGGAACAATAGAACGTAGGAACATAGGAACAGGAGTAGACCATTTAGCCCCTTGAGCCTGTTTCCCCATCCAATGAGATCATGGCTGATCTGTGACCTAACTCCATATACCCACCTTAGCCCCATATCCCTTAATACCTTTGGTTAACAAAAATCTATCAATCTCAGATTTAAAATTAACAATTGAGCTAGCATCAACTGCCGTTTATGGAAGAGAGTTCCAAACTTCTACCATCCTTTGTGTGTAGAAGTGTTTCCTAACTTCACTCCTGAAAGTCCTGGCTCTAATTTTTAGGCTATGTCCCCTAGTCCTAGACTCCCCAACCAGCGGAAATAGTTTCTTTCTATCTACCCTATCAGTTCCCCTTAATATCTTGAAAGCTTTGATCAGATCACACCTTCATCTTCTAAATTCCAGGGAATACAACCCTAGTTTGTGTAATCTCTCCTCGTAATTTAACCCTTGGAGTCCAGGTATCATTCTAGTAAATCTACGCTGCACTCTCTCCAAGGCCAATATATCCTTTCTAAGGTGTGGTGCCCAGAACTGAACACAGTACTCCAGGTGTGGTCTAACCAGGGCTTTGTATAGCTGTAGCATAACTTCTACCCCCTTGTATTCCAGTCCTCTAGATATAAAAGCCAGCATTCCATTAGCCTTTTTGATTATTTTCTGAACCTGTCCATGACATTTTAATGATCTATGTACATGGACCCCTAAGTTTCTTTGGACCTCAACTGTCTCGAGCTTTTCACCATTTAGAAAGTACTCTGATCTCTCCTTTATAGGTCCAAAGTGGATGACCTCACACTTGCCTGCACTGAAATCCATTTGCCACAGTTTTGTCCATTCACTTAATCTATTAATATCTCTCCGTAATTTTATGCTTCCATCTACACTGCTTACACTGCTGCCTATCTTTGTGTCATCAGCAAATTTAGATATGTGGCTCTCTATCCCGTTATCTAAGTTGTTAATAAATACAGTGAATAGTTGAGGCCCCGACACAGATCCCTGTGGGACACCACTAGTCACATCCTGCCAATTTGAGAACCTGCCCATTATCCCGACTCTCTGTCTCCTGCCGCTCAGCCAATTTCCTAACCAGGTCAATAATTTGCCCTCAATTCCATGAGCTTCAACTTTAGCTAACAGTCTCTTATGAGGGACTTTATCAAATGTCTTCTGGAAGTCCATATAAACAACATCCATTGACATTCCCCTGACCACTACTTTAGTCACCTCTTCAAAAAATTCAATCAGGCTCATCAGGCGTGACCTACCCTTTACAAATCCATGCTGGCTCTCTCTGATCAGCTGAAAATTTTCAAGGTGTTCATCACTGTATCCTTAATTATAGACTCTAGTAATTTCCTGATAACAGATGTTAAGCCAACTGGTCTATAATTCCCTGGTTTCCCTCTCTCACCTTTCTTAAATAGCGGAGTGACATGAACAATTTTCCAATCTAAAGGAACAGTTCCTGAATCGAGAGAACTTTGGAAGATTATAGTCAGGGCTTCTGCAATGTGCTCACCTACTTCCTTTAAATCCCTAGGATGGAAACCATCTGGTCCTGGGGATTTGTCACACTTTAGTGCCATTATTTTTGTCATTACTGTTAATTTACTTATATTAATTATGGTGAGTCCCCATCCCTGATTCAAAATTAGCTTTCCTGGGGTATCTGACATGCTATCCTCTTCCTCTACTGTAAATACTGATGCAAAATAATTATTTAACATGTCCGCCATTCCTTATTTTCATTTACAATATCGCCATGGTATATTGAGTTCCCAGTCTTGGCCGTCTTGCAGCCGTGTCTCAGTAATAGCTACCATGTCATATCTTCTAAGTTGAATTTGAATTTGTGCCTGAAATTCATTCAATTTGTTCCTTTTACTTCATGCATTTGTATAAAGAACGCTTATTTGGGCCACACACCCTAACTGTCCTTCTGCTCCAATGGTGTTTTGAGGATAGATTACGTTGCTGGGTGTATACTATAGGCCATCAAATCGTGCAAAGGAGATAGAGGAGCAAATTGCAGAAAGATGCAAGAACTTTAGAGTAGTGATAATGGGGGACTTCAATTATCCTGATATGGACTGGGAAAATAACAGTGTAAAGGGCAAAGAGGGGGAGAAATTCCTGAAATGTCTACAAGGGAACTTGCTTAATTAGTATGTTTCCAGCCCAATGAAGAAGGAAGAAGTGCTGGATCTAGTTCTGGGGAATGAAGTGGGGCAAGTGGAGTGTATCAGTGGGGGAGCATTTGGGAAACAGTGATCACAATATCATTAGGTTTAGAATAGTTATGGACAAGGAAAAATCAAATGTGAAAATACTCAACTGGAGGAGGGCTACTTTCAGTGAGTTGAAAAGGGATCTGGCTCGGGTGGATTGGAATCAAAAATTGGCAGGATAAAACAGTAAATGAACAATGGGAGGCCTTCAAAGAGGAGATAATTCGGGTACAGACTAGATATATTTCCACGAGGAGAAAAGGAAGGGGATCCAAAGCTAGAGCTCCCTGGATGACTAAAGATATAAAGATTAAAATGAAACAGAAATATGATAAATCTTAGGTTCATCATTCAGTAGAGAACTAAGCTGAATACAGAAAGTACAGAGAACTGAGAAAGGAAATAAGAGGGGCAAAGAGAGAGAATGAGAATAGATCAGCACGTAACATAGAAGGGAACCCAAAAGTCTTTTATAAACATATAAATAGTAAACAGGTAGTCAAAGGAAGGGTGGGGTTGGTTAGGGACCAAAAAGGAGATCTCCTTATGGTGGCAGAGCGTATAGCTGGGGTACTAAATGAGTACATTGCATCTGCCTTTACTAAAGAAGAGGATTCTGCCAATGCAACAGTAAAGGAGGAGGTGGTCGAGAAATCGGATAGGATAAAAATAGATAAAGAGGAGGTCCTTAAAAGGTTGGCAGTGTTCAAAGTAGGAAAGTCACCCGGTCCGGATGGGATGAATCCTCGGTTACTGAGGGAAGGAAGGGTGGAAATTGCAGAGGTTCTGGCCACAATCTTCCAATCCTCCTTAGATATGGGAGTGGTGCCAGAGGACTGGAGAATTGCAAATGTTACACCCCTGGTCAAAATAGGGGAGAGGGATAAACCCAGCAATTACAGGCCAGTCAGCCTAATGTTGTTGGTGGGGAAACTGTTAGAGACAATAATCCGGGACAAAATTAATTGGCACTTGGAAAAATATGGGTTAATAAATGAAAGACGGCAAGGATTTGTTAAAGGCAAGTCATGTTTGACTAACTTGTTTGAGTTCTTTCATAAAATAACGGAGAGGGTTGATGAGGGTAGTGCGATGTTGTGTATATGGACATTCAAAAGGCATTTGATAAAGTACCACATTATAGACTTCTTCGCAAAATTGAAGCCAATGGGATTAAAGGGACAGTGGCAGCGTGGATACAAAATTGGCTGAGGGACAGAAAGCAGAGAGTAATGGTAAATGGTTGTTTTTCAGAATGAAGGGACGTACACAGTGGTGTTCCCTTGGGGTTGGGTATACAGGGCATAACTTCAAAGTTTGCAGATGACACAAAACTCAGAAATGTAGTAAACAATATGGAGGATAGTAACAGACTTCAGGAGGACATAAACAGACTGGTGAAATGTGCAGACACACGGCAGATGAAATTTAACGCAGAGGAGTGTGAGGTGATGCATTTTCATAGGAAGAATGAGGAGAGGCAATATAAACTAAATGATGCAATTTTAAAGGAGGTGCAGGAACAGAGAGATCTGGGGGTGTATGTACACAAATCTTTGAAGCTAGCAGGACAAGATGAGAAGACTGTTAAAAAGGCACACAGGATCCTGGGCTTTAATAGCCAAGTTCCGCACCCATGAGGACGGCCTCAACCGGGATCTTGGGTTCATGTCACACTACACGTAACCCCACCAGCGAACAAATGTTATCTGTTTTTAATATAACGGGTCATTGACTGTCTTCCTTATCTCTCTCTCTCTTTTTTTTTGGGGGGGTTGTATATTCAGTGGCCTTTTAGATGACACCTTTCTGTCTGCTCACTGTGATTGCCTTGGCAACGGGCAGTAATCACCAGGCTTTGTTCTGTGATCTTAAAATGCGAAGGATTCGAAATTGTCTTTTCCACACCACCTGAGGAAGGGGAAAGCCCCCGAAAGCTTGTGGGATTAAAAATAAAATCGTTGGACTATAACTTGGTGTTGTAAAATTGTTTACAATTTATTAATAGAAGCAGAGTACAAAAGCAAGGAAGTTATGCTAAACCTTTACAAATCACTGGTTGGGCCCCAGCTGGAGTATTGTGTCCAATTCTGGGCACTGCACTTTAGGAAGGATGTCAAGGCCTTAGAGAGGGTGCAGAGGAGATTTACTGGAATAGCACCAGGGATGAGAGAATTCAGTTACATGGAAATTCCAGATAAACTGGGATTGTTCTCCTTAGATCAGAGAAGGTTAAGAGGATATTTACTAGAGGTGTTCAAAATCATGAAGGGTTTCGATAGAGTAAATAAGGAGAAACTCTTTCCATTGGCAGGAGGATCAGTAACCAGAGGACACAATAACAAACAACAACAACTTGAACGTTTCTAGTGGCCCAATCAGATACAACAAAAAAATATTGTGCTCAAATTCAGCCCAAGTTCATCTGTAAACTGCACAGTAATTGGTCAAACATGGAAAAACTCCAGTTGTAAATCATTCTTTAATAAATGATGGCACATTACTGACCCCATAGTTACCTGAAATTCCACCCTATCACAACTGCCTACCATCCCTCACATCACAACTGTCATCTATTCCAACCTATCAGAATTGTCTACCCTAGCAGAACTGTCTGTCACTCTCCCCAATCAGACCTGTCGATCATTGCTCCCGATCACAACTGAATTCCATTCCTCGCTATCAGAACTGTTTATCTTTCTTCCCCATCAGAACTGTTTGTTACTCTGCTACATCAGGACTCTCTACCATTCCTCCATTTCAGAACTATCTGCCAATCCTCTCTACTCGAAATGTCTACCATTCCTCCCTCCCATGTCTTGCTACCATTCCACCCTATCAGGACTGTTCATCATTACTCGCTATGAGTAACATTGCTCAATTTCAGAATTGTCCACCATTCCTCCCTATCTGAACTGTCTGCCATAAAAACATTAGAACATCAGAACATAAGAAATAGGAGAGGAATAGGCCATACGGCCCCTCGAGCCTGACCCGCCATTCAATAAGATCATGGCTGATCTTGGACCTCAACTCCACTTTCTCACCCGATCCCCATATCCCTTGATTCCCCTACAGTCCAAAAATCTATCAATCTCAGCCTTGAAATTACTCACAGCCCTCTGCTGCAGAGAATTCCAAAGATTCACAACCCTCTGAGTGAAGAAATTCCTCCTCATCTCAGTCTTAAATGACCGACCCCCTTATCCTGAGACTATGTCCCCTAGTTCTAGACTCTCCAGCCAGGGGAAACAGCCTCTCAGCATTTACCCTGTTAAGCCCTCTCAGAATCTTATATGTTTCAATGAGATCACCTCTCGTTCTTCTAAACTCCAGAGAATATAGGCCCATATATTACCCCCAACCCCATGAGCCTTTATCTTGTGTAACAACCTTTTATGTGGCACTTTATCGAATGCCTTTTCAAAATCCAAATATACTAAACCCACTGGTTCCCCTTTATCTACCCTGCTAGTTACATCCTCAAAAAACTCTAATAGATTTGTCCAACATGATTTCCCTTTCATAAAACCATGTTGACTCTGCCTAATCATATTATGATTTTCTAAGTGCCCTGTTATCACTTCCTTAATAATGGATTCCAGCATTTTCCCAATGACTGATGTCAGGCTAACTGGCCTGTAGTTCGCTGTTTTCTCCCTCCCTCCTTTCTTGAATAGCGAGGTGACATTTGCTACCTTCCAATCCACTGGGACCGTTCTAGAATCTAGGGAATT
Source organism: Heptranchias perlo (assembly GCF_035084215.1). Taxonomy (NCBI): domain Eukaryota; kingdom Metazoa; phylum Chordata; class Chondrichthyes; order Hexanchiformes; family Hexanchidae; genus Heptranchias; species Heptranchias perlo. Next base: position 15,225,488 of record NC_090364.1, on the reverse strand, counting down.
CTGGAAGATCAAAACCAGTGCATCAACTATCTCTGCAACCACCTCTTTTAGAACCCGAGGATGTAGGTCATCAGGTCCAGGGGATTTGTTGGCTTTTAGTTCCATTAATTTCTCCAGTACTTTTTCTTTATTAATATTAATTCTTTTTAATTCCTCGCTCTGATTAGACTCTTGGTTCCCCACTCTTTCTGGTATGTTTTCTGTGTCTTCTACTGTGATAACAGATACAAAATATTTGTTTAACATCTCTGCCATTTCCTTATTCCCCATTATAATTTCTCCTGTCTCAGCCTCTAAGGAACCCACATTTACTTTTGCTAATCTCTTCCTTTTTACATACTTGTAGAAGCTCTTACATTCTGTTTTTATATTTCTTGGCAGTTTACTCTCATATTCTATTTTCTCCCTCTTTATTAATTTTTTGGTCGTCCTTTGCTGGTTTCTAAAATTCTCCCAATGCTCAGGCTCACTAATCTTCTTGGCAACCTTATTAGCCTCTTCTTTTAATCTAATGCTATCCTTAACTTCATTAGTTAGCCGTGGATGGATCACTCTTCCCGTGGAGTTTTTATTTCTCGACAGAATGTATATTTGTTGAGAATATTGAAATATTCCTCCTTATCATAACTCCCTACCACTCCTCCCTATTTTCGCTGTCTACCATTCGCCCCTATCAGAACTGGCTATCATTCTTCCCGATCAGGACTATCGACTGCTCCTCCCTATCATCACTCTCAGCAATTCCTCCCCATTCCTCCCTTTTGAAATACTCTACCATTCCTCCCTATCAGAACTGCCTACCATTCCTCCATCCCAAGACTGTCTACCATTCCTCCCAATCAGAACTGTCCAGCATTCCTCCGTATTAGAAATGTGTACAATTCCTCCCTATCATACCTGTCTACCATTCCTTCCTTTTAGAAATGTCTACTATACCCACCTATGAGAACTCTCCACCATTCCCATCTATCAGGTCTGTATGTTATGACCAGAACTGTCCACCAGTCCTTCCTATTTGAATTGTCTATCGTTCCTCCTGATCAGAACTGTTTACCATTCATAGAATCATAGAATGGTTACAGCACGGAAGGAGGCCATTCGGCCTGTCGAGTCCTTGCCGGCTCTCCGCAAGAGCAATCCAGCTAGTCTCACTCCCCCGCCCTATTCCTCCCTATTAGAAATGCCTACCATTCCTCCCGATCAGGATTGACTGCCATTCCTCCTGATCGGAACTGCTTACTATTCCTCCCTGGCAGAACTGTCTACCGTTCCTCCCTATCATCACTGTCAAACATTCCTCTTTCTCAGACCTGTTTGTTACTCTCCCCTATCCGGGTTGTCTACCATTCCTCCCTTTCGGAACTGTCCACCATTCCTCACTATTAGAGCTGTTTACTGTTGCTCTTTATCAGAAATGTCTATCATTCCTCCCTATGAGAACTGGCCCATTTTCCTCCCTATCAAACTGATAACTGTTCCTCCCTATCAGGACTGTCTATCGTTCCCCCCATCAGAAATTTCTCCCATTACTCCCCATTAGAACTGGCGACCGTTCCTCCCTATCAGACCTGTCTACCATTCCTCCCTTTTAGAAATGTCTACCATACCCACCTATGAGAACTCTCTACATTTCTCCCGATCAGGACTGTTTACCATTCCTCCAAGCAACGGACAGAAGGATAAAAAGCAACAAGTGAAGTCACAACACAAGGAGGAGTAGGGGGGGGGGGCGGGGTAAGTCAGTGTCAGTAGGTGATTGCTTCTCCTGATTATTATTTTTAGTGGTTAGTGTTTTTTTTAGTGGTTAGTATTTTAGTGTGAGCAGTTAAATTGCCTTAAAGCTAAACAAACAGATAAAATAAGTGTTAGCTAACATGGCAGGAGATCTTGGCCCTGTCCCTTGCACATCCTGTGCCATGTGGGAACTCCAGGTCACTTTGCGTGTCCTGGAAAACCACATGTGCAGGAAGTGCCGCCAACTGCTCGAGCTCGAGCTCGGAGTTTCTGAGCTTGAGGGGCGGCTGGCGTCACTACAGTGCATACCGGGAGCTGAGAGTTTTGTGGACAGCACGTTTCAGGGGGTGGTCACCCCGTGGCTACAGAGAGTTCTGGAGGAGAGGGAGTGGGTGACCACCAGACAGACTCGGAGGAACAGGCAGGCAGTGCAGGACTCCCCTGGGAGTGTGGCACTCACAATCCGGTATTCAGTGTTGAATACCAGTGAGGGCGATGACACCTCGGGGAGTGCAGTCAGGAGCAAATCCAGGGCATCATGGGAGACTTGGCTGCACAGGGGGCACACAAAAGTGTAGAAATGCAGTTGTTACAGGGGATTCGATAGTCGGGGGGATAGACAAGCGTTTCTGCAATCACGGACATGGGGGTCGATTTTTGCACCCGCAATCGGGTGCGTTCCTGGTGGGGGGGCTCCGAAAATCGGGGAATCCCGGGGCGGGTCTGGAGCCCGGCTCCAACCTGCCCACTTCCGGGTTCCCCCACTGACGCGCTGACATGCGCGCACAGCCCCCGCATGTGGGACTCCCGCCGGCAATTAAAACCAGTGGGGTGCCACTTAAGCTATTTATTTTCGTATTTCAGGTCGTTTACAGACCTGATTAACGAGATATTTTAGATGGGGTGGGATTTTACAAACAACTGGGACTGTTTCCCGTACTGGGGGAAACACTCCCAGTTCAAATGGACGTGTTGCAGCCATCAGCCTGTGGCAGCTGCAAAGGTCTATTTGACAGGTGTGGAGGGAGACCCTCACTCATTGCAGGAGGCCACTCTATCACTTTGGACAAAGTTTGGCCTCCACCACCCTCCTCCTAACAACAAAATTCACCAACTTGCACACTTACCCCGGTGTCCAGACACATTTACCTACCTTGCGGACCCCCTCAGATGTACATCTTCCGGATGGGGGCCGCTGTAGCTGCAGTCATGACCTCCTCGGAGGGCGAACAGCATCACCAGCCTTGCTGTCCACCTCTGACGTGTGGAGCTCCACAACACAGTACTGTGACACATCCACCTGCACAGCAGGAGGGAGGGAAACCGCAGAGAGAGATGCGTCGCAGAGGGCACTACCCTCACCACAGGGTCCACAGACCGAGGCTCAGCTTCCTGGACCTCTCTGAGCAGCAGTGCAATGGAGGCTCAGAGCCACTCGACATGTAGTCATTGACATCTGCAGCGTCCTTCGTGCCGAGCTGCTCCCGGCTGGCCCGAGCACCATCTTCTTACCTGTCGCTGTCAAAGTCACCACTGCCCTCAACAACTTCTCCTCCACATCCTTTCAGGGTGCCACCGGGGACATCGCCGACGTCTCTCAGTCGTCTGCACAAAAGAGCCCTGCAAATACATCTACACCCACTCTGCAGTGACACAATGGGTGGCATCAGTTGTGGGTCTTCATTGTGATCCTCAGGAAAGGGCATTATTGCACAAACCAGACAAGATTCGCAAAGACGTGGCAGTAGTGGTGCCAATATAATATGTTATGTGAGTTGCTCAGAAATTAAATAGAAGTAAAAACCATGACAAACCCTCAAACACCCTTGTGCATCCCCTTCATGCTCACGACACGTTTGCCTTACGCTGCCTACTGCACATATGTGATGCATGCCCTGTGGCTGCAGCACAGGTAGTGGCAGGTTGAGTGAGGCTGACCGTGAAAGAGATGCATGAGAGGGTGAGTATGAGATAGAGCCATGAGATTGTATGAGGATTAGGTTGAGTGGTAGTGGTGGGATGAGTACTGGCGAGGTGGGTAAGTGCAGGTAAAATGAGGATGAGGTTTGAGTGGGTATGAGGGGTGATGTGACAGAGTAGTGTTGGCTGTGCAGAAGGTGATGTGGGGTGGGGGCAGTGATGTGGCAGATGGAGTGTAGGGGAATGAGTAAGTGTACTCACTGTGGCTGACCCACTTAGGTCATTGCAGCGCCTCCTGCACTGTATGCAGGTGCGCGATATGTTGGTGGTGCAGGTGACCTCCTCTGCCACCTCGAGCCAGGCCTTCCTGGTGGCAGAGGCAGGCCGCTTCCTCCCGTCCGCCGGGGGGAAGATCTCTGTCCTCCCCCTCCTCCTCACCCCATGTATTTATACCTGGAGTGAGGCATCATTAAACTGGGAGCAGCCTTCCCCCTGGGCTGCTCCATGCTGTGATTTTTTTCTGTTTGTTGCAGCATCTGTCAGTGGAGGACTGCCCCTTTAAATAGAGCGCCTCCAGCTGACAGATCTTACTGCGCATGCGCAGCCCGCCCGACGCGGAGATCAGCATCGGGGAACCCGGAGGAGCAGGTAAGTGAATCCAATTATGCTACGATCGCGCGGGGAGCTGACTGATTTCGCCGGGCGCGTTACCCACGCGCCCGATAGCCCCCCCGCCGAGAACCCGCAGCCCTAGTAACATCGGGCCCATGGTCTCTCCTCATTCTTCCTTCCAAAATGCATCACTTCACACTTCCCTGCGTTAAATTTCATCTGCCATGTGCCTGCCCATTTCACCAGTCTGTCTATGTCCTCCTGAAGTCTGTTACCATCCTATTCACTGTTTACTATATTTCCAAGTTTTGTGTCATCTGCAAACTTTGAAATTATACCCTCTATACCCAAGTCCAGGTCATTAATATATATCAAAAAGAGCAGTGGTCCTAATACTGACCCCTGGGGCACACCACTGTATACTTCCCTCCAGTCTGAAAAACAACCGTTCACCACAAGTCTCTGCTTTCTGTCTCTTAACCAATTTTGTATCCACGCTGTCACTGCCTCTTTAATCCCATGGGCTTTAATTTTGCTAACAAGTCTATTATCTGGCACTTTATTAAACGCCTTTTAAAAGTCCATATACACAACATACACTGCTTTAATCAATCCTCTACATTAATTCATCAAAACAAATCTATTTAATTTGTTTCTGTCTCCGCTGCTGCCTCAGGCCACCTGCTGTTGAAACCCTTTGTTACCTCCATATTCGACTATTCCAATGTTCTCCTGGCCGGCCTCCCATCTTCCATCGTCCGTAATTTCAGTTCATCCAAGACTCTGCTGTCCGTATCCTGACTTGCACCAAGTCTCGTTCACTCATCACCCCAGTGCTCACTGACCTACATGGACTCCTGGTTCAGTGATCCCTCAAATTGAAAATTCTCATCCTTGTGTTCAAATCCCTCCATGGTTTCACCCCTCCCTATCTCTGGAACCTCCTCCAGCCCTACAACCCTCCGAGATCTCTGCGCTCCTCCAATTCTTGTCTCTTGCGCATCCCCGATTTCTATCGCTCCATCATTGGCGGCCGTGCCATCAGCTGCCTTAAGCTCTGGAATTCCCTCCCTAAACCTCTCCGCCTCTTGACCTCTCTCTCCTCCTTTAAGACATGCCTTAAAACTTACCTCTTTGACCAACTTTTTGATCATCTGTCCTAATATCTCCTTGTGTGGCTCGATGTTAAATTTTGTTTGTTAGCAGTCCTGTGAAGCGCCTTGGGACATTTTAGCACATTAAAGCTGCTAAATATATGCAAGTTGTTGTCTACGCTGGCCCCAGGACACTAGAGTTGCCCTCAGGCAGGTGAAAAGACACCAGGCTGAAGAGCCCGTTTGACACGTGAATTTGGGTTTAAAAAACTAACATGGAGAAAGAAAGAAATACTTACATTTATATAACACCCTTCATGACCTCAGGATGTCCCAAAGTGCTTTACATACAAAAGTGTAGACTTTGTAGGAACGCGGAAGCCAAATTGTACACAGCAAGATCCCACAAACAGCAATGTGATAATGAGCAGATAATCTGCTTTGGCGATGTTGGTTGAGGGATTAATATTGTCTAGAGCTCTCTTGCACTACTTCGAAATAATGCAATGGGATCTTTTACCTCCACCTGAGAGGGCCTCAGTTTAACGTCTCATCCGAAAGATGGAGGAAGAATGGCAGCCTCTTTATCAAGAGAGAAAAATATTCCTGGTCAATTAAACAGCAACGTACTTCAAACCAATACACAGATAACGCTGCTTCTCTCTCTCCACAAATGCTGCCTGACCTGCTGAGTGTTTCCAGCATTTTCTGTTTTTATGACAGATAATTGTAGCTATTTCAATCGTAATTCCAGACAGCAACTATGGGAACAAAAGCAACAATGTAGTTTGGTCTGCAGTGCCACAGCAATTCTGCTCCGTACTTGAATATGAAGCTAATTTACTCGAGAGGTTGCTGTAGTACATGCAGTGAATGCGCACGAAGAAGTAAATTTATGAGATTGTGTTGAAGTAACCCATGTTAATTAGTGTGTGCTCCATAAATTTCACCTGGAAGGAATATAGTGTAATGCAGAATGACAGAGAGACCCCGGAGAAAACGGCATTTCTCCAGGCTCACTGCTCAATAAGCAACGATCAAAGGGAGCATGCAATCTATCAGCAGATTTACCGCCCTCTCTCGTTGTGTTAACGACCCTCCACTTCAAGGAGAGTCCTAGTGCTCAGTGCACGGCAGTTTATAGTTGCTGGCGACAAAAAACTTTTAGTATGGACATCGCCCCAAATCAATCGATGGACATGTTGGAGGAGGAGGAGAAGGAGGAGGAGGAGGAGGAGGAGGAGCAGGCGGCCATGGCCAAGGAGGTCCAAAGGTATAGGAAGGGGATCTTCAAAGATCAGGACAACCTGAGGCACTGAGAGTACCGTGTACATATCAGTTGCCATGATTTGGGTGCGAGGAGGCTGTGCCTCAGTGGCGAGGCGGGGCAGTGCCCACTATTAGTGACTACCCCTGCCCATCATCCACCCATTTTTGGAAATCACAGGTGTTCTGCTCATGATTGTCTATCCATGCAGTGCAAGTGTAGTCGGTGGGTGAGGCACCTCCTCCAGTTCGTGAAACTGGCCCCCTGATCTCTGACCCATGTCAGCTTCTGCAACCAGTCAAAAAACAAAATCCACATGGCATTGTCAGTGGGAGTCTGCGTTCCGTGCAAAACCAGATCCCATATAGTCACCATCAACGTTTCACACTGACAGTCAGAGCTTAAGTTACAATTCGAACTTCAGGCGTGCAAGTGGGTGGGTCACACTCGTTCAGAACTTTCAGGCCTCTGTTTTCAACCGTTATGTCCGCCATCCTGCTGATCAGTGACCACCCAGATCTTCAAGCCTGTTCCGCCATTCAATTAGACCACGACTGATCTGCTTAGATATTACAACATGGAAACAGGCTGTCGGGCCTAGCCAGCCTGTGCTAGTGTTTCTCCTCCACACGAGCAGTAGTCCTAATCCCATGTGCCCACCATGTTCCATATTTCTTTATCCCCTTTTCTTCAATCACCTCTCTGACCTATTCTTAAATGTTGACATGGTCTCTGCTTCAATCACTAACTCTGGTTGTACTTTCCACAGCCTCTGTGTAATAAAAAGTTTCTCTTGCTCTCTGTCTTAAGTTTCTTGCATTTAATCTTGTATCCATGTCCCCTTGTTCTGGACCCCTCAACCACTGGAAACAGTCTGTTCCTATCTACTCTGTCCCATCTCTTCAGAATTTTAAACCCATCAAATTACCTTTAATCTTCTAATGAAAATAACCCAGTTTTGAAGCCTTTCTCCATTTCTGTCTTTCCTCAGACCAGGCAGCATCCTAGTGAATCTGTGCTGACCCCTCGCTATTGCATCAACATCCTTCCTAATAGTGTGGAGGTATAATTCCCCAGGTGACTGGAACATAGGAACAGGAGTGGGCCATTCAGCCCCTCGAGCCTCTTCTGCCATCCAATTAAATCATGGTTGATCTGTATCTTAACTCCATCTGCCCACCTTGTGCCATAACCCTTAATGCCCTTACCGAACAAAAATCTATCAATCTCAGTTTTGACATTTTCAATTGACCCCCAGCCTCAACAGCTTTTTGGGGGAGAGAGTTCCAGATTTCCACTCCCCTTTGTGTGAAGAAATGCTTCCTGACATCACTCCTGAATGGCCTAGCTCTAATTTTAAGGTTATGCCCCCTTGTTCTGGACTCCCCCACCAGAGGAAATAGTTTCTCTCTATCTACCCTATCAACTTCTTTGATAATCCTAAAGACCTCAATTCGATCACCCCTTAACTGACAGGCCCTCAGTCTGCCACATGCAAGTTTACCTCTATATCTTCAAAGTAAAAAAAAGGTATCCCAACATAGGCTCAGGTGGAGCATGTTTCATTGGGGGAGCATTTGGGGAACAGTGATCATAATATCATTAGGTTTAGAATAGTTATGGAAAAGGACAAGCAACAATCAAACGTGAAAATACTTTACTAGGGGAGAGCTAATTTCAGTGAGTTAAAAAGGGATCTTGCCCGGGTGGATTGGAATCAAAAATTGGCAGGCAAATCGGTAATTGAACAATGGGAGGCCTTCTAGGAGGAGATGGTTCGGGTACAGAGTAGACATTCCTACAGGGGGGAAAGGAAGGGTATCCAAAGCTAGAGCTTCCTGGTTGACCAAAGATATAGAGATTAAAATGGAACAGAAAAAGGAGGCTTAGGACAAATGTAAGGTTCATAATACAGGAGAGAACCAGGCTGAATACAGAAAGTACAGAGGAGATTGAAAAAAGGGAATAAGAGAAGCAGAGAGAGAGTGAGAATAGATTAGCGGCTAACATAAAAGGGAACCCAAAATTCCTTTATAAATAAATAAATAGTAAAAGGGTAGTCAAAGGAAGAGTGGGGCCGATGAGGGCCAAAAAAGGAGATCTTCTTGTGGAGGCCGAGGTACTAAATGAATATTTCGCATCGATCTTCACTAGAGAAGAGGATGCTGCCATTGTAGCAGTAAAGGAGGAGGGAGTAGTGATACTGGATAGGATAAAAATAGATAAAGAGGAGGTACTTAAAAGATTAGCAGTACTCAAAGTAGAAAAGACACCTGGTCCAGATGGGATGCATCCTAGGTTACTGAGGGAAGTAAAGGTGGAAATTTGCAGAGGCTCTGGCCACAACCTCCCAATCCTCCCTAGATATGGGGGCCGTGCCAGAGGACTGGAGAATTACAAATGTTACAGCCCTATTCAAAAAAGGGGAAAGGGATAATCCTGACAATTATAGGCCAGTCAGCCCAACATGGGGAAACTTTTAGAGACAATAATCCGGGAGAAAATTAATTAGCACTTGGAAAAGTATGGGCTAATAAATGAGAGTCAGCATGGATCTGTTAAATGAAAATTGTGTTTGACTAACTTGATTGAGTTCTTTGATGTAACAGAGAGGGTTGATGAGGGTAGTGCGGTTGATGTTGTGTATATGGACTTTCAAAAGGAGTTTGATAAAGTGCCACATAATAGACTTGTTAGCAAAATTAAAGCCCATGGGAATGTTTTTTTATTTGTTCATGGGATGTGGGCATCGCTGGCGAGGCCGGCATTTATTGCCCATCCCTAATTGCCCTTGAGAAGGTGGTGGTGAGCCGCCGCCTTGAACCGCTGCAGTCCGTGTGGTGAAGGTTCTCCCACAGTGCTGTTAAGAAGGGAGTTCCAGGATTTTGACCCAGTGACGATGAAGGAACGGCGATATATTTCCAAGTCGGGATGGTGTGTGACTTGGAGGGGAACGTGCAGGTGGTGTGGTTCCCATGGGCCTGCTGTCCTTGTCCTTCTAGTTGGTAGAGGTTGCGGGTTTGGGAGGAGCTGTCGAAAAAGCCTTGGCGAGTTGCTGCAGTGCATCCTGTGGATGGTACACACTGCAGCCACTGTGCGCCGATGGTGAAGGGAGTGAATGTTTAGGGTGGTGGATGGGGTGCCAATCAAGCGGGCTGCTTTTTCTTGGATGGTGTGGAGCTTCTTGAGTGTTGTTGGAGCTGCACTCATCCAGGCAAGTGGAGAGTATTCCATCACACTCCTGACTTGTGCCTTGTAGATGGTGGAAAGGCTTTGGGGAGTCAGGAGGTGAGTCACTCGCCGCAGAATACCCAGCCTCTGACCTGCTCTTGTAGCCAGAATATTTATGTGGCTGGTCCAGTTAAGTTTCTGGTCAATGGTGACCCCCAGGATGTTGATGGTGGGAGATTCGGCAATGGTAATGCCGTTGAATGTCAAGGGGAGGTGGTTAGACTCTCTCTTGGAGATGGTCATTGCCTGGCACTTGTCCGGCGTGAATGTTACTTGCCACTTATCAGCCCAAGCCTGGATGTTGTCCAGGTCTTGCTGCATGCGGGCTCGGACTGCTTCATTATCTGAGGGGTTGTGAATGGAACTGAACACTGTGCAATCATCAGCGAACATCCCCATTTCTGACCTTATGATGGAGGGAAGGTCATTGATGAAGCAGCTGAAGATGGTTGGGCCTAGGACACTGCCCTGAGGAACTCCTGCAGCAATGTCCTGGGGCTGAGATGATTGTCCTCCAACAACCGCTACCATCTTCCTTTGTGCTTGGTATGACTCCAGCCACTGGAGAGTTTTCCCCCTGATTCCCATTGACTTCAATTTTACTAGGGCTCCTTGGTGCCACACTCGGTCAAATGCTGCCTTGATGTCAAGGGCAGTCACTCTCACCTCACCTCTGGAATTCAGCTCTTTTGTCCATGTTTGGACGAAGGCTGTAATGAGGTCTGGAGCCGAGTGGTCCTGGCGGAATCTAAACTGAGCATCAGTGAGCAGGTTATTGGTGAGTAAGTGCCGCTTGATAGCACTGTCGACGACACCTTCCATCACTTTGCTGATGATTGAGAGTAGACTGATGGGGCGGTAATTGGCCAGATTGTATTTGTCCTGCTTTTTGTGGACAGGACATACCTGGGCAATTTTCCACATTGTCGGGTAGATGGCAGTGTTGTAGCTGTACTGGAACAGTTTGGCTAGAGGCGCAGCTAGTTCTGGAGCACAAGTCTTCAGCACTACAGCCGGGATGTTGTCACGGCCCATAGCCTTTGCTGTATCCACTGCACTCAGCCGTTTCTTGATATCATGTGGAGTGAATCGAATTGGTGCCCTTATTTAAGGAAGGACATACTTGCATTGGAGGCAGTTCAGAGAAGGTTCACTAGGTTAATTCCGGGTCAGGAAGGGTTGTCTTATGAGGAAAGATGGAACAGGTTGGGTCTATACTCATTGGAGTTTAGAAGAATGAGAGGAGATCTTATTGAAACAAACAAGATTCTGAGGGGACTCGATAGGGTAGATGCTGAGAGGATGTTACCAATCATGGGGGAATCTAAAACTAGGGGGCATAGTCTCAGAATAAGGGGTCGCCCGTTTAAGACGGAAATGAGGAAGAATTTCTTCTCTCAGAGGGTCGTGAATCTTTGGAATTCTTTACCCCAAAAAGCTGTGGAGGCTGAGTCATTGAATACATTCAAGGCTGAGATAGGCAAATTTTTGATCAGCAAGGGAGTCAAAGGATATGGGGAAGGGGCGGGAAAGTGGAGTTGAGGTAAAAATCAAATCAGCCATGATCTCATTAAATGGCAGAGCAGGCTCGAGGGGCCGAATGGCCAACTCCTGCTCCGATCTCTTACGGTCTTATGGTCTCAACCCCAGGTTCCTCAGTCCCTGGACCCACCCCCTCCAGGTTCCTCAGCCCCTCTCCATTTTCTTCACTCGCAGGTTCTCAGTCTCACTGCTGCCCAGTGCTTCAACCGTAAAAACCTTTCTGACTCACTAAGTCTCCTGAGTGGATGTTTCTGGGACTGTGTTTGATCAGGTGAGAGGCTGTGACGGAGTTGATGATGAACTGGCAACAGTTCAGGGTCTGGATGTGCCTGGGCGGTCATCGGAATGGCCGGCCTCTTCCTGCACGGCATCCCTCTGCTGTGAAAGACAGAAGAGCTTGTTTAGCTGTGCCCACACTGACATACCCCTTGAAGAGATAGCAACTTGGTGTTAAGGAATTGCAAAAACTTTGAGAAATCACGCAAAGCTGCCAAAAGCAATGAGGAGCATTTCCCAGCTTTTTCCAACCTCCTATTGCCACATCGCCTCCAAACTTGCCCTCTCCTACAACCTCCGCTGTCCGTCTACCTGTGATTTCCAGTGCCTCCTGCTCACGTGCACAGAGGGTTTTCAGTGAGGGTTCTCCTCCCTGGTTGAATTTCTCTGGCACTGCTTGTGGGCGAGCTTTCCCTTTGGAGGGAGAGAAGAGAATATTCAAGGCAGGTCAGTGACCTGGACACTCTGCCCCATATAAGCACATTCGCCCCAAGGTGATGAGAGGTGGACGTGCATTGTCCCTTTTAAAAGGAGTGGCCTTGAAGGCTAACAGGAGAACCTTGTGATAGACTATGTGAGATGCCAGATAGTTCGGATGGTTTTTGAGTGTTTCTGGAGGTTGCCCTTTGCTTAAGTGAGTTTCTCTCACCTCCCAGATGCTGACAGAGAAAGAGTATCTGAGGTACGGGGGTGAGTGACGGGTTAATCAGTAGTAGAGGGTGTGTATTGGAAGGAGTGCCTTGCCTTACCTTGGCTACCCTTGAGAGGTCACTGATCTTCCTGCTCTGTGAGGTAGTTCTTGAGATATTGGAAGCTGCACTGACATCATCTACAACCTCTATCCATGCAGTCTGAAGCACCCTCTCATTGGGCTTCACGTCCAACCTTCTCTCCCTTCTGGCCTTGACTTCAGCCAGCAACACCTCCACAGATGCATTTGACAGTCTGGGAAACTTTCCTATTGCTGCCCACTCACACCTGCCCATCCCATCACCCCCCCTCCCAACCCCCACCAAGGCTGCTGCTCCTTGAGACATCTGACACTGTCCGCTGATGGATCAATGGAGCGTAAAATCATAGAATTATAAAACGATGCAGCACAGAAGGAGGCCACTCGGCCCATTGCGTCAGTGCCGGCTCTTTGAAAGAGCTATCCAATTAGCCCCACTCCTCTGCTCTTTCCTCATAGCCCTGCAAATATTAGTTTTCAAGTATTTATCCAATTCCCTTTTGAAAGTTACTATTGAATCTGCTTCCACCGCCCTTTCAGGCAGTGCATTCCAGATCATAACAACTCGCTGCGTTAAATAATTTCTCCTCATCTCCCCACTGGACTTTTTGCCAATTATCTTAAATCTGTGTCCTCTGGTTACTGACCCTCCTGCCAGTGGAAACAGTTTCTCCTTATTTACTCTATCAAAACCCCTCATAATTTTGAACACCTCCATTAAATCTCCCCTTAACCTTCTCTGCTCTAAGGAGAACAATCCCAGCTTCTCCAGTCTCTCCACATAACTGAATTCTCCCATCCCTGGTACCATTCTAGTAAATCTCCTTTGCTTGCTCTCCAAGGCCTTGACATCCTTCCTAAAGTGTGGTGCCCAGAATTGAACACAATATTCCAGCTGAGGTCTAACCAGTGTTTTATAACGGTTTAGTATAACTGCCTTGCTTTTGTACTCTATGCCTCAGTTTATAAAGCCCAGGATACCGTATGCTTTTTTAGCAATCTTCTCAACCTGTCCTGCCACCTTCAAAGATTTGTGTACATAAACCCCCAGGTCTCTCTGTTCCTGCACTCCCTTTAAAATTGTACCAATTCTGGGGGAGGTGGGACCTATATAGGCCGGACGGGTTGCACCTCAACGGAGCTGGGACCTGTGTCCTCGCAGGGAGGTTCACAAGTGCTGTTGTGGGGGGCTGGTTTTAAACTAATTTGGCTGGGGGATGGGCACCGGGATGTAGCATTGGAAAGGAGAAACAAGGTGCACAAAGGTTTGGGAGAGAAAGATAGCACTAGAGCAAGTAATAGTACGCTAGTAGATGGGACGAGACTAAGAGAGAATACAAGAAAGTCGAACCAAACACATCTTCCCCTCCCCTTTCAGCATTCCGAAGGGACCGTTCCCTCCGTGACACCCTGGTCCACTCGCTCTCAACACCCGCTCTCCTCCCCACGGCACCTTCCCATGCGAGCGCAGGAGATGCAACACCTGCCCCTTCATCGCCTCCCTTCCCACCATCCAGGGCCCCAAACACTCCTTTCAGGTGAAACAGCGGTTCACTTCTTTCAATTTAGTAAAATGTATCTGCTGCACACAATGCAGTCTCCTCTACATTGGGGAGACCGAATGCAGACTGGGTGATCGCTTTGCTGAACACCTCCGCTCTGTCCGCAAGCGTGACCCTGACCTGACGGTCACTTGCCATTTTAATTCCCCTTCCCACTCTGACCTCTCTGACCTCTGTCTTTTACACTGTTCCAGTGAAGCTCAACGTAAGCTCGAGGAACAGCACCTCGTCTTTCGATTAGGCACTTTACAACCTTCCAGATTCAACACTGATTTCAATAATTTCAGATCATAACCACTGCTCCTATTTTTTCGGTCAGCTAGTGCTGGTAATGGTTCTGCTGCTGCCATTTACAGCTACTCCTGATCAATCTTTTGTTTCTTAACCTATCCCATTCCCACCTTCCTTGCCTTTGTACCATTATCCCTTTTATCATTTAATCACTCCTGCCCTCCAGCCTATCACAGACCTTCCCTTCTGATCCTTCCTCCCCTCCATCCCTCTTTTCCCTTTAACTCTTTTAACATCTTCCAGTTCTGACGAAAGCTCTTCGACCTGAATCGTTAACTCTGTTTCTCTCTCCACAGATGCTGCCTCACTTGCTGAGCTTCTCCAGCAATTTCTGTTTTAATTACAAGAAAGTCTAAGACTGGTTTGCAGTGCATGTGTGTAAACGCATGAAGTGTGGTAAACAAGGTTGGTGAGCTGCAGGTGCAAATAGCCACATGGGAATATGGTGTAGCGGCGATAACGGAGAACTGGGTCAAAAAATGGCAGGATTGGGAACTAAATATTCCTGGATACAAGGTTTTCAGGAAAGATAGGGAAGGAAAGGAAGGAGGGTGGGGTGTGGCAGTATTGATTAAGGAGAATATTACAGTTCTGGAGAGAGGGGATGTCCTGGAGGGGTCAAGGACAGAATCTATTTGGCTAGAGTTAAAAAAAACAATAGTGGCGCCATTACACCACTGGGTGTATTCTATAGGCCACCAACTAATGGGAGGGATAGAGAGGAGCAACTTTGCAGGGAAATTACAGAGAGGTGCAAAAGCCATAGAGTAGTGATAACTAGAGACTTCAACTATCCTAATGGACTGGGATAACAATAATATAAGGGGCAAAGAAGGGGAGGAATTTTTGAAATGTGTTCAGGATAACTTTCTTGACCAGTACATTTCTGGCCCAACGAGGAAGGGGGCATTGCTGGACTTGGTTCTAGGGAATGAGATGGGCCAAGTGGAGCAAGTGTCAGTGGGGGAGCATTTAGGGAACAGTGATCATAGTATCATAAGGTTTAGATTAGCTATGGAAAAGGACACGGACCACTGTAAAGTAAAAATACTCAATTGGAGGAGGGCCAATTTCAGTGGGATGAGAACAGATCTGGCCTGGGTAACTTGGAATCAAAGATTGGCAGGCAAAACTGTAATTGAACAATGGGCGGCCTTTAAAGAGGAGATGGTTCGGGTACAGTCTAGGCACATTCCCATGAGGGGTAAGGTAGGGCAACTAAAGCCAGAGTTCCCTGGATGACAAAAGAGATAGTGAGTAAGATGAAACAGAAAAAAGGGACATATAACAGATGTCAGGTTGATAACACAAGTGAGAACCAGGCGGAATATAGAAAGCTCAGAGGGGAAGTGAAAAAGGAAATAAGAGGGGCAAAGAGAGAGCATGAGAATAGACTGGTGACAAACATAAAAGGGAATCCACAAGTCTTCTACAGGCATGTAAACAGTAAACGGATAGTGAGAGGAGGGGTGGGGCCGATCAGGGACCAAAAAGATCTACTCATGGAGGCAGAGAGCATGGCCGAGGTACTAAATGAGTACTTTGCATCTGTCTTTACCAAGGAAGAAGATGCTGCCAGAGTCTCAGTAAAGGAAGATGTAGTTGAGATACTGGATGGGCTAAAAATTGGTAAAGAAGAGGTACTAGAAAGGCTAGCTGTACTTAAAGTAGATAAGTCACCCGGTCTGGATGGGATGCATCCTAGGTTGCTGAGGGAAGTAAGGGTGGAAATTGCAGAGGTACTGGCCATAATCTTCCAAACATCCTTAGATACAGGGGTGGTGCCAGAGAACTGGAAAATTGCAAATGTTACACACTTGTTCAAAAAAGCTGTAAGGATAAACCCAGCAACTACAGGCCAGTCAGTTTAACCTCAGTGATGGGGAAACTTTTAGAAATGATAGTTCTGGACAGAATTAACAGTCACTTGAACAAGTGTGGATTGATTAGGGAAAGCCAGCACGGATTTGTTAAAATCAAATCATGTTTTTTGATGAGGTAACAGACAGGGTAGATGAGGGCAATGCAGTTGATGTGGTGTATATGGACTTTCAAAAGGCATTTGATAAAGTGCCGCATAACAGGCTTGTCATCAAGATTGCGGCCCATGGAATAAAGGAGTAGTAGCAGCATGGATACAAAATTGGCTAAGGGACAGGAAACAGAGTAGTGGTGAATGGTTGTTTTTCGGACTGGAGGGAGGTGCACAGTGGTGTTCCCCAGGGGTCGGTGCTGGGACCACCGTTTTTCTTGATATATATTAATGACTTTGACTTGGGTGTACAGGGCACAATTTCAAAATTTGCAGATGACACAAAACTTGGAAGGGTAGTAAACAGTGAGGAGGATAGTGATAGACTTCAAGAGGATATAGACAGGCTGGTGGCATGGGCGGACACGTGGCAGATGAAATTTAACACCTAAAAATGCAAAGTGATACATTTCGGTAGGAAGAACGAGGAGAGGCAATATAAACTAGAGGGCACAATTCTAAAAGGGGTACAGAAACAGAGATCTAGGGGTATATGTGGACAAATCATTGGAGGTGGCAGGGCAGGTTAAGAAAGTGGTTAAAAAAGCATACGGGATCCTGGGCTTTATAAATAGAGGCATAGAGTATAAAAGCAAGGAAGTCATGATGAACCTTTATAAAACACTGGTTCGAGCACAACTGGAATATTATGTCCAGTTCTGGGCACCCACTTTAGGAAAGATGTGAAGGCCTTAGAGAGGGTGCAGAAGAGATTTACTAGAATGATTCCAGGGATGAGGGACTTCAGTTACGTGGATAGACTGGAGAAGCTGGGGTTGTTCTCCTTGGAACAGAGACGGTTGCGAGGAGATTTGATCGAGGTGTTCAAAATCATGAAGGGTCTGGACAGAGTAGATAGAGAGAAACTGTTCCCATTGGTGGAAGGGTCAAGAACCAAAGGACATAGATTTAAGGTGATTGGCAAAAGAATCAATGGCGATATAAGCAAAAAATTTGTTCCCCAGCGAGTGGTTAGGATCTGGAATGCACTGCCCGAGGGCAGATTCAATCATGGCCTTCAAACGGGAACTGGATAAGTACTTGAAAGGAAAAAATTTGCAGGGCTACGGGGATAGGGCGGGAGAGTGGGACTAGCTGGATTGCTCTTGCATAGAGCTGGCACAGACTCGATGGGCTGAATGGCCTCCTTCCGTGCTGTAACCTTTCTATGATTCAATGATTTAGTTTATATTGCCCCTCCTCATTTTTCCTTCCAAAATGCATCACTTTCAGGCGGGGTGTAAACCGGGCGTGGTGTAAACCGGGCGTGGTGTAAATCGGGCCGGGTGTAAATCGGGCCGGGTGTAAATCGGGCCGGGTATAAAACCGACCCAAAATCCCACCCGTTGGAACTGGGCAGGTTAGGATAAAATCAGGGCTTAAGTTTCTCTCCCACCCAGTCATGGCGACCCTATCAGGAGCAGAATTAATGTTCTAAACCTGTGTAATTAGGGCCCTGGGGGGACGTTACAGCGGGTTAATGTGGGCGGTTGGTATTTCTCCTCCCCTCTAACCTGCCAACGGAAGTCGAATCCTGCCCTAGAAACTACTGCTGGCGACAATAAGGGGCAAACGCTTAAAAGATTTGAAATAAAGGGGTTAATGCCTCCATTAAACAGCAGACAGACGAATCCCATATAAACATGTTGCCACCTTCAGCCGCAGTCATTTCTATTCTAAAGTCTGGTTACCGAAACTAGCCATCAAACCTTGACTGAGATTTATCAATCGTTGGATTGCCTTTGACATTAATGTAAGATAACTGCGTCATTTCCATATCCAGCTGTGTGAGATAATTGCAGATTAACCCACATTTTGCAGGGTAAAGTAATTATCCCTCATGCCTATATATTGGTGGCTGAAGTGATTGTTAATTATCTTACATGATTATAAATCAGAGCCATATATAGTTTTGCAAGATAAGTAACAATGAGCCTCTTTTGCTTTGGCACTTGCCTTCTTTGTATTTTCCTACATACGGTGGTTGTGAGACAACACATTATCTTGCAGGCTCTGCTGCTCTTCAGCCAGTGTTCACATTGGCCCAGAAATTCCAGGAGCGACGCATCTTCCAGTGAGCGGCATGAATTGGACTTTTCAGCTCTTCCTTCAGATCGTATTATTTTTGTGCTGCAAATTGCTGGAAGTGCAAGGACAACGGGGCATCTGGCATCTCCTGAACATCTGGTCCAATGGTCTATCAAACAGACCAACCACATGGCATTATGAGTAGCTGAAAACAGACACCATAACCCAGTTTTGAGGTGTGGCACTGAGAGGTGAGTGACCTGTAACTGTTGAAATGATTTTAAATTACCTTTTAATAAGTCACTCATGTTTTTTCAAAAACTATTTCATAAAGCAGCCCAAATGAATTAACATTGTTTTGCAGATACATATTTCACAGAAAATATTTGTTTTTTAAATGTCGCAAGAGGAGGAGAAGAGATCCCATAACTTTGTGGACGATAACCTGCGGGCAATCTTGGATGAGGTAGAGATGAGGCATCAGCGATTGCTGGGGATCGAGAGGTCAAGGGCTCCCCGCAAAATAAGCGTGGTGGCAGAGAAATTTTATTCGTTCATGGGATGTGGGCACCGCTGGCAAGGCCAGCATTTATTGCCCATCCCTAATTGTGTTTGAGAAGGTGGTGGTGAACTGCTGCAGTCCGTGTGGTGAAGGTTCTCCCACAGTGCTGTTAGGTAGGGAGTTCCAGGATTTTGACCCAGCGACGATGAAGGAACGGCGATATATTTCCAAGTCGGGATGGTGTGTGACTTGGAGGGGAACGTGCAGGTGGTGTTGTTCCCATGTGCCTGCTGCTCTTGTCCTTCTAGGTGGTAGAGGTCGCGGGTTTGGGAGGTGCTGTCGAAGAAGCCTTGGCGAGTTGCTGCAGTGCATCTTGTAGATGGTACACACTGCAGCCACGGTGCGCCGGTGGTGAAGGGAGTGAATGTTTAGGGTGGTGGATGGGGTGCCAATCAAGCAAGCTGCTTTGTCCTGGATGGTGTGGAGCTTCTTGAGTGTTGTTGGAGCTGCACTCATCCAGGCAAGTGGAGAGTATTCCATCACACTCCTGACCTGTGCCTTGTAGATGGTCGAAAGGCTTTGGGGAGTCAGGAGGTGAGTCACTCTCCGCAGAATACCCAGCATCTGACCTGCTCTTGTAGCCACAGTATTTATGTGATGGTCCAGTTAAGTTTCTGGTCAATGGTGACCCCCAGGATGTTGATGGTGGGGGATTCGGCGATGGTAATGCCGTTGAATGTCAAGGGGAGGTGGTTAGACTCTCTCTTGTTGGAGATGGTCATTGCCTGGCACGAATGTTACTTGCCACTTATCAGCCCAAGCCTGAATGTTGTCCAGGTCTTGCTGCATGTGGGCACGGACTGCTTCATTATCTGAGGGGTTGCGAATGGAACTGAACACTGTGCAATCTTCAGCAAACATCCACATTTCTGACCATATGATGGAGGGAAGGTCATTGATGAAGCAGCTGAAGATGGTTGGGCCAAGGACACTGCCCTGAGGAACCCTGGACATTGAAAGAGGCGGCAGAAACCTTCACCGTGACATCTATTGTCCCACGTACAGCAGATCAGTGCAGGAAGAAGTACAATGATCCGACCAGGGCAGGTAAGGTAAGCATTCATTGAAAATTTTAAAACTCCAGCCTGTGTACCTTCATGCAGATGGGTGGGGGAGATCTGTCCTAGTCCCCTGTAAGATAGGGTAGATGTTGGGCCCAGTGTGAGGATGTGTGAAAGGAGGTCTACCGGGGTCCAGTAACGCAAAGGAAGTTGATTGAAGAGCATGGCAGGTACCTGCAATGTCTTGGATCCATGAATCAGGAGATGAGGTTCCTTGAGCAGACTGTGGGGCAGAAGCTGGACAGCCGTGGTCCGAATGTGGGCAATCTTGAACTGAATGTGGGCAACATTGGGCAGGTTGTTGCACGGGCAGTTGACATCTACGCAGCGAGTATCACTGTACTGCTGCTGAAGTCCAAGTACGCCTCCCCACCGGGATATAGTCCAGGTCCACGAGGAAGACGCTGTTGACCAGCAGGAAGGCAGTAGGTGCCAGGGCCACTTTCTTCCACCCCCAGCTTTAGTGCCAGACGCACAGGCCTTGCAGTACCCGGCTGCTGAGGATGGCCCTCCAGTGATGCTGCCAGTTGTCGCAACGCAACTTCTCCCCATCCTCCCCTCGGAGCAGCATCAGCAACCCAGCTCCCTGATCCCGAAAGGCACAAGGGTTCAAGCATGTGGAGAGGTAGGGGGGAATAGGGGGCCCCTCTCACGCAGAGTCCACCTCCTCCCGCTCTGTCCTAATCACAGCGACATTCAGGCTCTCCTGTGAGGATGTTAGTCTTGTAAATAATTTCACATTGTTACATTTGTTCTATTGTTGACACTGTTATTTATTGAGTTATTTTTATTTATTACTCTTAATGCTATTATTGTTGCTGCTATTGTTAAATAATTCTGAGAAGCTGTTTGCAACTTTCTGATACTTTGGAAAAACCTCACTACTTTTGAACTAATCTACATTTACAACTATTGTCAAAGGAGAAATGTAACACTACGTTTATATCGAGTACCGTAAACCAGGCTGTTTAGTTCACAGCCAGTGATGATTTTGTTTAAACTTTTGCACTGAATAAAAGTTCCAATGTTTCACTTTGAATCTTGCCTGTCCTTCCGTTTGTGCGGTGTCCCTGGGGGAGAGGGGTGCGAGGGGAGGAGACTTGTTGCTACTTTCATTGTCCGAACAACTGAGCCACTGGCTGCTGTCCAGCCGCCCTGCCCACTGCAGCCGGGCCTTCCTCGGTGAGGGGGGGGGCAGACGTGACCTATAACCCTGGCAACCCCTGGTTGACATCCTCCGGCTCCACTGGCATGTCGTATGCCGGGTTAAGGGTCAGCCCTTCACGCAGGGCAAAGCCGTGCAATGGACAGCAAACCACCACGACCCTCGACACCTTGCCAGGCGAGTGCTGCAACGTACCCACCTCCACCTGTCCAGGCGCCGGGTGATTTCAGCACCCCTAATGCCCTCGGCAACACTTGATGTTTGCACACGTGGGCACGGTTGTACCACTCCTGTGCTGTGTTGTTGGTGATGCGGTAGGGTATCATCGACCACTGCTTCAACGGGCAGATCCATCCACCTCTTTCACCCTCCCTGGCGAACACCTCATGTAAGTTTGAGTGCTGAAGGACGAAGGCATCATGAGCCCTTCCCCCGGTGACCTACGTTGACTCTCACAGTTGGGCATCACCAACTATCGTGACACTCGATGGCTGGAACCCTTTCCTGTCGAAGGACGTCATAGGATCATCATGTACTGCCTTCGATGCCCCTAGGGTTCTGTCCACGGCCCCCTGCACCCTGGGGAGTCCAGCGATCGACCTCTCCCTTTGCCGCGCTGGGGACATGTCACGGTTGATAAAGTCCGATGCCCTGCAGAATATGACATCCATGACCCGCTGAATGCAGATTCTGGTGGCGCTCTGGGAGATGCTGCTCATGTCATCAGTGCCTGCCTGAAATGCATAACACTGAGGTCTGTAATTACCTTCATGTGACCGGGCTCTGTGGGAGGTAGAAAGTGGCCTCAGTTCCTCTGTTAACATGTCTGCTGGAAGCAGCATATGTGTGGACATCAGGTGAGGACAGGTTAAGCCCACCTGTCATGCTCCCATGGTTACGAGCTCTCAAAATTCAGTGCCACAACATCTGCTTTGCACCCTCCTTAAACTTGAGCTCATCCAAAATTCTGCTGCTCGTATCCTAACTCACACCAAGTCCTGTTCACCCATCACCCCTGTGCTCACTGGCCTACATTGTCTCCTGGTCCAGCAAAGCTTCAATTTTAAAATTCTCATCCTTGTTTTCAAATCCTTCCATGGCCTCCCCCCCTCCCTATCTCTGGAACCTCTTCCAGCCCAACAACCCTCCAAGGTCTCTGCGCTTCTCCAATTCTGGCCTCTTGCGCATCCCCGATTTTCATCCCTCCATCATCGGTAGCCATGCCTTCAGCTGCCTAGGCGCTAAGCTCTGGAATTCCCTCCCTAAACCTCTCCGCCTCTCTCTCCTCCTTTAAGGTACTCCTTAAAGACCATAAGAGATAGGAGTAGGCCATTTGGCCCCTCGAGCCTGCTCCGCCATTCAATGAGATCATGGCTGATCTGATTTTTATCTCAACTCCACTTTCCTGCCCTTTCCCCATATCCTTTGACTCCCTTGCTGATCAAAAATTTGTCTTAACTCAGCCTTGAATGTATTCAATGACTCAGCCTCCACAGCTTTTTGGGGTAAAGAATTCTAAAGATTCACAACCCTCTGGGAGAAGAAATTCCTCCTCATTTCCGTCTTAAACAGGCGACCCCTTATTCTGAGACTGTGCCCCCTAGTTTTAGATTCCCCCATGAGGGGTAACATCCTCTCAGCATCTACCCTATCGAGTCCCCTCCTTAAAACCTACCGCTTTGACCAAACTGTTCTAATATCTCCTTATGTGGCTCGGTGTCAAATTTTGTCTGATAATCGCTCCTGTGAAGCGCCTTGGGACATTTTGCTACATTAAAGACACTGTATAAATGCACGTTGTTGTTATCACAGAGAGGCGGCCGATTGTCTCTATGCTGAAGCACAGCCTCCTTACACAGAGCTCTTCCGACATTATCTCAATGGACATCCTCTCCCTGAAGACTCTCTGGGGGAGGTCGCCCTGGTCAGTCTCCAGCCATGGTGCCTCATCCTGCAGGCCAGGTCCCTCTGCTTCTCTTCCAGGTCATCGATTAACAGTAATAATAGTGGGATTCCAAGCGGATGGGCCACCTCACTCCTTTAGCCTCTACTGAGTCTCAAAAGAGCTTTGTGTCCTGGAAAAGATCAATTTTAAGCAGAGCTGGGTTTCAGAGACCCTTACTGACAATTGCTGTACCTGCAATTAGAGGTTCCCAGAGCTGGAATGTTGCCTTTCCTGGGCCTCCAAGATTCAGTGTCATGTGAGGTCCATAAATCAGGCCTTTGACAGGGTCATTGCCACCTGAATTACCAGCCCTAAATGGCTGCGGTGAGATTAATTCGCATTTACGGTGTAAATCCAGCAATTTCATGAGAGGCGGAAATCGTCCAGCAATTTGTAGGGAATCAGAGCTCATGGCTTATCTCTGAATTGCTGGATTTTTCACAAACTAATAACGGCGAGTGCCATGAATTGTTTTCTTTTCCTGCACCCTTCAGATGGGATTATTTTTGCGGCTTAACTTGCTGGAAGTGCGAGCTGATAACAGCGTGGCCAGGGCAATGGGGCATCTGGTACCTTGGTGAGTGACGGGACTATCTCCTTAATAAATGAGATTTAAGGATTGAGAAAGAAACTGAGGAACGATGGAGAAGGAAATACAATGGATTAAAGTCAAATTAGATTTAGTACGAGAAATGAAGAGAAGCAAAGAAAGATTGGATTAAGAGAGAGAAAAGAGACAAAAAAGAAAAGTAAGATAGAAATCACACAATTTAAATGTTATAGTTTTAAAAATGCCTAGGAACAATTTACTACCTGCAGGAGTGAGACTCCACAGTTTCAATTGTTCTCTTTCTGGGCCTCCAAGGTTGAGTTTCATGTCAGGACCATAAATCACATCATTAACAGGGTCCTTACGACATGAAATGCCAGCCCGAGATTTATTTGTATTTACGATGCAAATCCAGCAATTTTTTGACGCTCACGAGGAGATTGACGGCAAGATCCCGTTTTTGCGAGGCTAACTGTGGAGCGGCGCAAATCGTCCGGCATCTTGTGGAGAATCAGAAGACAAATGGTACGTTGGCCTTTATTGCAAGGGGGTTGGAGTACAAGAGTAAGGAAGTCTTGCTACAATTGTACGGGGCTCTGGTGAGACCACACCTGGAGTAATGTGTACAGTTTTGGCCTCCTTACCTAAGGAAGGATATACTTGCCTTAGAGGGGGTGCAATGAAGGTTCACTAGATTAAATTCTTAGGATGAGAGGGTTGTCCTATGAGGAGAGATTGAGTAGAATGGGCTTATATTCTCTGGAGTTTAGAAGAATGAGAGGTGATCTCATTGAAACATATAAGATTCTGAGAGGGCTTGATAGGGTAGATGCTGAGAGGCTGTTTCCCCTGGTTGGTAAGCCGAGAACCAGGGGACATAATCTCAGGATAAGGGATCAGCCATTTAAGACTGAGATAAGGAGGAATTTCTTCACTCAGGGTCGTGGATCTTTGGAATTCTCTACCCCAGAGGACTGTGGATGCTGAGTCATTGAGTATGTTCAAGACTGAGATAGATAGATTTTTGGACTCAAGGGGAATAAAGGGATATGGGGATCGGGCGGGAAAGTGGAGTTGAGGTCGAAGATCAGCCATGATTTTATTGAATGGCGGAGCAGGCTCGAGGGGCCGTGTGGCCGACTCCTGCTCCTATTTTTCATGTTCTGATGGAACTCATGGAGTATCTCTTCCTCACCACAAGTTGCTGGCTTTCTCACAAACCAATCATGGTGGGCTCCGTTAATTCGCCATTATTTTTCCAGCAATTTCTGGGCCATTGTCTCTCTCACTGTCGACCATGATCTGCAGGTCACCATGGGGTAAATCCAGGCCTTCCTGCTCTTTGCTCTTTTCATTGAGTTTCAAATTTCCTTTTTCCACACAGTGTGCTGTCTGTAACCCTTACCTGCAGGTGGAATGAGATTTGCTGCTTGCTCAGTATTGATGCACTAGATCTTGGAAATAGCCCACCGAGAGTGTTACACAGAATTGACCATGCACTTAAAAACACAGGAGTAACACTTGACTCTTATTTAGGTTGTTCTTGGTGCACTAAGAGGAAATTAGACCTTATGTACAGAGTAGGCAAGAACAGTAATATCGTCAATTCAAAGCTTACATGTTTGTGCGATTTAACTACATTTTTGTTGCTTCTATTTTCAGAGGATTTTAAGGTAATTGGCAAAAGAACCAGAGGGGGGATGAGGAGAATTTCTTTTACTCAGCGAGTTGTTATGATCTGGAATTCACTGTCTGAAAGGGCGGTGGAAGCAGATTCAATAATAACTTTCAAAAGGGAGTTACACGAAGAGGAAAAATTGCAGGGCTATGGGGAAAGGGCAGGGGAATGGGACTAATTGGAGAGCTCATTCAAAGAGCTGGCACAGGCAAGATGGACTGAATGGCCTCGTTCTATACTGTATGATTCTATAATTTGTCAGGCACCTATCGTACTCTCGATGAGTGGGGCGGGGAAGTACCTCAGCTACAGGAGAAATGGAGGCTAGCCCCAGAATCCCCATGGAAACCCCTTCACAGGCCGAGAGAGAGAGAGAGAAAGAGCGAGAGAGAGAGATCGATATTAATGGCAATATGGAGGGTTGTTGGCTTTGTATTGCTGTGCCCAGTCCAATTTATAGCATAACGTTATGTGACCATGTTCCCTGGGTGTTACCTAGGGTTGCCAACCCTCCAGGATTGCCCTGGAGTCTCCAGGAATTAAAGATTAATCTCCCGAACACTGCTGCGAGTAAAACCCAGGAGAGAAATCATAGGGGCGTTAAAGTATCGAGGTTTTTAAAAAGTTTCTGTGAACATTTTTGTTTATTAGTTATGAAAATATTGGCCATGAGGAAAAAAAGGCTGTTTGACTGACAGGCAAGAATCATCCAATGGGTAATGAAGAGTGTTCACTTTCCAATTAGCCGTGGGAAGGTGATGCACCGCAAGGGTGGGCGTGTTGGGTGACCAATGGCGGGATTGTGGGAGCGGGGCGGTTAGAGGCAGGAGGTCATGTGATGAGACCTCCAGGAATATGTCCAACCAGAGTTGGCAACCCTAGTGTTACCAAGCTGAGATCAGTTGACTCAGCAAAACACCATACTATCAATCTCATAGTTCTACTTGATCCTTCCATTTGCATTCTGTGGTTTCCATTCCCATGTCCCAGTGTGATAGGAGTCTCAATATTCAGAGTGTGTAAGAATAGAAAGAAAGGTCAAAGGCAAAAACAGACCATTCAGTTCATCTTTTACTCCAACTTAACCAGCCTCACATCCAACTGCACTCTGAATGCTCAGATATGTGCGATTCCACTATCTCACCTGAGAGATTCTTTCAAACATTTATCACCTTTGACTAAAGATATTTTTTCTAAGATCTGTTTTGAATTTACCTTTTATGAATTTTAATTTGTGTCCTCCTGTTCTCTAAGTGATATTCTTGGTCCAGCTTATCCAGATAATTTAATACGTTATATACTCGAAGGTGGTCCCCTCTTAACCATCTTCTTCTTTTGGTTTAGGAGTTTGAGCTTCTTACATGTTTCCTAACCGTTCATTGCCTTAACACTTGGGTTCATTCTTATTGCTCTTCTCTGCAGCCTCTCTGATGCACGAACGTCCTTTTGAAGTGTAGAATCATACAGCACAGAAGGAGGTCACACTCGCAAAGTGTGGTGGCCAAAAATGAATAGCGTGGTCCATTCAGCACATTATAAAGGCCCAGCATAAGCTCTGTAAACTTAGGAACAGGAGTAGGCCATTCAGCCCCTCGAGCCTGTTCCACTATTCCACAAGATCATGGCTGATCTGTACCTCAACTCCATTTACCTGCCTTTGCTCCATGTCCCTTGATACCCTCACCCAACAAAAATCTATCGATCTCAGTCTTGAAAGTTTCTACTGACTCAGCAACCGCAGTCTTTTGAGGCAGAAACGTTCCAGATTTCGACTATCCTTTGTGTGAAACAATGTTTCCGAATTTCACTCCTGAACCACCTAGCTCTAATTTTAAGGTGATGTCCCCATGTTCTGGATTCCCCCACCAGAGGAAATAGATTCTCTCTATCTACCCTGTCAGATCCCTTTATCATTTTATCGATTGTTCAATGTTCTAATCTCAAGGGAATACAAGCCAAGATTCTGCAACTTGTCCTCAAAAGTTAACCCTTTAAGCCCCGGTATCATTCTAGTGAATCTGCGCTGTACGTCCTTCCAAGGCCAATAGGTCTACCCGGGAGCGTGGGTTAAAATCGGGTTTGGGAACTTCTTGCATCGCTCCCGAACTGTTTAGACTGCACACCATTTTAACGGGCATCCCTTTGGCTTCTGAGCAGCCACCCACCTCCGCCAACGTTGAATTTTACCCCCATCGCCAGCTCGCGGTCCTGTCTACAGCTTAGAGCAGAAAATAGTTTATCAAGGCCTCTCTGTGGTGTGTAAGCCTGGTATAGCACAGGTGGGCAATGTTACTTTAGACCGTTATCCACGGATAATAGTTCAATTGAGGACTCTGGTAGATCAATGCTTTGGGAGACTGCCTCGGGAGGCGATTATTCTCGTGCATTTTTAACGACCTCACCAGGTCGGTCGAGGTAAGTGAAGGTGTGAGCTTAAGCAGAAGCCGAGTTAATCTTGGAAACATGGTTCATGTCCACACCAACCAGGATCACACATTGTAATAGAAGAAATGAAATGAGACTGTTATTAAGCACAGGAGGCTCTCAACAACCCCCCCTCCCACCTCCCAGCCACACATTACCTCTCCCAACGTTCCACCGACCCATCTCACAATTGTGCCAGTGTTTAAGTGAGAGGATTGTTGATGGTGAGACTGAGTGCAGACAGGGCCACAGTGTCTGGAGATTATACTTCCGGTGCAGAATCCTACAGCTGACAACAGCAGCTGTTCCATTTGTTCAACGAGATGTTTCAGTCAGAAACAATTATTGTCCAGTCTTGGGATAACTGGTGGTTCATAGGAAGCAATCGTTCCCACCCAGGAAATACACTGATCCCGTCTGAGGAGGTGCGTTGAAATTAGCTTTGGCGATAGTGACAACCTCACGCTTACTACAGGCCAATCCATGGTCTCAATTTTAGAATTACATATTACATAGAATTTACAGCACAGAAACAGGCCATTCGGCCCAACTTGTCCGTGCCGGTGTTTATGCTCCACACGAGCCTCCTCCCACCCCTGTTCATCTCACCCAATCAGCATAATCTTCTATTCCTTTCTCCCTCATGTGTTTATCTAGCTTCCCCTTAAATGCATCTTAAGTTATTCACCTCAACTATTCCTTGTGGTAGCGAGTTCCACATTCTCACCACTCTCTGGGTAAAGAAGTTTCTCCGGAATGCCCTATTGGATTTATTAGTGACTATCTTATATTTATGGCCCTTAGTTTTGGTCTCCCCCACAAGTGGAAACATCTTCTCTACGTCTATCCTATCAAACCCCTTCATAATTTTAAAGACCTCAGCCTTTTCTTTTCTAGAGAAAAGAGCCCCAGCCTGTTCAATCATTCCTGATAAGTATATCCTCTCAGTTCAGGTATCATCCTTGTAAATCTTTTTTGCACCTTCTCCAGTGCCTCTATATCCTTCTTATAATATGGAGACCAGACCTCTGCACAGTAGTCTAAGTGCGGTCTAACCAAGGTTCAGTACAAGTTTAACATAATTTCCCGGCTTTTCAATTCTATTCCTCTAGAAATGAACCTCTGTGCTTTGTTTGCGTTTTTATGGCCTTGTTAACCTGCGTCGCTACTTTTAATGATTTGTGATTATGTACCCGGAGATCCCTTTGCTCCTCTCCCTCATTTAGAAAATAAATAGGTTAATGCCTCAGTTAAAACGATCGATAGAGGAGCAGGGAATGAACGTGATCAGTATCTGCCATCATCACCAAAGGTCACTTCTACCCTGCAGAATAGACCACTATCTGGTGCTCAGAAATTCAGCGGCAACGATTCAATCTTTTGCAGTTCTATGGCTCATAAAAGTCTGTAGAACCACAAGATGGAGCTGCTGCTGTTTAACACTGCCAGATGTGCTCGAGATGTTCAAAATCATGAAGGGTTTTGATTGAGTAAATAAGGAGAAACTGTTTCCAGTGGCAGGAGGGTCGTTAACCAGAGGACACAGATTTAAGGTAATTGGCAACGAACCAGAGGGGAGGTGAGGAGACATTTTTTTACGCAGTGAGTTGTTATGATCTGGAATGCGCTGCCTGAAAGGGTGGTGGAAGCAGATTCAATAATAACTTTCAAAAGGGAATCGGATAAATACTTGAAAAGGAAAAATTTGCAGGGCAATGGAGAAAGAGCAGGGGAGTGGGGCTAATTGGATAGTTCTTTCAAAGAGCCGGCACAGGCACGATGGGCTGAATGGCTGTATGATTCTATGACTATGTCTATTCTAAACTCCTGTTTTGTGTGTATATATAAAATCAGATCCACTCTGTGCGTGCCATGATCAATAAAATAGAAGGTGTATCATGAGGGAGACATTTCACTTCCTGTCATGTGACTACACCTTGGCACCTGTCTTGGACCACCTAGACACTGGGTTCAGGATGCCTGGAATGTTCCTGATGGTGCCCTTGAGCTGGAGTTTGCAGGGTCAGTGGGAGGACACCTCATTTGCCTCGGGCCAGTGGGCAGCCACATCACTCCGGGCACAGCTCACATGCCCGCCTGTCCGGTGCTGCCAGAAACACTGGCGCCCACCAGCTATCTGGGAGGGGGGGGTAAGTGGGTGAGGGGGTGCCCACTCCCTCTTTGGTGACTCCATTCTGGGAAACTCCCAATATTGGTAGTACCTGTCCCTTC
Source organism: Heptranchias perlo (assembly GCF_035084215.1). Taxonomy (NCBI): domain Eukaryota; kingdom Metazoa; phylum Chordata; class Chondrichthyes; order Hexanchiformes; family Hexanchidae; genus Heptranchias; species Heptranchias perlo. The sequence goes on along the minus strand of NC_090364.1, from coordinate 15,195,552 downwards.
TGATATCACTGGTGCATTTATCTAGCACCTTTTGTGACCTCAGGATGTCCCAAAGCACTTTACAGCCATTGCAGTGTTTTTGAAGTGTAGTCACTGTTGTAATGTAGGAAACGCAGCAGCCAATTGCGCACAGCAAGATCCCACAAACAGCAATGTGATAATGACCAGATAATCTATTTGTGATAATGGTTGAGGGATAAATATAAGAACATAAGAAATAGGAACAGGAGTAGGCCATTCAGCCCCTTGTGCCTGCCCCGCCATTTGATAAGATCATGGCTGATCTGTGATCTAACTCCATATACCTGCCTTTGGCCCATATCCCTTAATACCTTTGGTTGCCAAAAAGCTATCTATCTCACATTTAAATTTAGCAATTGAGCTAGTATCAATTGCCGTTTGCGGAAGAGAGTTCCAAACTTCTACAACCCTTTGTGTGTAGAAATGTTTTCTAATCTCGCTCCTGAAAGGTCTGGCTCTAATTTTTAGACTGTGCCCCCTACTCCTAGAATTCCCAACCAGCGGAAATAGTTTCTCTCTATCCACCCTATCTGTTCCCCTTAATATCTTATAAACTTCGATCAGATCACCCCTTAACCTTCGAAACTCTAGAGAATACAACCCCAATTTGTGTAATCTCTCCTCGTAACTTAACCCTTGAAGTCCGGGTATCATTCTAGTAAACCTACGCTGCACTCCCTCCTTTGGCCAAGCACTGGGGAGAACTCCCCTGCTCTTCTTTAGAATAGTGCCTTGGGATCTTTTACGTTCACCTGAGAGGGCAGACGGCACCTCGGTTTAATGTCTCCTCTGACAGTGCCGCACTCCCTCAGTACCGCACTGGAGTGTCAGCCTGGATTTTGTGCTCAAATCCCTGGAGTAGGCCTTGAACCCATCTTCTGACTCAGAGGTGAGAGTGCTGCCCACTGAGCCATGGCCAACAGGAAGAGGGGCCACCCCTCACCTGGCCTAGCGGGATTTCCCAACTGAGATCATGACCTGGATAGGCCGGATCCTGGCCTTTTTCCAAGGTGTTCCACCAGACTTCCACTGGAGTCTGGGGGAACAGCTGAGGAAATTTGGCCCTTATATAACATGATGAGGGTCTCTGGTTTACAATGTTTCGTTTTTACAAATTCAATTGATTATTTTTTAGCCATTTTTATTGATCACCAGGATCTGGAGTTTTATTGCTGCTTCCACTTGCGTGTCATGAAAAAAAACTGTTCAAATTGGAATAAAGTTGGGAAAACCTGGAAAAGGAGTTTAGTGGTGTTGCGGGGAGAGTCACTTTAAGTCGGGCTGGTAGATCAACAGATTGTTCATGAGGCCAACATATTGTAGGACACGGCCCAAAGTGTCAGCTTGGCTCAGTTGGTGGCGATCTCATATTGGAGTTGGAAAGTTGTGAGTTCGAGCCCCACTCCTGCACACCAGCAAGTCACCTGAGCTGATAAAGCGCCCTGGGACGTTATACTAGGTTAAAGGCTCTATATAAATGCAGGTTGTCATTGTTCAATGTGTTACTGAGGGAGTGCAGCACTGTCGGAGTTGCTGTTAATTGTATTCAGGTGATGCGTATCAACTGGGGACTCTCCTGTATCCATTTATATGAGAGCTTATCGAGGGTGTGGAGTGGGTAATGTGGCTCTCTGGGAATAAAGGCTTGGAAGCAACTGAAGATCAGGCTGTAGAATTCCATCCTTCACCACCTGGCCATCCAATTTATTACAGTTGCTTGTTAGTTTTTTTGGAGAATTGTTGCTCTAGATTGATTTTTTTGGGGGTGGAGAGGGGTTCAGCGTCTCGAACAGTTTGATCATAGACAGTGCTGTTACCTGCAATAAGAGCGAGGTAATTTGCAGTGTCCCCAGGGAATGAACAGAGAATCCTCTTCACTTTATTTTGCCTGACTGGTTTTACTACGTGCTGTCACGTGATCTTTGACTCTGGAAGGCATCAGAAAAACACTGCACTGGACTGTGACTCAGGCTTTAACTGGCAAACAATCTTACTAAATGGTAACTAGCAGCAATCACACACCGTAAATATGACAGTCATTTATTTTTAGCTTAACTTACGTGGCTGTTCTTTTCTCTCCTTGTGCTCTCTGGCCTGACTATCTTTCTCTGATGTGATAGTGATGGACAACAAAATGTAAATGACCCAGTTAAACTCCAAAAGAGCCGCCAATCAAATATAATATTGGAACCAAACTCGTATGATGTTCGCCCTTAAATTGAATGGTTCGGCCTCTCGCTCTGATAAATGATTGATTACATCTACTCTATCAATAGTTGACGCTTTTTCACCCTTTGGGGCTAGATTTTGGTCCGGGCCCGTTGTTTTTGGGCCCAGACTTGAGGCTGTGCGTCCAGTGCGCTGCCCCGGGGGATCGATGGACATCAGTCCTCGGGCCGCATCAGTATTCTCGACCCGAGCTGGTGGCGGCTTCACAGGGCAGCCCGCGTCGAGCGAAGACTTCAATATCGGGCCACCTGCCTCGTTGGTAGTGGCCCCCAGGTCAGTCCTGGGACGGCGGAGGGGGGTGGGGTGTTGATGGCATGGGCTACGGGTGATCACGACACGTGTGGTGTCAAGGGGGCGCTCCTCCAGCTCCACACGAATGGAACCTGCTCCCAGTTCATCGCCAACTAATTTCTGGATGGGATCCTTCCAGGCGTTAGGCCCCTAATTGACATATTTTTGTACTTGTGCACTAGCTTTTAGTGATTTGTGTACCTGGACATCCAAATCCCTTCATTCCTCCGCAGTTCCTGATCTTTCGCCATTAAGAAAACATGGGGCAAGAACTTCATTAGTATTTTTTGAGGCCTATTTTGAGGCCTTATTGAGCCTGGCTTATGCCTGGTGTGCAGGCCCTTATTGACAGCACTTCCCCACCACATTGTATCAGGCTCATGAACAATGTACAAACAGCAGCCCTCAGGCCTCAATGCCCAGTAATCCAGCTTACCCAGGGTACACCAGAGCTTTGGGCATCGAGTGTCATAATATCAGCCCCAGAAACAGAAGTCCACCATCGTGTGTACGTCCGACACTAAAACATTCCAATTGGTTCCTGCAAAATTTGAGACAATCTACAAATATTTACTTTGCCATTTCTGAGGACGTCTCTCACAAACCTCTTCCAAATTCCTCAGTGGACATGAGCACTCCCACTCTGTCCCCACACCTCAGCAAACCACCCGCGACACACACACTCGCTCACACACACACTCGCTCACACGCTCAATCGCTCACACACTCAATCGCTCACACACACACTCGCTCACACACACTCGCTCACACACTCAATCGCTCACACACTCAATCGCTCACACACACTCGCTCACACACTCAATCGCTCACACACACTCGCTCACACACTCAATCGCTCACACACTCAATCGCTCACACACACTCGCTCACACACACACTCGCTCACACACACTCGCTCACACACTCAATCGCTCACACACTCAATCGCTCACACACACTCGCTCACACGCTCAATCGCTCACACACACACTCGCTCACACACACTCGCTCACACACTCAATCGCTCACACACACTCGCTCACACACTCAATCGCTCACACACACACTCGCTCACACACACACTCGCTCACACACTCAATCGCTCACACACACACTCGCTCACACACACACTCGCTCACACACACACTCGCTCACACACACACTCGCTCGCTTAATCTCACACGTGTTCGCTCAGTCTCACACTCACTTGCTTGCTCGCTCGCTCACACACACACACACATCTATACACACACACACCCACACACCTGCTACACCCACACACCCGCACACGCATACACACACTCCCTACATTCACACTTACACACACACCCCACACACACCCTACACACACATACCACACACACATCTGCTACGCACACACACCCTACACACATTCCACACACACCCTACACACATTCCACACACACCCTACACACACACACCTGCTAGTGCACATACACCATACACACACACACAACACACAACCCTGCTACACACACACCCCTGCTACACACACACCCTGCTACACACACAACACACACCCTGCTACACACACACCCTGCTACACACACACCCTGCTACACACACGCACACACCCTGCTACACGCACACCCCTGCTACACACACGCACACCCCTGCTACACACACACCCCTGCTACACACACACACGCTGCTACACACACACCCTGCTACACACACAACACACACCCTGCTACACACACACCCTGCTACACACACACCCTGCTACACACACGCACACACCCTGCTACACGCACACCCCTGCTACACACACGCACACCCCTGCTACACACATACCCCTGCTACGCGCACGCACACACACCCTGCTACGCACACACGTATAAAAGTATTGCATCTCTCACACTCCAGATGTCACGCACCAAATCCAAATGTCACACATAAGAACATAAGAAATAGGAGCAGGAGTAGGCCATACAGCCCCTCGAGCCTGCTCCACCATTCAATAAGATCATGGCTGATCTTTGACCTCAACTCCATTTCCTTGCCCGATCCCCATATTCCTTAATTCCCCTAGAGTCCAAAAATCTATCGATCTCAGCCTTGAATATACTCAATGACTCAGCATCCACAGTCCTCTGGGGCAGAGAATTCCAAATATTTACAATCACCTGAGTGAAGAAATTCCTCTTCATCTCAGTCTTAAATGTCCGACCCCTTATCCTAAGACTATGCCCCCTCGTTCTAGATTCTCCAGCCAGGGGAAACAGCCTCTCAGCATCTACCCTGTCAAGCCCTCTCATAATCTTATATGTTTCAGTGAGATTGTCGGAAATGTCACACTTTGCTTAGATCGAAAACAACCTTAAAAAAATGCCAGTCATTGACCTGCAGCCTGAAATTTACAAGTAGTTCCAATCACCTGATTTGCCTATTTTAAGCAAAAGCCTTAAAGGGTCAGGCCAAGTTAACTGTGAAGCGTCACGACCATGCTGCAAGTCCCAGAGGACCAGTGCGCAGTGTCATGGGGGGATCTGCTCGTATTATGATAGCTGTGAATGTGTTCACATGAAGCTTGGGAGGTTTACAGTCATCTCACAGGTTCCAGACAATTATAAACTGTGTCAGCTGTGGTTCAGTGGGTAGCACTCTCACCTCTGACATTAGAAGGTCATGGGTTCGAGTCCCACTCCAGACACTTGAGCACAAAATCCAGGCTGACAGCCCAGTGGAGTGCCGCACTGTTGGAGGTGCCGTCTTTCAGATGAGATGTTAAACTGAGGGCCCCGTCTGCCATTTCAGGTGGACATAACAGATCCCATCGCACTATTTCAAAGAAGAGCAGTTTCTTCCTGGCAAATATTTGTCCCTAAAACAGATGATCTGGTCATGTATCTCAATGCTGTTTGTGGGATCTTGCTGTGCTCAAATTGACTGCTACGTTGCACCAGTGACTATACTTCAAAAGTACTCCATTGGCTGTAAAGCGCTTTGGGACATAGTGAGAGGTGCTATATAAATGCAAACCTTTTTCTTTTAAAAGCCTCAAACTTCATTTTCTCAGTATAAGATATTGGGCCAGGAATGGCTCCCAAAATAACAGAGGAGTTGAACAGCGCTCCCAGTTTCTAGTGGTGAATTGAAGGAGCAAGTTCCTGCGTTTGCTCATGTGCAGTGAAACTGTGAATTTGGTTCGCCAGCGATAAGACAGCTTCGCATTAAAGGGCCTTCGCACGCTGCAATCGCTGAAATCACTGAAAAAGCGGCAACTTGCTCATCAGCCCGGCTGGAAAGTAACTAATTATGCCCCAAACTTAAAAATACCAGATCTAAACTAAGTTTTAAAAGTCTGTCATAATGACTGCTAAATAACTAATTTTATACATGGAGTCTCATATTACTCCTTATTTCAATAGTTTTTGGTCATTAAAAAAAATGTTTAAAAACTAAAAATATTTTTTAAAAATTTCTTTTATTTTTCCCTTCTGTCTTCTTGATTTAATTCAATTATTTCTTTGGCTTTTTATTTTAAAAATTACATTTTTTTATTTACAATGACATCCAGAATCCTAACTTTAAATGAATGAAGTCTGCTTGCCGGCTTGGGCAATGCAGCCTGACTCTGTGGGAGGGACTTCTCTTCCTGACAGGATGTTGTGGGCGTGCCTTCTCCTCACAGAGCCTTTCCAGCCGCGCGGCAACTCACGCTGCTCAGAGGCTGGGTCGATGGCGCACATTTTGTTTAAACGTCAAATTTAAGCAATTGGGAGCCTCGGAGCCCGCAGTAAGTATTCTTGTTAATTAAATTCGCAGGAGCTGCTGTGAGCGTAGCCTCGTTGCCCTGCGTGATTCCTGGCCCATTGTCTGAATCCCTTTAATGAGCTGCACCTTTGTAACTCAATGGCAGTTATTTGTTAATCCCTGTTGCAATGACCCTATCCATCCTCCTTGTAAGTTCACTGGCGTCTCGAGCCTGTTCACCCCTGCACATGTACTGAAACGATCGCAATCCATCATACAGAACCATAGAGAGTCCAGGGTCTGAATGAAAAACACCTGTCAGTGACAAAGCTTAAAGTCTCAATGTTAAGCGGCTGCCATTAAATCTTCCCACTGTCAGGAAGCCCATTATTCGTCTCTCCAGCTGTCGGCTCATTCAGCACACCTGCCTGTCAGCTGCCACTCCAACAGTCTCCTAATTGTCGGCCAGCAACTGTTGGATTAACCACTTGTTCCCCTTCTTGTCACTTCGCTTGACAGCTCCTGGGGGTCAGATATGAAATCCCGAGCTCGCTCTAAGGTTCACTGCGGCCGTGTCCCGTCACTCCCTCCAGCAATGAGCTTCTGCCTCCTTGAGACTGCGGATCTAAAAATCCCTTACACACGGCCAGGTACGGAACTATTTAAAGAAAGGGAGAATAAAAAGGACAAAATGGTAAAAAGATAAAAGATTAAAATGAGACATTTCACACTTTTACAGGTGATGTCTTTAGAAGTGACAAAGTTTTGAGGTAAACTCAAAATAAACTCCCAACTATCTAGCCTTTGGCCTTCCATTCACCATGATACTTTTACAGCTGTTCCCTCACCTCTACTTTTGATCCCCGGCAAAACCTTTACTCTCTCCCATCCCGGTCATTCCCCCTGGTATAGCCCTCATCTTCACTCCCTCGAGTCCAAGGGACCTGAGCTTATCTGGTGCACAATTGGCTTGACCGTCCATCACCAGGTCTGGCTGGACCACATCAAGTGCTATGGGGCCTCAGTCTCCAAAACCGCCCAATACTCCAGGATTATCCCAGAGGTAACCGTAAACCCCTCTCTCTCCTCCTTTAAAACCCTCCTGAAAACCCACATCTTAGACCGAGCCCCTCGTAAAATCTCCAGCTTTGGCTCTGCATCCATTTTTTCGATCACATCTATGTGAAGCACCTTGGGATGTTGTTTTATGTTAAAAGTGTGAAATGAATACAATTTGTTGTTAAGCTGTTAAATAACTGCAAAAAAAACAGGGCCACTAAAACATCAAACCAACAAAATCACTGTATAACTCAATTTATCTATCAATCGACCTATCTATCTACATCTCTATCTATCTATCTATTTATATCTATCTTGATTCTTGACATTTGTCCTTCTCCCCTTTTCTCCAATAATTCTGTACAAGTTGTTTTCAATTACTTTCTTGAGTAATAACCATCGAAAAGATTGACAGAGTTATGAGGTAATAAATTCCTCTGATAGCTACTTGCAGTCACATCGTAATCAAGTTAATAATTCCCCCCCTTTATTTCTATGAAAATCGTGAAAACATTATTTTAGAGGTAGAAATAATGAACAGAGGAGGTTTTAACAAACATATTTACAATGTCGCTACACATTCTGGTCAGAGGAGTCTTGGTTCTTGTTTCTGAAAGAGGACGCATCTTTCAGGGAAATACCAGGGCTGGATTACTACTAGGAAGGCTTGGGCCTACAAAGTCGGAGCAGGCTCAAGGGGCCTTTTGGCTCCAGTTTCTTATCTTAAAGTCCTGTGCCCAGGTGCATCAACCAAATATGGGGCATCTGGTAAAGCTGATAAATACTTGAAGGGGAAAAATTTACAGGACTATGGGGAAAGGGCAGGGGAGTGGGACTAATTGGATAGCTTTTCCAAAGGGCTGGCACAGACAAGATGGGCTGAATGGCCTTTTTCTGTGTTGTATTATTCTATGATTCTACAATTCTATAACTGCTGGTTCAGTCTCATTTAAGTATGGAACATTATGATCTGATTTGCTTTATTATTGATGGACATTCTATGGGCCTATTTCTTCATGAATTTCACTACATGGTTTGTGTTTTGATGGATCAGGGAGGGTTGTGCGGAGGGTGAAGGGGGGAGTGCAGAGGGGCTCTGAATGTTTTCGGTGCCCAGGACCCCAAGAATTCTTAATCCGGCTCTGGAAATACCAGGCCGCACGTGGAGCAACACTGGGGTACGATAGGGTTGCCAACACTGATTGGACGTATCCCTGGAGATTTCATCACATGACGTCTTGCCCCCACACTCCCGCCATTGGTCGCCCGACACATCCATCCTCGTGGTGCCCCGCCTTCCCACGCTGATTGGATAGGGAACAGATTCTCCGTTACCTGATTGGCTGATTCTTGACTGTCAGTCAAACATCCCCCCATCTCCTCATTTTCCCCATCGCCAAATTTTTTTTTTATAACTGATCAACAAAAGTAAATGTAAAAAAAAAACAATTTTGTTATGAATGCTCCTTTGATTTTTCGCCCGGGTTTTGCTCTCAGCAGTATCCTGGAGATTTATCTTCAATTCCTGGAGACTCCAGGACAATCCTGGAGGGTTGGGAACACTAGAGTATGAGCAGTGATTTGGAAAAAAGATCACGGCAGTACGGCAGTGCGAGCAATCATATGTGAAATATTTTACTACACATCATACATTTGTACTGATGTTTATGTGCTTTTCAAATTGCTGGTGCCTGTTCTGTGTTACAGGAAGGTAAAATATGGGTTTAGATCTGATTCCTCACATTGTGAGACCCCAGTCTCAGTTGTCCCACTGTGGATTTGGTAGTAAATTAAAGGCAGACCTCCCTTTAAAGGAAGTCGGGGGAATCAAAACGAGAGCCATTCCTCATTTAGTGGAATCATAGAAAGGTTACAGCACGGAAGGAGGCCATTCGGCCCATTGAGTCCATGCCGGCTCTCTGCAAGAGCAATCCAGCTAGTCCCACTCCCCCTTCCTTTCCCTGTAGCCCTGCAAATTTTTTTCTCTTCAAGTACTTATCCAATTCCCTTTTGAAGGCCATGGTTGAATCTGCTTCCATCACCCCCTCGGACAGTGCATTCCAGATCCTAATCACTCGCTGTGTAAAAAGGTTTTTCCTCATGTCTCCTTTGGTTCTTTTGCCAATCACCTTAAATCTATGTCCTCTGGTTCTTGACCCTTCCACCAATGGGAACAGTTTCTCTCTATCTACTCTGTCTAGACCCTTCATGATTTTGAATACCTCTATCAAATCTCCTCTCAACCATCTCTGTTCCAAGGAGAACAACCCCAGCTTCTCCAGTCTATCCACGTAACTGAAGTCCCTCATCCCTGGAATCATTCTAGTAAATCTCTTCTGCACCCTCTCTTAAGGCCTTCACATCCTTCCTAAAGTGCGGTGCCCAGAACTTGACACAATACTCCAGTTGTGTCCGAACCAGTGTTTTATAAAGGTTCATCGTAACCTCCTTGTTTTTGTGTAGGGTTACCAACCCTCCAGGATTGTCCTGGAGTCTCCAGGAATTGAAAACTAATCTCCAGACCACAGTTGCCAGCAATCCTGGAGAACAATCATCGGGGCAATGAAAAAAGTGTGTGTTTTTTTTGAACACCTTCGCTTATTAGTAATTTAAAAAATTGGAGATGGGAACGGGGCAGTTTGACTGAAGTTGCGAACCATCCAGTCGTGTAATGAAGAGTCTGTTCGCTTCTCAATTGGCTGTGGGGAGGCGGGGAGCTGAGAGGACGGACATGTTGGTCGACCAATGGTGGAGGTTGTGGCAGTGGGAGACAGGAGGTCATGTGATGGAACCTCCAGGAATACGGCCAACCAGAGTTGGCAACCCTACTTGCGTCCCTCCCTGGGCCTGACCCTGTGCTTCTCTTATGCATCTCAGTACTTTTTGGTTGATGTTCTTTCATGTTTGTGAGAAATTTTAAAATGCACCAATTTTAAAGACCAGGCCCAGTGGAAAATAACAAAAGGGAAGCCCCTGGACTTCCTGGGCCACACTTTCCCTTTAGACTCCTCCTTGGACACTATGTTGGGATTCCGTCTGAGAATCACGGCACTCCGCCAGTGATACAGTGACACTGCAAGAGACAAAGGAACAACGGCCTGCACTGGCATTATTGACTGGAGCTGGTGTCTGGGTGGAGGACATTGGGAGAGAAAGAATTATATTATTTAACATGTAATATTAGAATATAAACCCAGGATTAATTCAGCACTGCTTTCCGTGTGTTACACGGCACAGTGTTTAACCCATGATTTTACTATTAACACCGACACAGCATCCCATGCTACAAAGCAGCAGAATCGATAGGCCCCGATTTTAACCCAGGGTAGGAGTGCAGCAGGAGGTTGTAGGGGGAGGTGGTTGGAGTGGGAGGGGGAGCCCAAAACAGCATCAATGTGAGGCCCAGGCCATTTTAACTCCAGGCCCTGATTTAAATTAGTCGACACTGAGTCCTGTTTGAAGCCAGCCGGCGGGAGTGAGATTTCGGGCAGCAGGAGGCCATAGTTGGGGACCCAAGGGAATGGTCATCGGAAGTGGGGGAGAGGAGCAGAGGGATCTGGGGGTACAGATTCACAAATCATTAAACATAGCAACGCAGGTTAATAAGGCCCTAAAAAGGCAAACCAAGCACTGGGGTTCATTTCTAGAGGGATAGAATTGAAAAGCAGAAAAGTTCTGTTAAACTTATATAGAACACTTGGAGTACCGTTCTGGTCTCCATATTATAAAAAGGATGTAGAGGCACTGGAGAAGGTGCAAAAAAGATTCATAAGGATGATACCAGAGCTGAGAGGTTATACCTATCAGGAAAGACTGAACAGGCTGGGGCTCTTTTCTCTAGAAAGTAATTAATAAATCCAATAGGGAATTCAGGAGAAACTTCTTTACCCAGAGAGTGGTTAGAATGTGGAACTCGCTACCACGTGGAGTGGTTGAGGCGAATAGTGGAGATGCATTTAAAGGGAAGCTGGAGAAGTACATGAGGGAGAAAGGAATAGAAGGATGAAGTAGGGAGGGAGGAGGCTCGTGTGGAGCATAAACACCAGCATAGACCAGTTGGGCCAAATGGCCTGTTTCTGTGCGCGAAGTCAGGTAAGTCGATCGGAGGGGGGGGGGTGATGCCCAGGATGACGAAGGTCAAAGGCTCTTTGTGGGGTCAGGAGGAGTCCTGCTCAAGCAGCTAAGGTAAGCCAACAATGCTGTGAGACACCACAAGCACCTGAGACAAGTAGGCAATGCAAGCACGCCCTCTCTGCCAACACTTTAATCCGTGCATGTTCGAAGATGCTAAGCAGTAAGAGGAGGTTGCCGATTGCAGCGCTGGCATAGAAGGACCTGGGCAAAGAGTGCTTTCTTTAGATGAAGAAGCTTGGGATAAATATTATAGTTACAATTAGGAAATACATCTGGAAATCTGCATGCACGGCATGGAGCTTCACACAAGGAATATCCATCTTCAATATGTAGCTTACAATATGCCCCTGAAGCTGTAATTATGCAGTGAGTTGCTACAGCATTAATTGCTTTGCCACGGGGAGTGGTTGAAGCAGAGACCATTGCATCTTTTAAGAGAAAATTGGTTAAATATTGGAGGGGGGGGCTACAGGCTGTGGTTACCTCTGTTCTTCCATTCCTGAGAAAACAGAATAAGAACAAAACATTGAGAAAGATCTAGAGTTATGGGCAGAGAGCAGGGCAATGGGATTAGTTTTAGATTGCTCCGCCAAGAACTGGCACAGACATGAAGGGCCAAATGGCCTCTTCCAGTGCTGGTTCTCCTCTGATTCGATGACATGGCTACTGTTGAATATATCTGTACTATTCTAACGCTTCCAGGACAAGATGGCCTTTGATCAACAGCAACAACAGCGCCACAGGTGGTTCTGAAACTATTCAACCTTTGACCTCTTCCAAGGAGGCCACCCTTGACATCAGTGGGCGGGAGAGCATTGAGGGAATGGGAGACGGTGAAGCTGACAGTCGCACCATCAACTTGGGTAACGTCACAGAGACAACATGCAATGGAAGTAGTGCTTGAAACCAATTATTGGAGGGGGCATTTTGTTCTCTTCTGCTTTCTCAGGAGTGGAAGAACACTGTCAAACACAGACAGCATTCCGTGCAAGTCTGCATCTCACACGCCCTACGTTACTATCACGACTTCTGCCATTCACCAGCGTAGCTAGATATACACTGCGGAGGATGCAAACGCTGGAGTTCAGAGGAGGAATTTTTTGCATTTTTTATGGCCTGTTGTGACTACTTGCTGAGTGGGATCACAGGCCTGAATCGCTTGTGTATGTGCAAAATACACTTCGAAGTCTGGGGAGGAGTATCAAGGAGTCCATTACTCAATCTGTGCGGTCTTGAATGAACAATTATCTGTACTGCAGTCTGCCATGAACTCCCGTGCCATCTTCAGTGGAGCCCTTAGTGCTGGACAATGGGAGCTGTAAAAGGACAAGGGCTCAAACCTTAACTAGATTCGATACGCTGGGAGATTAACTAGGGACAACCTTAAACTAGGGATTCATATCCCTAACAGCTGCCCAAAGATCTGCCCTCACACAGCCTATTGGACATGTTGAGGTTGTGTTCAGCAGTGGTGTGCCCATGGGATCACTGCCTCTTGAAACAGTGGCACATCTCGGTTAGGCCTCGGCTGGAGTATTGTGTTCATTTCTGGGCACCAGACTTTAGGAAGGACGTCACGGCCTCAGAGAGGGTGCAGAGGAGATTTACTAGAATGGTACCAGGGATGAGGGACTTCAGTTATGTGGAGAGACTGGAGAAGCTGAGGTGGTTCTCCTCAGAGCAGAGAAGGTTAAGGGGAATTTAATAGAGGTGTTCAAAATTATGAAGGGTTTTGATAGAGTAAATCAGGAGAAACTGTTTCCACTGGCAGGAGGGTCAGTAACCAGAGGACATAGATTTAAGATAATTGGCAAAAGAGGGGAGATGAGGAGAATTTTTTTTATGCAGCGAGAGGAATGAACTGCCTGAATGGGCGGTGGAAGCAGATTCAATCGTAACTTTCAAAAGCGAATTGGATAAATACTTGAAGGGGAAAGAATTGCAGAGCTGTTGGGAAAGGGCAGGGGAGTGGGACTAATTGGATAGCTCTTTCAAAGAGCCGGCACAGGCATGATGGGCCGAATGACTTCCTACTGTGCTGTAGCATTCTATGATCAGGTATCCATAAACAAGATGGTGGAGATGTCAGGAAGCAAACAAGACTGTGCAGCCACAACAGTACACATGACTGACTCAGAACAGGGCAGTGGCAAAGCTCATGGAGATTTAGGACCATCAGGGTCCCAGGAAGCTGTCAATGGTGTGTTTCATGTCATACACAATCCACCAGGACCTTCATAAAAACACATTAACCACCGTCACACAAGTAATTGAACAAATGCTTTGCACTTGATTTGAATGCTATGTTCAGAGTATTTATGTGCCATTGGGTTGAATAAAACAGGACCACAGCAAACGATGGGAATCGAGGTTCTGAAGGAAATGGCAGAGCTGTATAAAACACTGGTTAGGCCACAGCTGGAGTACTGTGTGCAGTTCTGGTCGCCACACTACAGGAAGGATGTGATCGCTTTGGAGAGGGTGCAGAGGAGATTCACCAGGATGTTACCAGGGCTGGAGCGCTTCAGCTATGAAGAGAGACTGGGAAGATTGGGTTTGTTTTCCTTGGAGCAGAGGAGGCTGAGGGGGGACATGATTGAGGTGTACAAAATTATGAGAGGCACAGATAGGATGGATACTAAGGAGCTTTTTCCCTTCGTTGAGGGTTCTATAACAAGGGGACATAGATTCAAGGTAAAAGGCGGGAGGTTTAGAGGGGATTTGAGAAATAACTTTTTCACCCAGAGGGTGGTTGGAGTCTGGAACTCACTGCCTGAAAGGGTTGTGGAGGCAGGAACCCTCACAACATTCAAGAAGCATTTGGATGAGCACTTGAAATGCCATAGCATACAAGGCTACGGACCAAATGCTGGAATATGGGATTAGAGTAGACAGGGCTGATGGCCGGCGCGGACACGATGGGCCGAAGGGCCTCTATCCGTGCTGTATGACTCTATGACTCTATGACTCTGTCTCTCTGCTAAACTTCAGCCTCACTGGGTATATCTCTTCTGTGATTCCCAGGTAGTTGTATCTAGCCCGCTGAGATCTCTGCGATCCTCCAATTCTGGCCTATTGTGCATCCCCGATTTCCTTCGCCCCACCATTGGCGGCCGAGCCTTCAGCTACCTAGGCCCTAAGCTCTGGAATTCCCTCCCTAAACCCCTCCACCTCTCTACCTCCCTCTCCTCCTTTAAGACGCTCCTTAAAACCTATCTCTTTGACCAAGCTTTTGGTCACCTGTCCTAATATCTCCTTACGTGGATCGGTGTCAAATTGGTGCATTTATATAGCGCCTTTAACATAGTAAAACGTCCCAAGGCGCTTCACAGGAGCGATAATCGCTCCTGTGAAGCGCCTTGGGACGTTTTACTATGTTAAAGGCGCTATATAAATGCAAGTTGATGTTGTTGTTTGCGACCAGAACCAATATTTGGTAAAAAGTGTGTAATATTCTATGGTGTCCACAGAGTGGTTTCTTGTGTAGAATGGACCTTTTATTTACAAGAGAACCCACCTTATAGCAATAGCGAACACATTCTGTCACTCTTCCCTTGACGACAGGGTTCATACATAATCACAAGCAAAGCTACCTCCGTAAAAACAGATTGCCTCACTGTACAATGGAAATTAAAGCAGATTATTTATTTTGAATTATGAACACAGAACTAGAGGACACACGAGCAGAAAACGAAACAGCCTTAAGCATGACTTGCAAATAGAAAGATGTTTTCCCCACGGAATTGTGGATATGTGGAATAGACTAATTATGTTGATTAGCATCTTTAAAAACAGAGCTGGGTGAAAGGCAAGGACAAGTAGAGATGATTGAAGGCCGCGTAGATAAGGACGATTCCAGAGTTGCTGGGGAAACGATCGGAATTTTTATATCATTCACCGTTTGGAAGAGCATCCCAGAGTTTTACAAAGGGGTTAGGGGAGAACGCGAAGCAGGAGGCAGCAATGGTTAAGACGGTGGCACAAAACAGTGGTCAAAGGGGTAGGTTTTTAAGAGGTTTCTGAGGGAAGGGAGGGAGGGAGGTATCATAGAAATATGGAAATATGATGCCAAAGATGGAAGCCAATTAAAGATCATTAAAAAAACAAAAACTTGCATTTATATAGCGCCTTTAACATTGTAAAACATCCCAAGGCGCTTCGCAGGAGCGATTATCAAACAAAATTTGATACCGAGCCACATAAAGAGATATTAGGACAGGTGACCAAAAGCTTGGTTAAAGAGGTAGGTTTTAAGGAGCGTCTTAATGGAGGAGAGAGAGGCGGAGAGGTTTAGGGAGGGAATTCCAGAGCTTAGGGCCTAGGCAGCTGAAGGCACGGCCGCCAATGTGGAGCTATTATAATCGGGGCTGCGCAAGAGGCCAGAATTGGAGGAGTGCAGAGATCTCGGAGGGTTGTAAGGCTGGAGGAGGTTACAGAGATAGGGAGGGGCGAGGCCATGGAGGGATTTGAAAACAAGGATGAGAATTTTAAAATCGAGGCGTTGCCGGACCAGGAGCCAATGTAGGTCAGTGAGCACAGGGGGTGATGGGAGAACGGGAATTGGTCCGAGTTGGGATACGGGCAGTGGAGTTTTGGATTAGCTCAAGTTTACGGAGGGTGGAAGATGGGAGGCCAGCCAGGAGAGTATTGGAATAATCGAGTCTAGAGATAATACAGGCATGGATGTGGGTTTCAGCAGCAGCTGAGCTGGTGCAGGAGCGGAGACTCATAGAATTACATAGAATTTACAGCACAGAAACAGGCCATTCGGCCCAATAGGTCTATGCTGGTGTTTATGCTCCACACGAGCCTCCTCCCACCCTACTTCATTTCAGCCTATCGGCATATTCTTCTATTCCTTTCTCCCTCATGTACTTCTCCAGCTTTGCCTTAAATGCATCGATGCTATTCACCTCAACCTCTCCATGTGGTAGCAAGTTCCACATTCTTACCACTCTCTGAGTAAAGAAGTGAGATGTTAAGTTACACAGATATTCTGGAGTGTTGGTTGACTTGCCTTTGAGGGGGCAGGGAGTGATGGAGTAGAGGTGACGGCAGAGGGGACAGGGAGTGATGGAGTAGAGGTGACGGCAGAGGGGACAGGGAGTGATGGAGTAGAGGTGACGGCAGAGGGGACAGGGAGTGATGGAGTAGAGGTGACGGCAGAGGGGACAGGGAGTGATGGAGTAGAGGTGACGGCAGAGGGGACAGGGAGTGATGGAGTAGAGGTGACGGCAGAGGGGACAGGGAGTGATGGAGTAGAGGTGACGGCAGAGGGGACAGGGAGTGATGGAGTAGAGGTGACGGCAGAGGGGACAGGGAGTGATGGAGTAGAGGTGACGGCAGAGGGGACAGGGAGTGATGGAGTAGAGGTGACGGCAGAGGGGACAGGGAGTGATGGAGTAGAGGTCAGCGCAGAGGGGACAGGGAGTGATGGAGTAGAGGTCAGCGCAGAGGGGACAGGGAGTGATGGAGTAGAGGTCAGCGCAGAGGGGACAGGGAGTGATGGAGTAGAGGTCACCACAGAGGGGACAGGGAGTGATGGAGTAGAGGTCACGGCAGAGGGGGCAGGGAGTGATGGAGTAGAGGTCACAGCAGAGGGGGCAGGGAGTGATGGAGTAGAGGTCAGCGCAGAGGGGACAGGGAGTGATGGAGTAGAGGTCAGCGCAGAGGGGACAGGGAGTGATGGAGTAGAGGTCAGCGCAGAGGGGGCAGGGAGTGATGGAGTAGAGGTCAGCGCAGAGGGGACAGGGAGTGATGGAGTAGAGGTCAGCGCAGAGGGGACAGGGAGTGATGGAGTAGAGGTCAGCGCAGAGGGGACAGGGAGTGATGGAGTAGTGGTCAGCGCAGAGGGGACAGGGAGTGATGGAGTAGAGGTCACCGCAGAGATGCTAATTCCTGGGTCTCTGGAAGAAGCGGGTCAGATGGGCTCAATGGGGTCCTCTCAATCGGTCCTTTCTTATGCTTTTGAAGTTCCTCCTCCTTGCTGCGAAGGAACACTCGGCCTTTACTTGCCATCTTTCCAGTGGAATGGCAGCGATCAGTAAACTCATGGTGTTGAAAATCACCACCGCTACTTCCTATTTCTTATGAAATGACTTTTATAAAAACCTAATTCTGTGAACCTGAATAACCTGATTCTGGGGAAAAAACATTCTGGGTTTGGACTAATGAACTTTTTTAAGGAGGGAACAACTGCAGCCGCGGTCCGCTGATGGTGGAGGGAGCGGATATTTAAGCAGAGAGGGAGGGAAAATCACAGGGAGAGTCACACGTCAAAACTAGAGAACTTTACAGCAGATGTGATTAGTGATGTAGTCCATGCCATCATGTCCTTGACTTTTTTCACAGTGTACATCTCTTCTTGTAAACCTGATCAAGTCTCTCATGAGAACGTACCAAGCTGACATTCAATTCATACTGAGGAATTGGCCAAATTATTGGAATTTCAGGCTCACATCGCTCTCTCTTCCAATGTTTTGTGTTGAAGATCTGGTGATAGATTTGAGGGAGAATTTTCTTTGGCACTTCCCCTGATCCAAATCCTAGAGTTGCCTCTGATTTCCCCCAATTCTTTTTTGCGAGGCTCCACCTCAGCTCAATAAAGCCGTGATGTCCTGATTATTAAACGTACAGACCCATGAACCCTGATGACCCAGTGTGAGCTAATCAAACCAGGAAGGTTCACAGGAACATAGTAACAGGAGGAGGCCATTCAGCCCCTCGTGCCTGTTCCGCCATTCAACGAGATCACGGCTGATCTGTATCCTAACTCCATCCACCTCCCTTGGCTCCATATCCCTTAATACCCTCGGCTAGCAAAAATCTATCGATCTCAGATTTAAAATGATTAATTGAGCATCTACTGCATTTGGTGGGAGAGAGTTCCACACTTCTACCACCCTTTGTGTGAAGAAGTGTTTCCTGACTTCTCTCCTGAACGGCCTGGCTCTGATTTTAAGGTTCTGTCCCCTTTGTCCTCGACTCCCCACCAGCGGAAAAAGTTTCTCTCCATCTACCCTATCAATTCCTTTCAAAATCCTAAAAACCTCAATCAAATCACCCCTTAACCTTCTATATTCCAGGGAATACAAGCCTTGTTTATTGAATCTCTCCTCATAATCTAACCCTTGGAGCCCTGGTAACATTCTGGTGAATCTGCACTGCACTCCTTCCAAGGCCAATATATCCTTCCTAAGGTGCGGTGCCCAGAACTGTACCCAGTACTCCAGATGTGGTCTAACCAGGGCTTTGTATAGCTGTAGCAAAACTTCCTCCCCTTTATATTCTAGCCCTCTAGTTATAAAGGCTAACACTCCATTAGCCTTTTTGATTATTTTTTGTACCTGACCACTGTATTTTAGTGATCTGTGTCCATGGACCCCTAAATCTCTTTGGACCTCCACTGTTCCGAGCTTTTCACCATTTAAAAAATACTTGGATTGATCCTTTTTTGGTCCAAAATGGATGACCTCACACTTACCTGCTTTGAAATCCATCTGCCACAATTTTGCCCACTTGCTTAATCTATCAAAGTCTCTTTGTAATTTTACGCTCCCGTCTACACTATTTACTGTGCTACCAATCTTTGTGTCACCGGCGAACTTGGATATCTGGCTCTCTATTGTGTTTTCTATGTTCGATGTTGGTCTGTGCTGATTTAGGAGGCAGCAGTATAGATCCCAAAATTAGCATCGCCATCCCTTGGAGATAGGGAGGGGAAAAACCAGTCAGGGTTCCCACACCTGATAACTATTTTTGTTTACATTATACATTATCATGGTGTTCACTGTTCACCTCATTTTCCCCAGAACAATGGATTCCCTCACATTTAAGGAGCATGAATAAGAAGAGGCCATTCAGCCCATCAATCTCACTGCTTCCACAACCTGTGTACAATCTGCCCTATCATGGACTCTACCCCAGCCATTTAATATCCTGTAGGAAATCACTGCATCCACACTCCCAGATCCCAAAATATTCATCCATCCTCACATCTCTTCAAGTTAATGAAGCCATAAAAAATGTAAACAAAGCACCAGGGTTCATTTCTAGATGAAAAGAATTGAAAAGCAGAGAAGTTATATTAAACTTATATGGGACCTTAGTTAGACCACACTGAGAGCACTGTGCACAGTTCTGGTCTCCATATTATAAAAAGGATATAGAGGCACTGGAGAAGGTGCAAAAAAGAATTTACAAGGATGATACCAGAACTGAGACGTTAAACTATCAGGAAAGACTTAACAGGCTGGGGCTCTTTTCTCTAGAAAAGAGAAGGCTGAGGGGTGACCTAATAAAGGGCTTTAAAATTATGAAGGGGTTTGATAGGGTAGACGTAGAGAAGATTCTGGGGGAGACCAAAACTAGGGGTCATAAATATAAGATAGTCACTAATAAATCCAATAAGGAATTCAAGAGAAACTTCTTTACCCAGAGAGCGGTGAGAATGTGGAACTCACTCCCACAAGGAGTAGTTGAGGGGAATAACATCGATGCATTTAAGGTGAAGCTAAATAAATACATGACGGAGAAAGGAATAGAAAGATGTGTTGATAAGGTTAGATGAAGTAGAGTGGGAGGAGACTTGAGTGGAGCATAAACACCGGCATGGACCAGTTGGGCCAAATGGCCTGTTTAAGTGTGTAAATTCTATGTAATTCTATGTGATCTCCACATTTCATAGTGTCCTGGGCCAATATTTCTTTAACCCACAGTAACTGTACAATACCCTGATAGAATGAGAAGGCAGTTGCATGTACAAATGCCATGTGCGATGAAGCTTCCTTTCACTGGGTGGTGTGAGGGTGGGTCGTTGCCTGTTCGTTTTTTGCAGTAAGAGCTGTCTACATTTTCCTGCTAATTGGGTATATTTGTCGTAGCATCAATTATACATGTGATTTAAACTTTTAAATAATTCTATTCATAACCAGGCTTCAAGCTGCTTTATATTTTAGAAACAGGAACTGTTTCCAACCCACGCAGTCTGACAGCCCATTTCAAGGAGTTAATGTCAGTACCCCTTTTAAAACAGAGTTGTGATTATATTTTAAATTGTCTTCTCTGCATTCCTGTTTGTTTCTTGAATATTTTTGTTCAAATGATGAGTACTTATGACACCTTCTGTAGCCACTGGCTCCAAGGACCTATAGACCATCGTGCTATGAAGAGATGAATTAACAAGGCAGATTTGTCCGTGTAACCATTAAGATGGTGATGAAGGATGGAGGAAGTCATGATGAACCTTTATAAAACACTGGTTCGGCCACAACTGGAGTATTGTGTCCAGTTCTGGGCATCGCACTTTAGGAAAGATGTCAAGGCCTCAGAGAGGGTGCAGAGAGATTTACTAGAATGATTCCAGGGATGAGGGACTTTAGTTACGTGGATAGACTGGAGAAGCTGGGGTTGTTCTCCTTGGAACAGAGATGGTTGAGAGGAGATTTGATCGAGGTGTTCAAAATCATGAAGAGTAGATAGAGAGAAACTGTTCCCATTGGCCGAAGAGTCAAGAACAAAGGACATAGATTTAAGGTGATTGGCAAAAGAACCAAAGGTGACATGAGGAAAAACTTTTTTATGCAGCGAGTGGTTAGGATCTGGAATGCACTGCCCGAGGGGGTGATGGAGGCAGATTCAATCATGGCCTTCAAAAGGGAACTGGATAAGTACTTGAAAGGAAAAAAATTGCAGGGCTATGGGGAAAGGGCGGGGGAGTGGGACTAGCTGGATTGCTCTTGCATAGAACCGGCATGGACTTGATGGGCTGAATGGCCTCCTTCCATGCTGTCACCTTTCTATGATTCTATGAGTGCCACCGTAACCCACACTAAGTCTGTTTAACTATAATCGACCTCCGTTGACACCCGGTCCCCCAGCACACTGACTTCAAAATCCTTGTCCTTGTCTACAAGTCCCTCCATGGCCTCGGTCCACTCTGTCTCTACCAACCCCTCCATCCCCACTTGCACTCTTCACTCTTCCAACTCTGGTCTACTGCACATTCCCTCCACCTTCGATGGAGATCTTTCAACCACCTTGCTCACACACTCCCTTCCTTCCGTCCGCTCAGTGGGCAGCACTCTCACCTCTGAATCAGAAGGTTATGGGTTTGCTAGACCCACTCACCTCCCCCCCCCAGAAACTTGAGCATAAAGTCTAGGCTGACACTCCAGTGCTGCACTGTCGGAGGTGCAAGTAACATTAAACCAAGGCCACGTCTGCCCCTCTCAGGTGGATGTAAAAGCTCCCACGGCACTATTCGAAGAAGAGCAGGGGAGTTCTCCCCAGTGTCCTGGGCCAATATTTATCCCTCAACCAACACCTAAAAACAGATGATCTGGTTATTATCATGTTGCTGTTTGTGGGAGCTTGCTGTGCGCAAATTGGCTGCTGCGTTTCCTACATGACAACAGTGACAATGCTTCAAAAGTACTTCATTGGCTGTAAAGTGCTTTGGGACCTCCTGAGGCTGTGAAAGGTGCTATATAAATGCAAGTTCTTTTCCGCCTTGTTACATGTAACCCCAGCTTCAAAAGCCTTCTTAAATCCTACTCTTTAACTGCCCCAATTGCCATCCCCAACGGCACTCATTACTCCTGCCTGGGTCGGACCTATGAAGTACCTTGGAACATTTTCACTCCATTACAGACTTTGTATAAGTGCCAGTTGTTGTTGGATGTGAATTGCACTTTTTGCTATCTTGAATTGGAGCCTCCAGTAAGATATGTCATCAAATCAAATATTAAATATAATCAGAAAAATGAATTTGTTTATGAAGAGGACCCACAAGGTTTATCAGAGTCAGACTTTACTTCCATCGGTGATGTCAGTGGGAAATTGTCTTCAAAACTAGAATTAAATCCTCAGCACAGGATCAAACGGAAAACTGGGAATTGCATGTGTAGATTCAAGTCAGGAGCAGGTCCAGCCGTGATGTCCCATCCACAGTCTGATATCTAGGCTCATACATCAGCCAGTTGGGCAAGGCACAGGATCCGCTGGTGTCTATAATTGTATGTTGGTAAAGTTCGGTGCCTTCAGGAGCGAGAGGGGAGAAAAGTGAGGGAAAAAAGAGAGGGAAGTAGCTATTAACCCAGAAGACAACACATCCTTTGAAGCATAGTGAAAGAGGAAAGGACGGAATGGGCAACAGTACTGGATCCATGAAACATTGGGGGCAAAACGAAAGAAGAAAAGAAAGAAAGAATGAAAGAAAGAAAGAAACAAAGAAACAAAGGTTGAAAGAAAGAATAAAAGAAAGAAGGAAAGAGAGAAGCAAAGAATGAACGAAAGAATGAAAGAAAGAAAGAAGGAAAGAAGGAAAGAAAGAAAAGGACAGAAAGAAAGTGAGAAGGAAAGAAAGAATGAAAGAAAGAATGAATGAAAGAAAGAAAGTGAGAAGCAAAGAATGAATGAAAGAATGATAGAAAGAAAGCATGAAAGAAAGAAAGAAGGAAAGAAAGAATTAAAGAAAGAAAGAAGGAAAGAAAGAATAAATGAAACAAAGAAAGAATGAAAGAAAGAATGAAACAAGGAAAGAAAGAATGAAAGAATAAATGAAAGAAAGAAAGAATGAAAGAAATAAAGCAGGAAAGAAAGAAAGAAAGAATAAATGAAAGAATGAAAGAAAGAAAGAAAAAAGAAGGATAGAAAGAAAGAATGAAAGAAAGAAGGAAAGAAAGAATAAATGAAACAAAGAAAGAAGGGAAGAAAGAAAGAATGAAAAAAGAAAGAAAGAATGAATGAAGCAAAGAAAGAAGGGAAGAAAGAAAGAATGAAAAAAAGAAAGAAAAAATGAATGAAAGAAAGAAAAAATGAATGAAAGAAAGAAAGAAAGAATCAATGAAAGAAAGAAAGAATGAATGAAAGAAGGAAAGAATGGACGAAAGAAGGAAAGAAAGAATGATAGAAAGAAAGAAAGAATAAATGAAAGAAAGAAAGAAGGAAAGAAATAAAGGATGAAAGAAAGAAGGAAAGAATGAAAGAATAAAAGAAAGAAAGGAAGAATGAAAGAAAGAAACAAACAAACAAAGAATGAAAGAATGAAGGAAAGAAGGAAAGAAAGTAAGAAAGAATGAATAAAAGAAAAACAAATGAAAGAAAGATAGAAAGAAATAAACAAACAAAGAAGGAAAGAATGTAGGAAAGAAAGAACGAATGAAGGAAAGAAAGAAGGAAAGGGTGAAAGAAAGAAACAAACAAACAAATAATGAAGGAAGAAAGGAAAGAAAGAAAGAATTAATGAACAAAAGAAAAAAGAAGAAGGGCTGAAAGAAAGAATGAAAGAAAGACAGAAAGAAGGAAAGAATGAATAAACAAAAGAAACAAAGAATGAATGAAAGGAAGAAAGAGAGAATGAAAGAAAGAAGGAAGGAAAGTATGAAGGGAAGAAAGAAAGACGTCAAGAATGAAAGAAAGAAACAAAGAATGAAAGAATGAAGGAAAGAAAGAATGAAAGAGAGAACGAATGAAAGAAAGAAGGAAAGAAAGAAAGGAACAAAGAATGAAAAAAATGGAAAGGAAGAAACAAAGAAGGAAAGAATGAAGGAGAGAAAGAAAGAATGAAGGAGAGAAAGAAAGAATGAAGGAAGAAAGGAAAGAAAAAAGAAGGAAAGAATGAAAGAAAGAATGAAAGAATGAAGGAGAGAAAGAAAGAAAGAATGAAGGAAGAAAGGAAAGAAAAAAAGAAGGAAAGAATGAAAGAAAGAAGAAAAGAATGAAGGAGAGAAAGAAAGAAAGAATGAAGGAAGAAAGGAAAGAAAAAAGAAGGAAAGGATGAAAGAAAGAAGGAAAGAATGAAGGAGAGAAAGAAAGAAAGAATGAAGGAAGAAAAGAAAGAGAAAAGAAGGAAAGAATGAAAGAAAGAAGGAAAGAATGAAGGAGAGAAAGAAAGAATGAAGGAAGAAAGGAAAGAAAAAAAGGAAATAATGAAAGAAAGAAGGAAAGAATGAACAAAAGAAAGAATGAAAGAAAGAAGGAAAAAAGAAAGAAGGAAAAAGTGAAAGAAAGAAGGAAGGAATGAAAGAAAGAATAAAAGAATGAAGAATGGAAAGAATAAAAGAAAGAATGAAAGAAAGAATGAATGAAAGAAACAAAGAAAGAATGAATGAAAGAAAGAAGAAAAGAAAGAAAGAATGAATGAAAGAAAGAATGAAGGAAAGAAAGAAAGAAGGATGGAATGAAAGAATGAAGGAAAGAATGAAAGAAAGAAACAATGAAAGAAAGAATGAAGGAAAGAAAGGAGGAATTGATGAAAGAATGATGGAAAGAAAGAAAGAATGAATGAATGAAAGAAACAAAGAAAGAATGAATGAAAGAAAGAAGGAAAGAATGAAGAATGGAAAGAATGGAAGAAAGAAGGAAAGAATGAAAGAATGAAGAATGGAAAGAATGTAAGAAAGAATGAAAGAAAGACTGAATGAAAGAAGGAAAGAATGAAAGAAAGAAAAATGAAACAAAGAGAGAATGAAAGATAGAAGGAAAGAAATAAAGAAAAAAAGAAACAGAGAAAGAAGGAAAGAAAGACTTGCATTTATGTTGCGCCATTCACACCTCGGGATGTCCCAAATAGCTTTACAGACAATGAATTGCTGTTGAAGTGTAGTCACTGTTGTAATGTAGGAAACGCGGCAGACAATTATTATTGTATAAGTTTGAGATAACTTATATTTCTATAAGACTGTTACAAATTCCAGTCTGCTGTAGGAACTTTCTCAGGTTCAGTGCTGTCAGTCGCTCACATAAACAGTCTGATCATTTTACTTTCTGCCCAATACAAACAATAGTGTAACCCAAGGGTATAACAATAACTTGCCTTTGTGACCTAAACCAGATATTCGTTTCCTTTGCACAGGTACTTCCTCAATCAGCAGACCAAGCCAAACGCTTGGTGAGTTGAGGTTTGATATGAATCAATATTTTCCAAACAAAAAGAAAAAAAAAATCATTGCCCTAGGGCACCACTAATATAGTAAAATAAACAAAAGGTCTAATTAAACGAATGTGCTTAATAAAGCAACTGGAAACCGTGAAATTATTGAATCGTACAGCACAGAAGGAGGCCATTCGGCCCATCGTGCCTGTGCCGGCTCTTTGAAAGAGCTATCCAATTAGTCCCACTCCCCTGCTCTTTCCACATTACCCTGTAAATTTTTCCTTTTTAAGGATATATCTAATTCTTTTTCGAAAGTTACTACTGAATCTGCTTGCACCATCTTTCAGGTGCATTCCTGATCACAACATCATACTGCCTAAAAAATCTCCTCATCTCTCCTCTGGTTCTTTTGCCAATTATCTTAAATCTTATCATTTGCTTCAACCCTCACAACCCCACACCTTGGCACAGCAAGAAATGGAGGGCATCCCAAAGACTCATGGAGATATAATTGATGGTGTGTAGACTGGATTCCACCACATGCACTGTGGTGTTACATTCTTGCGTCACAATATGCAAGTTTCCTGGGCAGAGTTAGTTGAGAAATTTGGACGTGCTTGTCAATCTGATGTGAGGCTGTGGAATGGACTGCCTGAGTTACTGATTGAAGCAGAGACCGTGTCAACAGATGAGAATAATTTCGATCGGTAGTTGATGGAAAGGAGGTAAAGGGATATCAGACCAAGGTCGGCACATGGGATTAGGACTAATGCTCGTGTGGAGGAGAAACACCAACATGGACTGGCTGGGCCAAATGGCCTGTTTCTGTGTTGCAATTCCTATGTAATTCCATGTCGTTGGTATTGTATGTGCCCTCCTCCTCCAGGTAGCTCATAGAAGTCATCAATCAGACCACCTTTGAGTGCCCTGAGGCCTAGCCTGGTCAAATTGTTGGACATTTCCAACTGTTAGCATGCCTGGTGTACCACTCCTCTCATAGGCTGCCCAGTGAAGCATCTTTCCAATGCTCTCCTGGCCGGCCTCCCACGCTCCGTAAACTTCAGCTCATCCAAAGCTCTGCTGCCCGTATCCTAACTCGCACCAAGTCCCGTTCTCCCATCAGCCCTGTGCTCGCTGACCTACATTGGCTCCCAGTCCGGGAACACCTCGATTTTAAATTCTCATCCTTGTTTTCAAATCCCTATATGGCCTCGCCCCTCCCTATCTCTATTAGCTCCTCCAGCCCTACAACCCTCCGAGATCTCTGCACTCCTCCAATTCCATCCCCCATTTTCTTCGCTCCACCATTGGCGGCCGTGCCTTCAGCTGCCTAGGCCCTAAGCTCTGGAATTCCCTCCCTAAACCTCTCCGCCTCTCTATCTCTCTCTCCTCCTTTAAGACCCTCCTTAAAACCTACCGCCAACCTGTCCCAATATCTCCTTATTTGGCTCAGTGTGAAATTTTGTCTGAGTACACCCTTGTGAAGTGCCTTGGGCCGTCTTACTACATTGAAGGCGCTGTAAAAATGTATGTTGTTTTTGTGATTCTTTCTCTCAAAGCCCTACTTTAAGCACTCACTACTTTTTCTACAGATGTGCACAGAGTGAACTGATCTTATTTCAGTCCAAAAGTATAAAGAATGTTCCTTTTCATTGAATTCATGTCAAACAAAAAGTCACTTTTCATCACCTCCTTGTCTAGGGCCTTGATGCTGGAAAACTGATTACCTTTTCAAAACCAAAAAAACACATGTGAGGCTAAGCTGCAAGATGGTCCCTCAAGACTACCTTACGTACTGTGTTTTTATCCAGTGGATTCTATTATTTCTTTCACAGGCACATTTAGCAGGTGGCTTATTGTGTGCCGGTAGTTTATCAAAGTGATTACACGGAATGTAATTTCCTTTCATCTAATAAACATGAACTGATCTGAGGGTCAGAAATATAAGGTAATAAATCCAATAGGGAATTGAGGAGAAACTTCTTTATCCAGTGTGAGGTGAGAATGTGGAACTCACTACCACATGGAGTAGTTGAGGCGAATAACATAGAGGCATTTAAGGAGAAGCTAGATAAACACATGAGGGAGAAAGGGATAGAAGGGCATGTTTCTTGGGTTAGATGAAACAAGGTGGGAGGCAGCTCGTGTGGAGCCTTAACAAAGGCACAGACCTGTTTTGCCGAATGGCCTGTTTCTGTTCTGTAAATTCTATGTAATTCTATGTAATCTTTTAATACGACAAATTGTAGGCAGCTTATACTAAGAAATCACCAACAGATACTGATCCTACTCCATGACAATAACATGGCCCTTATTTTTTTGTTTTTTCAAAATTTTCTCCCATTTTTCCTGAAGATGTTAATTCCATCAATGGTTTCCCCCCCACACTTTCCCCATAGACCTTCAATTTTTTTCCCTTCAAGTATTTATCCAATTCCCTTTTAAAAGTTACTATTGAATCTGCTTCCACCGCCCTTTCAGGCAACGCATTCCAGATCATCACAACTCGCTGCATAAAAAAAATCCTCTTCATCTCCCCTCTCGTTCTTTTGCCATTTACCTTAAATCTGTGTCTTAATCTCCCAATCCTCCTTAGATACGGGGTGGTGCCAGAGGACTGGAAAATTGCAAATGTTACACCCTTGTTCAAAAAGGGTGTAAGGATAAACCCAGCAACTACAGGCCGGTCAGTTTAACCTCGGTGGTGGGGAAAATGTTGGAAACGATAATACAGAACAAAATTAATAGTCACTTGGACAAGTGTGGATTAATAAAGGAAAGCCAGCACAGATTTGTTAAAGGCAAATCATGTTTAACTAATTTGATTGAGTTTTTTGATGAGGTAACAGAGCGGGTTGATGAGGACAATGCGGTTGATGTTGTGTATATGGACTTTCAAAAGGCGTTTGATAAAGCGCCACATAATAGGCTTGTCAGCAAAATTGAAGCCCATGGAATAAAAGGGGCAGCATGGATACGAAATTGGCTAAGTGACAGGAAACAGAGAGTAGTGGTGAGCGGTTGTTTTTTGGACTGGAGGGTGACGTACAGTGGTGTTCCCCAGGGGTTGGTGCTGGGACCACTGCTTTTCTTGATATATATTAATGACTTGGACTTGGGTGTACAGGGCACAATTTCCAAATTTGCAGATGACACAAAACTTGGATGTGTAGTAAACAGTGAGGAGGATAGTGATAGACTTCAAGAGGACATAGACAGGCTGGTGGAATGGACGGACACGTGGCAGATGAAATTTAATGCAGAGAAGTGCGAAGTGCTACATTTCGGCAGGAAGAACGAGGAGATGCAATATAAACTAAATGTACAATTCTAAACGGTGTGCAGGAACTGGGAGATCTGGGGGTATATGTGCACAAATCTTTGAAGGTGGAAGGGCAGGTTGAGAAAGCATTTAAAAAAAACATATGGGATCCTGGGCTTTATAAATAGAGGCATAGAGTACAAAAGCAAGGAAGTTATGTTGAACCTTTATAAAACACTGGTTCGGCCACAACTGGAGTATTGTGTCCAATTCTGGGCACCGCTCTTTAGGAAGGATGTGAAGGCCTTAGAGAGGGTGCAGAAGAGATTTACTAGAATGGTTCCAAGGATGAGGGACTTCAGTTACATGGATAGACTGGAGAAGCTGGGGTTGTTCTCCTTAGAGCAGGGAAGGTTAAGGGGAGATTTGATAGAGGTGTTCAAAATCATGAAGGGTTTAGATAAAGTAAATAAAGAGAAACTGTTCCCATTGGTGGAAGGGTCGAGAACCAGAGGGCACAGATTTAAGATGATTGGCAAAAGAACCAAAGGCGACATGAGGAAAAACTTTTTTACACAGCGAATGGTTATGATCCGGAATGCGCTGCCTGAAAGGCTGGTGGAAGCAGATTCAATCATGGCTTTCAAAAAGGCATTGGATAAATATTTGAAGGGAAAAAATTTGGAGGGCTACAGCGAAAGAGCGGGGGAATGGGACAAACTGGAATTGGTCATACAGAGAGCCGGCACAGGTTTGATGGGCCGAATGGCCTACTTCTGTGCTGTAACTATTCTATGACTCTATGATTCTACGTGTCCTCTGGTTACCGACCCTCCTGTTAGTGGAAACAGTTTCTTTATCAAACAGTTACTTTATCAGTACCCCATATAATTTTGAACAGCTCTATCAAATCTCCCCTTAACCTTCCCTGCTCTAGGGAGAACAATTTCAGCTTGTCCACTCTCTCCACATAACTGAAGTTCCTCATCCTTGGTACCATTCTGGTAAATCTCCTCTGCACCCTCTCCAAGGCCTTGACATCCTTCCTAAAGTGTGATGTCCAGAACTTGACACAATACTCCAGTTGAGGCCTATTTTATAAAGGTTTCACATAACTTCCTTGCTTTTGTACTCTGTGACTTTATTTATAAATCTAAGGACCCCATATGCTTTTTTAACGACCTTGTCAACTTGTCCTGCCACCTTCAAAGATTTGTGTATGTAGTTCACAGAGGTAGGTAAAACTCAGAGAAGCTTCCTTTCAAAGCTTCAGATGGCTTTCACAAGATGTCAAGCACACTGTTTTATTGCTGAGTGACACCCTCAAGAGTTCATTCTTTTTAAATGTCTATGTTTCCCCGATTCTATAAGTTATTCTCCACCTATACGCATACCACACATCACTCCATGGCCTAGTTGTGGATAGCATTCTTGTTGCTAATTCTCTTTCAATGACACCGTTGAACCATCCGCTTGTAATTTTATGTGACTGTTGCCAGGTGGGATTCCTTCCTCCATCCTCATGTGGAAGGACCTCAGCCCCCCCCCCCCACCAACAACAACTTGCATTTATATAGCGCCTTTAATGTAGTAAAACCCAGAAGCTTCACAGGAGCGATTATCAGATAAAATTTGACACCGAGCCACACAAAGAAATATTCGGTCAGATGACCAAAAGCTTGGTCAAAGAGGTAGGTTTTAAGGAGCATCTTAGAGGAGGAGAGAGAGGTAGAGAGGCCGAGAGGTTTAGTGAGGGAATTCCAGAGCTTAGGGCCTAGGCAGCTGAATGGTGGAACGATTAAAATCGGGGATGCGCAAGTGGCCGGAATTGGAGGAGCGCAGAGATCTCGGAGGGGGTTGTAGGACTGGAGGAGGTCACAGAGATAGGGAGGGGCGAGGCCATGGAGGGGATTTGAAAACGAGGATGAGAATTTTAAAATCGAGGCGTTGCCGGACTGGGAGCCAATGTAGGTCACCCTCTTAGTTGTTTGTCAAACAACAATTCCCCTTTCTAATCTCTCCCTGTGCCGTGCCCCATTCCCAGGCCCGGAGAATAGGCTGCTGGTCAGCAAATCGGAAAGAAGCAGAGTGGGAAATCACAGGTGTAAACCTGCAGCTTACTTGGTAGCACGGGAAAAGGGGGAGTTAATAATTTAAAAGCTAGACTTGCACATCTCAATGCATTATTTACAAAAATGTTCAAAATCTTTAAATCAGTCTGATAATGTTTAAAGAGCATCACCACCGTAATAGGGAGTTTTTAGGTAGGTTGCTTCCCAGGTATGTCTTGCTCTAGACTGATCACATGCATACCGCACTAGCAAATCCATATTGCAAATATACACCTTAACTGATTCAATGCTGTGTGTTTCTTTTGCAGTATTTTTTTTTGTTGCCCTGAATAATTGCTCATGAAGCACTCAGGAATGAAACACTTTCCCAATTCAGACACCCACTTTCAGTAACAAGTATTCCCAGGTCAGCTACAGCACAGGTAAATGCAGAGTAAAGTTCCCTCTACTCCGCCCTGATTATGTTCCTCAGCCCCAATCTCAGAAAAGTTGCCCCTGCTGCATCAGTGTGACACTCTTCCACCTTCAGAATCAGCCATCTCAAGCTTCTCGCCGCGAGACTGCCAACTTAGGGAGTCTTGAGTTGTGCGTCATTGTCCACTCAGAACTGAGTTGAGGTTGTAAAAGTGTTCTCACATGGGACCCTTACAGCCAGCAGAGAAAGGAGGCTCTCATCCCGTCAGTCTGGGCTGGATTCAATTCC
The DNA here is from genome assembly GCF_035084215.1 of Heptranchias perlo. Classification (NCBI taxonomy): domain Eukaryota; kingdom Metazoa; phylum Chordata; class Chondrichthyes; order Hexanchiformes; family Hexanchidae; genus Heptranchias; species Heptranchias perlo. Next base: position 15,164,188 of record NC_090364.1, on the reverse strand, counting down.
TGGTCACAAAGGCAAAACGACAGTGTTCCAGTTCACTGCTGAACCCCAGTCTTTTTCAATGAATTATCCAAATTACGCAAGGAGATAAAAAGAAAAATAGTCTTGCATTTATATAGTGTCTTTCACGACATCCCTCAGGACATCCCAAAGCGCTTTACAGCCAATTAAATACTTTTGAAGTGTAGTCACTGTTGTAATGTAGGAAACGAAGCAGCCAATTTGTGCACAGCAAGGTCCCACAAACAGCAATGTGATGGTGACCAGATTTTGTTTTTCTTAGGTATGGGTTGAGGGATAAATATTGGCCAGAACACCAGGCAGAACTCACCCGCTTTTTGTCAAATAGTGTCATGGGATCTGTTATGTCTACTGGAGAGGGCAGATAGGGCCTCAGTTTAACATCTCATCCATAAGACAGCACCTCCAGCAGTGCAGCATTCCCTCTGAACTGCACTGGTGTGTCAGCCTAGATCATGTATTCAAGTGGGATTTGAACCCATGACTTTCTAACACAGAGGCAAGAAGTGCTACTCATTGAGCCATGGCTGATAACGAGGGGATGTGATGACATTACTTACTCTATGTAGAAGATAGAAGTGCTCTGCAGGACACGCTACCTTCTCAACCCTGTCCATTTGAGTGCTTGAAGAACGTGCCTGTGAAAAAGATCACGGTGGATTTGCCATCTACCACCATACTAGCCCATAGCTATTTGTTGATAGGTTAGGAACACAGTAACAGGAGTAGGCCATTCAGCCCCTCAAGCCTGTTCCGCCATTCAATTAGATCATGGCTGATCTGTATCTGAACTCCATTTACCTGCCTTTGCTCCATATCCCTTGATACCCTTACCTAACAAAAACTAGCGGTTGCAGCCCTGAAAGCTTCAATTAACCCTGCAGCCACAGACTTTTGGAGGGAGAGTTCCAGATTAGGTTGTTCTAAACCAGTTTCTCGTTAATTATTCTAAGGGCCACAATTCCACTCAATGTCTTGCTTTCCAGAATGGTGCGCCATGGCATGAGGGTCTATATCAGGCAAGCCTCCAAAGGGAAAGAAAAAGGGCCACTAATTATGTTAAAGAGGTCTTGCTGTGTGGGAACCAAGATAACCCTATCTCAAGCTTACATCCCCTCTCTTCTTTTCCTGGGTGGTGAAAAGAGAGGAAACAGCACTGAGTTCCAGCTCAGCCAACCATCCCACAGCTGGCCAAATCATGGCTGGAAGCCTAGATGCAAAGGAAGCCAACAAGTCAACAAAAGTCAAACCATTACAACTGAGGAAAGAAAGCAAGAGGCAATATTATTATGTCGATTTTTTTTTATTTGAAATTCAAGGACGGCAATCGGATTCATAAGAAAATTGTTTTCCTTTGCATGGTTAAACTCAATAACAAGTTTTGTACATAAAAACATGAATCAGCTTGAAAATTACTAGAAAGTACAGTAAATTTCAACAACATTAGAATTACTTAGTTCGTAGTCATGATGAAAAGCTCATTACATTTTCTTGCTAAGTCCTAGTAAAAGATCAAACAAAATTTGATAGAAAAAAATTAAACAACTATTTACAGAAAATGGCTAAAAGTCTGTGTGACTACTAATTCGATGAATTCATTCACTTCTTTTTGGAAGCCGATTTCTTTACATTGGTTTTCGCTTTCGGTTTTGTTGATTTCACCTTCCTCTTGACCGGTTTTACTTTTACCGGTTTCGCTTTTGCCGGTTTCGCTTTCTTTGTACTTTTGGGCGTGGCTGCTTTCTTTACCACCTTTTTCACCTTCAGTTTTTTGGCTTTCACCAAGGGCTTGGTCACCTTCTTGGGTTTTGGCACCTTCTTGGGCGAGGCGATCTTCTTTGCGGGTTTCTTGGGCCTTTTAACCGCCTTCCTCGGCTCCTCGCCCTTCGACAACTTGAAGGACCCCGAGGCGCCGATGCCTTTGGTCTTTTCCAGGACCCCCTTCGTCACCAGCTTTATGAGCGACAACTTGATCTGGCTGTCGGCGTTCTCGGCCAACTTGTACTGGCTCTTGACGAGCTTTTGGATGGCTTGCCTGGACAGGCCCGTCCGACTGCTCGCCCCCGTGACGACCGCAATGATCATCTCGGAGTATTTGGGGTGGTTGGTGGACTTCTTTGCAGCCTTGCCACGTTTGGGCTTCGCAGCTGTTGCAGTTGAGGTTTCAGTCATTGTTGATGCTTTACAGTCTTTTAACTTTCCAGTTGAGAATACAAGTCTTTGTCAACAGGATTTCAGCACCTCTAGCCTCTCCACGCTGGATGTGCCTGCTCTGAAGTCCCTCTCAGCAGCTCTTCGCTGACGCTGGGAATTTGTAGGCTAAGCGCGGACCTGATTGAAAACATCAACTGTTGGCAGCAATGGAGAGGCAGAAATGGCGAACTGTGCTCCCATCTGTGTTTCTTCACTTAGCAAAACGGCCGATCCGGGGCACTTCCCGCCGCCTCCCGGCCAAGCCGCCCGCCTTCCCAGCAAGGCAACTCCTTGGTCTTCGGTCTGCATGAGGAACCGGGGCCGTGCGCCGCTCGGGAGAAACGCAATCGGAGCAAAAGTGCGCAAGAACTCTGCAACCAGTTGCAAAATTTGGGATTTCTGCTCAAAAATCTAAAGATTGTGGCCGCCGATTTCTTCCATCCGAAATGCAACATGAGAACCAATGCTTGGGGGACGGAAAGAGCACCGAGTGGCGGGATTTACACATTGTTTCTTTTTATAATAAACCCATATTGCGGACCAACTAACACACAAGTCAGCTCTGCGCCATCGACTGAGTGACGTGTTTCCAGATTTTACTTGTGCTTTATTTCCATGTTCATTTTACAAATCCCGTGTCGCAATTAGCAGCTTCTGAGGAATATAATGTGCTTTTATGCATTATGAGAAAAGACTTTTTTTCTTGCATTCTCTTTAACCCGCGTCTCTAAAAGCACAAGGGACGGAATAATGGCTTCGAGTTGAGACTATATATAGCTTAAAGTGGCAACTTGGTCTCACTCACTTTAACTTAACGTTTTCCCCCTGACTCTCGATTTGCATTTGGGTTGTTGCTTATGCATCTTATTTTAAAATCTCTTTTTTTTTTGCACCGGATCGAGATCGATCCCTGAAGAAATGCCTTTAATAAGAGTTTTTATATATCTGGGGATCTGCCGGCGTTGTGCTGTTGTTTCCAGTAAGTGTCAGAAACACACACACAGATTGAAGGGTTTACAGCGAACAAGTTGTCAATCGGCAGTTTCTATGTGTGAGAAAAGGGGGGGGAAAAGACTGATTAAATAAAATGATGGAGACCAGCTTTAGTCCCTCACAGAGTGTCTGAGGTAATCTGAACACAAGAGGTGAAAGAAAGAAGAAAAAATAGCTAAGTCTTCTAAGTTTCTTTTCTTAAGGTTCTTCCTTTTTGTCTTAAAACAAAATCCTGGGCTTTTTCTTTTTGCCCATATTATTTTTGTGTGTGTGTGTGTGGGACAGAATAACTTGGCGTTCGCCATCTTGGATGATTTGTTCCAGTCTAAAAATAATTCCCTTGTGTTTGAGACAATGTGGGAGGAGGGAGAGGGGGAGAGAGAGAGAGCTCCGGACACACGGCCGTGCCCCGGGGACTGCGGGCTCGCTGCTTTTAGTCCAGAGCTCCAGGCGGGGGAGACTCCCCGTCAACCGAGAGACACCGAGCTCGACCCCCCCCCCCCCCTCCACTCAACATTTCTGGGGCAGGGAAGGGGGAAGGAGGTGGAAACAATGTCCTCTTAAGATAAGGCGTCTACTTTAAGACTTTTAACCGAGAACTTTATTTCATTTTTTTTTGGGGGGGGGGAGGCGAGTTTCCAGTCTTTGATCCGGATTGTAGACACCCCCCAAATCCAGGGCTTTCTCACCCGCAGTCCAACACTCACTCCCAAGTGAAATCTAGCCCATGGCTGCTTCCTCTGCCCGGCCTCCCATAGAGAATGAACATTTTAAACCTGTGCAGATTAGCAGGTTCCTCAGTCCTCCTTCTCTGGGTGGGCGCTTCTGTTTAAGTAAAGAGTGTGTGTTTTTTAAAAATTGTTGTTGGGAGGTTGCTACCTGTTAAAATGGACGAGGTTGTGATCAGAAACCACACACACACACACACAATGCAATTCTCAAGTCTGGAGAACTGCAAAAACCCAGTGCCTCAACTCAACTGGGCTCAGGAGGACTAATAGGGGGACATGGAGCTCCCCCTGCTGACAAGAAGCCGGGGAGATACAATGGGCTGAGAGGCTCAAGTCTCACTGCAAGGGAGTCGGTGCAAAAGAATTACATCCAGTTCACAGCACAGAATCAGGCCATTCGACCCATCTGATCCGTGCCAGTGTTTATGCTCCACACCAGCCTCCATCAGCTTATCTTCCTATTCCTTGCTCCCTCTTGCACTTATCTAACTCCCTCTTAAAATGCATCAAGAAAAACTTTTAGTTTCCTAAATGCTGCCTGCATCCAAATTAGCGAAATGTTACTTTAAACTGTCATTACTGTGTGTAATGTCTGCGATGTGAACAGTTTAACACCGTTATTGCTTTTTTTAAAATGTGTTTTTGACGGATAGAGGAACTCACATAATGGTGGAAATCTGTAATAAAATCAACAGATGCTGAAATAGACAGCGGCTTCTCAAAGGGAAAGAGAGATTGCCAATGGGGACCCATCAGAACTGGCAAGTCCCAGCCCCACCTTAAACAACTCGTTCGTTCAGGTGCTGATTGACCTGGCGTGTATCGCCAGCAGGTTCTGCTCTTGGAGACCGAATGTGAATGTTACACCAGTCAGACTGGAGTAAAACGCTCATTCTGACAGGAACACGCCATTAGATTTATTCATCTTTAGGTTGTTAGCTTTTACCAAGTACAAAACCGGACCAGGGTTAGTGCAGTGCGGACATAGGGTTAGTGCAGTGTGGACACAGGGTTAGTGCAGTGTGGACACAGGGTTAGTGCAGTGCGGACCAAGGATAGTGCAGTGCGGACCAAGGATAGTGCAGTGCGGACCAGGGTTAGTGCAGTGCGGACCAAGGATAGTGCAGTGCGGACCAAGGATAGTGCAGTGCGGACCAGGGTTAGTGCAGTGCGGACCAGGGTTAGTGCAGTGCGGACCAGGGTTAGTGCAGTGCGGACACAGGGTTAGTGCAGTGCGGACCAGGGATAGTGCAGTGTGGACATAGGGTTAGTGCAGTGCGGACACAGGGTTAGTGCAGTGCGGACCAAGGATAGTGCAGTGTGGACACAGGGTTAGTGCAGTGCGGACCAGGGTTAGTGCAGTGCGGACCAGGGTTAGTGCAGTGCGGACCAGGGATAGTGCAGTGCGGACACAGGGTTAGTGCAGTGCGGACCAGGGATAGTGCAGTGTGGACATAGGGTTAGTGCAGACCAGGGATAGTGCAGTGCGGACCAGGGTTAGTGCAGTGCGGACACAGGGTTAGTGCAGTGCGGACCAGGGATAGTGCAGTGTGGACATAGGGTTAGTGCAGTGCGGACCAAGGATAGTGCAGTGCGGACACAGGGTTAGTGCAGTGCGGACACAGGGTTAGTGCAGTGCGGACATAGGGTTAGTGCAGTGCGGACACAGGGTTAGTGCAGTGTGGACCAGGGATAGTGCAGTGCGGACACAGGGTTAGTGCAGTGTGGACACAGGGTTAGTGCAGTGCGGACCAAGGATAGTGCAGTGTGGACACAGGGTTAGTGCAGTGCGGACCAAGGATAGTGCAGTGCGGACACAGGGTTAGTGCAGTGCGGACACAGGGTTAGTGCAGTGCGGACATAGGGTTAGTGCAGTGCGGACACAGGGTTAGTGCAGTGTGGACCAGGGATAGTGCAGTGCGGACACAGGGTTAGTGCAGTGTGGACACAGGGTTAGTGCAGTGCGGACATAGGGTTAGTGCAGTGTGGACATAGGGTTAGTGCAGTGTGGACCAAGGATAGTGCAGTGTGGACACAGGGTTAGTGCAGTGCGGACACAGGGTTAGTGCAGTGTGGACCAAGGATAGTGCAGTGCGGACCAGGGTTAGTGCAGTGTGGACCAAGGATAGTGCAGTGCGGACCAGGGTTTGTGCAGTGCGGACACAGGGTTAGTGCAGTGTGGACCAGGGATAGTGCAGTGCGGACACAGGGTTAGTGCAGTGCGGACACAGGGTTAGTGCAGTGCGGACACAGGGTTAGTGCAGTGCGGACCAGGGATAGTGCAGTGCGGACCAGGGTTAGTGCAGTGCGGACACAGGGTTAGTGCAGTGCGGACACAGGGTTAGTGCAGTGTGAACACAGGGTTAGTGCAGTGTGAACCAGGGATAGTGCAGTGCGGACACAGGGTTAGTGCAGTGCGGACACAGGGTTAGTGCAGTGTGGACATAGGGTTAGTGCAGTGCGGGCTATGGGGTCGTGGCTTCTGATATTTGCATTACTGATGCTGAAATTAATTGAAAATCTTAATGACTGATCGATGGTGCCCCGCGTTATAAGACTCAGGAAGTAAATGTAAAATTGATTTCACTATAAATAAATCAGAAATATTGGCATTTTAGAAATTGCTGGGACACCTCACTCATAATGTTCCGTATAATCTCCACCAATCAAAAGGTAGTCTTCCTGCCTAAAATGGTTTCACAATTAAATCCTTATCAGTTTATCTATATATATCTACAACATAAAAATAGTACATCTTGCACGCATTTCTGTCACATTTGAAGTGTCACACTTTCTATGTAAACATTTCTAAGAAAAGTATAAAGTTTGACTTGTAGCGATTTGGGATTTTTTGGGGAGAATTTTGTGCAATAAAAATGAAAATTTGCAAGTTTTTTAATTCTCCCAGCTGTGCTCACCACTCAGGAATTGTCTCCCAATATTGCGGAGCAGCGAAAGTCCGGTGGGAGCCCAACACTTCCTGGGCAGGAGAGGTTAAAAAGTCGGAGCTGCCGACTTTTACCCTGGCGGCAAATAGTTATAGCTTCGGCCTATTTTGTTTGTACTGAGAATTATGCAGGACATTTATCTAGCTGCAGTGAGAAGGAAAACAATAATTATTTTTCAGGGAGCAATCATAAACATTTAGTTTACTGTCTCTGGGAAGAACTCTGGCAAACATCTCTCCAAATTCTTACACTTTCAATGTGTTTCCCTCCCCCAATTTGAATAGAATTACATAGAATGTATAGCACAGGAAAAGGCCATTCAGCCCAACTGGTCCATGTTGGTGTTTATGCTCCACAGGAACCTCCTCCCTCCCCTCTTCATCTTCTAACCTTCTATTCCTTTCTCCCTCATGTACTTATCTGGCTTCCCCTTAAATGCATCTATGATCTTCGCCTCCATGTGGTAGCAAATTCCACATTCTCACCACTCTCTGGGTAAAGACATTTCTCCGGAATTCCCTGTTGGATTTATTACTGAATATCTTATATTTATGGCCCCCAGTTTTGGTCTCCCCCACAAGTGGAAACATCTCTACATCTACCCTTTCATAATTTTAAAGACCTCTGCTAGGTCACATCCTAGCACTGCCTCTTGGAACAGAATGACTTACTGTGAAAAATGCCATGGAAGATAAACTTATTTCTATCAATCGATAATATATTAAATTCCGTAGGTGGGGTATACATTCCATTGAAAATTCCGATGCAAGATTTCACATAAAAATGTCCACATTTTCTGCAATTACCAGTGATGCCTATAGGTGGTGATATTTTGAAATATCCCTTGCCTGTCATGTAACACGCATGGTTTGAATCTTGTTCCTGCAGTTGCAGGCCTCCCACCACTGGTGGTACTATCATGTGAGTCGCCCAGTCCAATTTTTCCTCACCATAAGGGAGGGTTGGGGCTCACATGGGAATTTTGAGGGGCACAGTACAGTGTTCACAGTGCAGGCCTGATGTGACAGATGAACAAAAGGCCATGAGGTGTCAGCCTTGGCTCAGTGGGGAACACTCTCACCTCTGAGTCCGAAGGTTGTGGGTTCAGAGGCCCACTCCAGAGACTTGACCAGAGGCTGACATTCCGGTGTGGTACTGAGGGAATACTGCACTGTCAGAGGTGCCATCTTTTGGATGAGACGTTAAACACCGTCTGCCCTCTCGGGTGGACGTAAAAGATCCCATGGCACTATTTCGAAGAAGAGCAGGGGAGTTCTCCCCGGTGTCCTGGCCAATATTTATTCCTCAACCAACATCACTAAAACAGATTATCTGGTCATTATCACATTGCTGTTTGTGGGATCTTGCTGTGCCCAAATTGGCTGCCTGTTTGCTACATTATAACAGTGACTACACTTCAAAAGTACTTCATTGGCTGTAAAGTGCTTTGGGATGTTCTGCGGTGAAAGGCGAGTTTTTTTTACGAAGGAGTGTTGTGGGCTACACGGGAATGCTTAGGGACACACGGTATTCACAGAGCAGGGGTGGTGTTACGGGTTGGGGGGGGGTGGAAAGACAATGAGTGTGGAAAGGTGACAGTCGGGGGCTTGGGTGAGCGGTTGGGTGTGACGACACACTAATGGAATGATGCAGGGGAGAGGCAGCACAGAAGTGGCTCATGATGGGAGGTTAAGGAATAGCATGGAGAGCTCCAAGAGAACATCAGGGACACTCTATCCTGCGAGCAGAGCCACAGGGGATCGACTCGTATATCATCAAAATAGCCCAGCACGTGTCCGTCACACTTAACGTGTCCCAGTGCAAATTTCTGTCACAGTTTAAAAATATATAAAGATGGCCAGTCATTCAGTATGTAAATCAAGGTTACCAACCTGCCAGGATTGTCCTGGAGTCTCCAGGATTTAAAGACTAATCTCCAGGACTCTGCTGTGAGCAACTTGGCATTAAAGAACACATTTGAACACTTTTGTTTATTAATGAAACCGGAAAAGAGGCTGATTGACAGTTACGCATCATCCAATCGGGTAATGAAGAGTCTGTTCGCTTTCCGATTGGTGTGGGAAGGCGGGGCGCTGTGTGGACGGACGTGTCGGGCGACCAATGGCGTGAGTGTGAGGAGACGGGATAGTTGGAGGCAGGAGGTCATGTGATGACACCTCCAGGAATATAGTCAACCAGAGTTGGCAACCCCACTGTAACGTGACACCAGAGTCCGAATCGTTGCAGCATTGATTGATCATACTATCACTCCTAACAAAAGAGGAAGAGATCCAGCCACTTCCTCCTGGGTTCTGACCTGCAGCCTCAATAGAAAATAAACCCTGATTGACCTCACCCACTGTTTAAGAAAGAAAACACTTGCACTGTATAATATCCTCAAGACATCCCAAAGCACATCAACAACCAATAAATTACGTTGGATACCAGTCATTATTGTTATGTAAGTAACAAGCAATTAAACTTTGTGGCCTCAAAGGGACTCAGCTTCACTTTAGTAGTGTTACGTAGTATAATGTCCCTGTCTTAATAAACAGCATATCATCAGCAATGCCAAGGGAGATTCTCTAATAGTGTACTAAAAATAGCACATCTAGTGTGCACCTGGGTCAATCGCATTTTAGGTGTCACACTTCCACAGATGTGAATTTCTGTGTCACGCTTAAAAACAAGTATTAAGAATGAAAGCCAGTCATTAGGAATGTACAGAGAAACTCCCCCACCCAACAGAAAATACCGATAGGTCTGGGATTTGCTGGAGTGGGGCATCTCGCAGCGTGCCCCACCAGTTAGAATTTTTTCCCTCGCCCTTCGGCTCGAAAATTTTTTGCGCCTCAAATTGCTGGAAGTGCGAGGTGATAATGTGGTCAACGGGGAATCTGGGACCTTGGTGAGTGATGGGACCAACAGTCTATCCCCTTTACTAATGGAATTTAAGGATAGAGAAAGAAACAGAGGAACGACGGAGAAGGAGGCTGCATTAGAGTCAAGTTAGGTGCAAGCAGAAAAATAAAGAGAGAGAAAGAAAGATTGGATTAAGAGAGAAAAAAAAGAGGCAGAAAGGAAAAGTAAGAAAAGAAAATTTAAATTTTAAATTTTAAGTATCTCAAAGAACAATTTACCACCTGCAGAAAGGAGAATCTACAGTTTCAATTGTTCCCTTTCTGGGCCAGACGGGTTGAATGGTATTGCAGGAACATAAATCTCCTTATTAAAAGGGTTAATGCCCTAACTTTATGCAGCGAGTTTAATTCTAATTCATCACGGGGAGCTTTTTTTTTTATTCGTTCATGGGATGTGGGCGTCGCTGGCGAGGCCGGCATTTATTGCCCATCCCTAATTGCCCTTGAGAAGGTGGTGGTGAGCTGCCTTCTTGAACCACTGCAGTCCGTGTGGTGACGGTTCTCCCACAGTGCTGTTAGGAAGGGAGTTCCAGGATTCTGACCCAGCGACGATGAAGGAACGGCGATATATTTCCAAGTCGGGATGGTGTGTGACTTGGAGGGGAACGTGCAGGTGGTGTTGTCCCCATGTGCCTGCTGCTCTTGTCCTTCTAGGTGGTAGAGGTCGCGGGTTTGGGAGGTGCTGTCGAAGAAGCCTTGGCGAGTTGCTGCAGTGCATCCTGTGGATGGTACACACTGCAGCCACAGTGCGCCAGTGGTGAAGGGAGTGAATGTTTAGGGTGGTGGATGGGGTGCCAATCATGCGGGCTGCTTTGTCCTGGATGGTGTCGAGCTTCTTGAGTGTTGTTGGAGCTGTCTCCGCGAGGCTAACGGTGCAAATCGTCCAGCAACTTGTGGCGATTCGCAACTCACGGGTTACCTCCTCCTCGCCATGAGTCACTGGACGATTTACACACTAATAACGCCGAGCGCCATCAAATTCACCATTATTTTCCCAGAAAATTTTGGGCCACAGACACAGAGTCAGAATATCTGTAACCTCTGACTGACCTGAGCAATTACACTTCAATGAATGGGAGGAAGCCAAAAATTTTGCCTTGGGTTTAATGTACCACCAGAAAAAAACATTAAACTCTTGATTGACTTCAGGACACAGCTTTGCTTTAGCAGCAGAATGATACATTGTGCATTACCTGTCATTATAAAACAATGTATCATCCAACTCATAGAGGCAAACCCACTAGAGATCTGCCAGAATATGTAAACATTCTGAGATACTTTCGTCACAAATGCAAGTTTCTGTGTTAGTGTCCTTTTAGTGGTTAGACTTCCAGTGTTTTAGTGTTAGTTAAACAGTTAAATAGCCTTAAAGCTAAAAAAAAGTTTTGTATACCTGTTAGCTAGCATGGCAGGAGAGCTGGGGCCCATTGCATGCACATCCTGTGCCATGCGGGAACTCCAGAACACTTTGTGTGTCCTGGAAAACCACATGTGCAGGAAGTGCCGCCAACTGCTCGAGCTCAGAGTTTCTGAGCTTGAGGGGCGGCTGGTGACACTACAATGCATACTGAGAGTTTCGTGGCTAGCACGTTTCAGGAGGTGGTCACCCCGCAGCTACAGACTAGGAGGAACAGGCAGGCAGTGCAGGACTCCCCTGGGAGTGTGGCACTCACAATCCGGTATTCAGTGTTGAATACCAGTGAGGGTATCGACACCTCGGGGAGTGCAGTCAGGAGCAAATCCACAGCACCGTGGGAGACTTGGCTGCACAGGGGAGCACAAGAAAGAGTAGAAATGCAGATGTTATTGGGAATTCGATAGTCGGGGGATAGACAGGCGTTTCTGCAACTACTAACGTGACTCCCATGGTATGTTGCCTCCCTGGTGCCAGGCTAGAAGATATCACTGAGAGGGTGCGGAACATTTTGAGAGGGGGATCGGGAACAGGCAGAAGTCATGGTCCATGTGGGAACCAATGACAGGAAGGAAAAGGGTCGAGGTCCTGCAGTCAGAGGTTCAGGAGCAAGGGGGGAAGTTAAAAAAAAGGACCTCAAAGGTAGTAATCTCTGGGTTATTCCTTATGCCACGCACTAGTGAGTACAGGAATAGTAGGATAAGACAGGTTAATGCGTGGCTGGAGAAATGGTGTAGGAGGGAGGGCTTCAGATTCCTGGGGCATTGGGACCGATTCTGGGGCAGGAGGGACCTGTACAAGCCGGACGGGTTGCACCTCAACAGAGCTGAGACCAATGTCCTCGCGGGGAGGTTAACTAATGCTGTGAGGGAGGATTTAAACTAATTTGGCAGGAGGATAGGCACCAGAATGAAACATTAGAAAGGAGAAATAAGGTGGGAGAGACAAACAGCACTAGAGTATAGAATAGTTCAGAAATAGGAGTGATCAAACAGGGGGCAAATGCGAGCCAGTCTAAGATGAGTTTGGAGTGCATGTGTGTAAATGCACGTAGTGTGGTAAATAAGGTTGGTGAGCTACAGGCACAAGTCGCCGCAATGGACTATGATTTAGTGGCAATAACAGAGACCTGGGTCAAAGAAGGGGAGGATTGGGTACTTAATATTCCTGGCTACTGGGTATTGAGGAAGGATAGGGAAGGAAAGAAAGGAGGGTAGGTGGCAGTATTGATCAAAGAAACTATTATAGCACTGGAAAGGGATGATGTAGTTGAGGGGTCAAAGACAGAATCTATTTGGTTAGAATTTGCATATATTTCAAGCTGCAACCACCAATGATCTAGGTGTTGTGATTGACTTTATCCACAAATGAGGCAGTAGTTTAAGAATGGCCCTTTCTAGAACTCCAGGCAAATAAAATTCAAACAGATCAACCCATAAATGAAGGACTATACGTGCAAATAAATGGAGTTTCCTAGGCACTATGGGTTGGACTGTCAGGCTTGATGGGTTGTCGTTTGTATCTCATCCTTTAAATCATCCCGCCTTTACAGTGTTTACATATTGCAGCTTTTTATATGCCCCACAGCAGAAAGTGGAAGTGTCTTGAGGGCATAGTTGAATAGAGGTTTTGAGGAGCCTTTTGAAGACAGAGGGGTTTGAGAATGAAGAGAGCTGAAGCCTCTGATGCAGGAGTGAAGGGGAGAAGTGTGGAAGGTTGCAGTGGTGGGCTGGGTGAGATCTTTATAAACTGGGACAAGAACTGTGGGATTCAATACGTTGGGCAGGGTGTTAGTGCTTAGAAGGTTGTGCATCCTGATGGATATTTGGACACTAAGGGAATCAAGGGATATGGGGATTGGGCAGGAAAGTGGAGTTGAGGTAGAAGATCAGCCATAATTTATTGAATGGTGGAGCACGCTCTAGGGGCCATATGGCCTACTCCTGCTCCTATTTCTTATGTTATTAAGGAACAATAGAGGAGCTATTACACTACTGGGTGTATACTATAGGCCACCAAATAGTGGGAAGGAGATAGAGGAGCAAATTTGAAAGCAAATTACAGAAAGATGCAAGAACTGTAGAGTAGTGATAATGGGGAACTTCAATTATCCCAATACAGACTGGGATAGTAACAGTGTAAAGGGCAAAGAGGGGGAGGAATTCTTTAAATGTGTACAAGACAACTTTCTTGATCAGTATGTTTCCAGCCCGATGAGGAAGGAAGCAGTGCAGGATCTGGTTCTGGGGAATGAAGTGGGGCAAGTGGAGCAAGTTTCAGTGGGGGAGCATTTGGGCAACAGTGATCACAATATCATTAGGTTTAGCATAGTTATGGAAAAGGACAAGGAACAATCAAATGTGAAAATATTTAACTGGAGGACGGCTAATTTCAATGAGTTAAAAAGGGATCTTGCCCAGGTGGACTGGAATCAAAAATTGGCAGGCAAAACAGTAATTAAATAATGGGAGGCCTTCAAGGAGGAGTTGGTTCGAGTACAGAGTAGACACATTTCTATGGGGGGAAAGGAAGGGCATCCAAAGCTAGAGCTCCCTGGATGATTAAAGATTAAAATGAAACAAAAAAAGGAAGCTTATGACAAATGTTAGGTTCATAATACAGTAGAGAACCAGGCTTAGAACAGAAAGTTCTGAGAAGATCTAAAAAACTGAATAAGAGGGGAAAAGAGAGAGTGTAAGAATAGATTAGTGGTTAACATAAAAGGGAACCCAAAAGTCTTTTATAAACATATAAATAGTAAAAGGGCAATCAAAGGAAGGGTGGGATCGCTTAGGGACAATAAAGGAGATCTTCTTGTGGAGGCAGAGGGTATGTCTGAGGTACTAAATTAATATTTCACATCGGTCTTCACTAGAGAAGAGGATGCTGCCATTGTAGCAGTAAAGGAGGAGGTAGTAGTGATACTGGATAGGATAAAAATAGATAAAGAGGAGGTACTTAAAAGATTAGCAATACTCAAAGTAGATAAGTCACCTGGTCCAGATGGGATGCATCCTAGGTTACTGAGGGAAGTAAGGGTGGAAATTGCAGAGGCTCTGGCCACAATCTTCCAATCCTCCTTAGATATGGGGGCCGTGCCAGAGGACTGGAGGATTGCAAATGTTACACCCCTGTTCAAAAAAGGGGAGAGGGATAAACCCGGCAATTATAGGCCAGTCAGCCTAATGTTGGTGGTGGGAAAACTTTTAGAGACAATAATGTGGGACAAAATTAATTGACACTTGGAAAATTATGGGTTAATAAATGAAAGTCAGCACAGATTTTTTTTGGCGAAGTAATGGAGAGGGTTGATGAGGGTAGTGCAGTTGATGTTGTGTATATGGACTTTGAAAAGGCGTTTGATAAAGTGCCACATAATAGAATTGTTAGCAAAATTAAAGCCCGTGGGAATAAAGGGAAAATGGCAGCATGGATACAAAATTGGCTAAGGGACAGAAAGCAGAGAGTAGTGGTGAGCGGTTGTTTTTCAGACTGGAGGGAAGTATACAGTGGTGTTCCCCAGGGGTCGGTATTAAGACCACTGCTCTTTTGGATATATGTTAATGACCTGGACTTGGGTATAGAGGGTATAATTTCAAAGTTTGCAGATGACATGAAACTCGGAAATGTAGTCTTCAGGAGGACGTAGACGACTGGTGAAATGGGCAGACACGTGGCAGATGAAATTTAATGCAGAGAAGTGTGAAGTGATACATTTTGATAGGAAGAATGAGGCATGGCAATATAAACTAAATGGTACAATTTTAAAGGGGGTGCAAGAACAGAGGGACCTTGTGGTGTATGTATACAAATCTTTGAAGGTGGCAGGACGAGTTGAGAAGGCTGTTAAAAAAGCATATGGGATCCTGGGCTTTATTAATAGAGGCATAGAGTACAAAAGCAAGAAAGTTATGTTAAACCTTTAGAAAACACTGGTTAGGCCTAAGCTGGAATATTGTGTTCATTCCTGGGCACCGCACTTTAGGAAGGATGTCAAGGCCTTAGAGAGGGTGCAGAAGAGATTTACTAGAATGGTACCAGGGATGAGGGACTTCAGTTATGTGGATAGACTGGAGAAGCTGGGATTGTTCTCCTTAGAGCAGAGAAGGTTAAGGGGAGATTTAATAGAGGTATTCAAAATCATGAATGGTTTTGATAGAGTAACAGTCATGGAAAATGTTTTGGGATTTCAATTTCCTTTTGCTTAATGTAAATAATTGGTTACTCACTTAAGTACAGTCAACTATAGTACAATTGAATCTTTATCACAGGATGGATTTTATATTGCTGGTTATAGAATTATTTGAAGAAGGGGATAAAAGACAAAAAAAAAGTAAAGCTTTCACTGTTCCTGAAATTAATGTCTTCAGAAGTAACAAAAAAATTCACTGTAAGCTGTTAACAGCAAAATCTAGGATTGCTAAAATAACAACAACAACTTGCATTTATATAGCACCTTTAACGTATTAAAACGTCCCAAAGCGCTTCACAGGAGCGATTATCAAACAAAATTTAACACCAAGCCACATAAGGAGGTATTAGGACAGGTGACCAAAAGCTTGGTCAAAGAGGTAGGTTTTATGGAGCGTCTTAAAGCGGGAGAGGCGGAGAGGTTTAGGGAGGGAATTCCAGATCTTAGGTCCTGGTGTTCTAGAGAGGAAATCCCAGCTCTGGCGATAACCTGTAACTGTCCGGGTAGTGAATGGAGATTCAGAAACACACGAAGCAGCAGAAGATGGGTGAAGGGGAGGCACAGTCACTAGTGGCTGCTGAGCTACAGTAATAGGGGCTGCTCTTGGGGCTGTCTGTTAACCGCTAATACCCAGGTGTGTTTCAAGACATTTCAATCAAGAGATTATGCATTTGTATGAGATTACTTTGCCTGTTATTTTAACACAGGCGCCAACTCATTTATTGTAAAAGGAGTATCATTTCTGTTAATATAAGGGACAACGTAATCTTATACGATCAGGTTAAGTGTTCATATATTGATATCACACACCTAGTTTTTAACTTATTCTGATTTACAGTGCTTCTGGCAGGACCCTTGTATATCCTCCAGGTGACGGCTCAGTAGGTCAGAATGTCATGAGTTCAATTCCCACTCCAAAGACTTGAGAATCTAGGCTGACACTCCCAGTGCAGTACTGAGGGAGCGCTGCACTGTCAGAGGTGCCGTCTTTCAGATGATTCATTAAACCGAAGCCCTGTCTGCCCTCTCAGTTGGACGTAAAAGATCCCACGGCAATATTAGAAGAAGAGCAGGGGAGTTCTCCCTGGTGTCCTGGCCAATATTTATCCCTCAAGTAACATCACTAAAAACAGATTATCAGAGAGGATATACTTATCAGGAAAGGCTGAACAAGCTGGAGCTCTTTACTCTAGAAAAGAGAAGGCTGAGGAGTGACCTGACAGAAGACTTTAAGGTAATGAAAGGATTTCATAGGGTAGACATAGAGAAAATGTTTCCACTTGTGGGGAGTCCAAAACTAGAGGTCATAAATATAAAATAGTCGCTAATAAATCCAATAGGGAATTCAGGAGAAACTTCTTTACCCAAAGAGTGGTTAGAATGTGGAACTTGTTACCACAGGGATTAGTTGAGGCAAACAACATAGATGCATTTAAGGGGAAGCTGGATAAACATGAGGGAGAAAGGAATAGAAGGATATGCTGATAGGGTTAGATACTCATGAGGAGCATAAATGCTGACATAGACCAGTTGGGCCAAATGGCCTGTTTCTGTGCTGTGGTTTCGATGTAACACAATGTAATTTATCACATTGCTGTTTGTGGGATCTTGCTGTGTGAAAATTGGCTGCCGCATTTCCTACATTACAACAGTGACTACACTTCAAAAATATTTCATTGGCTGTAAAGCGCTTTGGGACATCCTGAGATCATAAAACCTGCTATAGAAATGCAAGTCTGTCTTTCTTTCTTCTTTCTTTCTTTCCATTCCATTAAACAATGGAACCAGACAACCTGGGCTAAGGTAAGCTATGACATTCACTGTGAGGGTGTCCCCTCTGTAACATTGATGTTAAGTGTGGTCGGTTTGTTTTCACACATTTTGGAAGCTGTCTCTGTGACATAAATGGAATATCTTAGTAGACTTGAATGTATTTGTGTGAATAGCAGGTCTTCTGTGACATTGCTAACAGCAAGTCAGGTAAAAAGCTGATTTCAAATGACAGGAACATTATACCATGTAATAAACAACATAATATTTTATTGCTAAGGTGTAGCTGTAACTTGGCCCATCCCTTAAAGGTCATAGAGTCCAGTTGTAAACAGGAACATCCTTTGGATAATTTCAGGTTAAAGCATTATTCTGCTAAAATGGAGCTGTGTCCCTTTACGGCCAAAAAGTCTAATTTCTGTTAAGTGAACAGAGGCTGAGATTACTCAGAGTTCCATTGTTAATCAGTCAGAGAACTGCAGAGATTGGAATGTGTGCATCAGTTTCAGCCTGCAGTGAGGAGTACACAGCATCTTCAAATTGGTTTGCATCTGTAACAAAGTGTGACATCTGGAATGCGACATCTGCTTGCCCAGATATACTATGTTTAATACATTACTACCAGATCCCCCGTGGCATTGCTTCCATCTCTCATTCTCCCTTCTCCTATTCTCCCTTCTCCCATTCTCCCTTCTTCCATTCTCCCTTCTCCCATTCTCCCATTCTCCTTTCTCCCATTCTCCCTTCTCCCATTCTCCCTTCTCCCATTCTCCCACTCTTTCATTCTCCCAATGTCCCATTCTCCCTTCTCCCATCCTCTCTTCTCCCACTCTCCCACCCTCCCATTCTCCCCTCTCCCATTCTCCCTTCTCCCATTCTCCCATTTTCCCACTCTCCCATTCTCCCTTCTCCCACCCTCCCATTCTCCCTTCTCCCATTCTCCCTTCTCCCATTCTCCCACTCTCCCATTCTCCCAGTCTCCCATTCTCCCACTCTCCCATTCTCCCTTCTCCCATTCTCCCACTCTCCCATTTGCCCTTCTCCCATTTTCCCACTCTCCCATTCTCCCAATGTCCCATTCTCCCACTCTCCCATTCTCCCACTCTCCCATTCTCCCATCGATCCATTCTCCCACTCTCCCATTCTCCCACTGTCCCTCTCTCCCATTCTCCCACTCTCCCATTCTCCCACTCTCCCATTCTCCCTTCTCCCTTCTCCCATTCTCCCTCTCTCCCATTCTCACTTTACCCATTCTCCTTCTCCCACTCTCCCATCGTCCCATTCCCCCTTCTCCCTTCTCCCATTCTCCCACTCTCCCATTCTCCCACTCTCCCTCTCTCCCATTCTCCCACTCTCCTATTCTCGCTTTTCCCATTCTCCCATCGTCCCATTCTCCCTTCTCCCATTCTCCCACTCTCCCATTCTCACTTCACCCGTTCTCCCTTCTCCCTTCTCCCATTCTTCCAGTGAAGTTGTGACAGGAGGCCAGGAGAAGCCCAGAGGAATTTAAAGGCCAATGTGTTTTACTCTATGCTCAGTGGTAGCATTCACACCTCTGAGTCAGAAGGTCAGTGGTTCAAGTCCTGCTCCAGAGACTTGAGCACAAAATCTAGGCTGACACTCCGCAGTACTGAGGGAGTGCTGCACTGTCGGAGGTGCTGTCTTTTGGATGAGACATTAAACCAAAGCCCTGTCTGCCCTCTCAGATGCAGGTAAAAGATCCCATGGTACTTTTCGAAGAAGAGCAGGGGAGTTCTCCCCGATGTCCTGGCCCAACATTTATCCCTCAACCAATACCTAAAACAGATTATCTCGTCGTTTATCTCATTGCTGTTTGTGGGATCTTGCTGTGCGCAAATTGCCTTCCGCGTTTCCTACATTACAACAGTGACTACACTTCAAAAATACTTCACTGGCTGTTATGTGCTGTGGGACATCCCGAGGTCATGAAAGACGCTATATAAATGCAAGTCTTTCTTTATGTACAACATGAATAAATAAAGCAGCAGGGAGTTAACAAGTTTGAACAAGCTAAGATTACCAAAGAAGAGAAACATAGACAGAGGAAAGAATGCCAGTCTGCTGTGACTACACCATCAACTGGGTTGTCTTTCATATGTCAGCTTTGTGATGAAATATGTCTCTCTAGGGTGGGTTTACAAAGCCAACAAAATGCTCAACAAAGACAGGGCCAATCTTAAAACTCAAATCTATTTTCTCGTGATGAGAAACAATCTTACTCAATTATCGAAGGATTGACGAAACAATGTAAAAAGAAAGAACTTGCATTTATATAGCGCCTATTACGACCTCAGGATGTCCCAACACACGTTGCAGCCAATGAAGTACTTTTGAAGCGTAGTCACTGTTGTAATGTAGGAAACGCGGCAGCCAATTTGCGCACAGCAAGATCCCACAAACAGCAATGAGATAATGGCCAGATCATTTGTTTTCGAGATGTTGGTTAAGGTATAAATATTGACAGGACACCATGGAGAACTTCACTGCTCTTCTTCGAAATAGTGCCATGGGATATTTTATGTCCACCTGAGAGGGCAGATGGGGCCTTGGTTTAATATCTCATCTGAAAGACGGCACCTCTGACAGCGCAGCACTTCCTCAGTACTGCATTGGAGTGTCAGCCTAGAATTTGTGCTCAAGTCCCTGGATGGGACTTGAACCCACTAGAATCATAGAATCATAGAAAGTTACAGCGCGGAAGGAGGCCGTTCGGCTCATCGAGTCCGTGCCGGCTCTATGCAAGAGCAATCCAGTTAGTCCCACTCCCCTGCCCTATCCCTTTCAAGTACTTATCCAGTTCGCTTTTGAAGGCCATGATTGAATCTGCCTCCACCACCCCCTCGGGCAGTGCATTCCAGATCCTAACCACTCGCTGTGTAAAAAAGATTTTCCTCATGTCATCTTTGGTTCTTTTGCCAATCACCTTAAATCTATGTCCTCTGGTTCTTGACCCTTCCGCCAATGGGAACAGTTTCTCTCTATCTACTCTGTCTAGACCCTTCATGATTTTGAATACCTCTATCAAATCTCCTCTCAACCTTCTCTGTTCCAAGGAGAACAACCCCAGCTTCTCCAGTCTATCCACGTAACTAAAGTCCCTCATCCCTGGAATCATTCTAGTAAATCTTTTCTGCACCCTCTCTAAGGCCTTCACATCTTTCCTAAAGTGTGTTACTCAGAACTGGTCACAATACGCTAGTTGTGGCCGAACTAGTGTTTTATAAAGGCTCATCTTCCATACTTTTGTACTCTATGCCTCTATTTATAAAGCCCAGGATCCTGTATCTTTTTTAACCGCTTTCTCAACCTGCCCTGCCACCTTCAACGATTTGTGTACATATACCCTCAGATCTCTCTGTTCCTGTACACCTTTTAGAGTTGTACCCTTTAGTTTCTTTTGCCTCTTCTCATTCTTCCTACCTAAATGTATCACCTTGCATTTTTCTGGGTTAAATTTCATCTGCCACGTGTCCGCCTATTCCACCAGCCTGTCTATATCCTCTTGAAGTCTATCACTATCCTCCTCACTGTTCACTACCCTTCCCCGTTTTGTGTCATCTGCAAATTTGGAAATTGTGCCCTGTACACCCAAGTCCGAGTCATTAATATATATCAAGAAAAGCAATGATTAGTACTGACCCCTGGGGAACACCACCTCCCTCTAGTCCGAAAAACAACCGTTCACTACTACTCTCTGCTTCCTGTTACTTAGCCAATTCTGTATCCATGATGCTACTGCCCCTTTAATTCCATGGTCTTCAATCTTGATGACAAACTGATTATGCAGCACTTTAGCAAACGCCTTTTGAAAGTCCATATACACCACATCAACCGCATTGTCCTCATTTACTCTCTCTGTTACCTCATCAAAAAACTCTATAAATTTAGTTAAACACAATTTGTCTTTAACAAATCCGTGCTGGCTTTCCCTAATCAATCCACCCTCATCCAAGTGACTGTTAATTCTGTCCCGGATTATCGTTTCTAAAAGTTTCCCCACCCAAGGTTTCCCCAAGGTTAAACTGACCGGCCTATAGTTGCTGGGTTTATCCTTACACCATTTTTTGAACATTTGCAATTCTCCAGTCCTCTGGTACCAGCCCTGTATCTGCGGTTGTTTGGAAGATTATGACCAGTACCTCCGCAATTTCCACCCTTACTTCCCTCAGCAGCCTAGGATGCATCCCATCTGGACCGGGTGACTTATCTGCTTTAAGTACAGTTAGCCTGTCAAGTACCTCCTTTTTATCAATTTTTAGCCCATCCAGTATCACAACTACATTTTCCTTTACTGAGACTCTGGCAGCATCTACTTCCTTGGTAAAGACGGATGCAAATTACTCATTTAGTACCTCGGCCGTGCTCTCTGTCTCCATGAGTAGATCTCCTTTTTGGTCCCTTATCAGCCCCACCCCTCCTCTTACTACCCGTTTACTGTTGACATGCCTATAGAAGACTTTTGGATTCCTTTTTATGTTGGCTGCCAGTCTTTTTTTTTATTCGTTCACGGGATGTGGGCGTCGCTGGCAAGGCCAGCATTTATTGCCCATTCCTAATTGCCCTTGAGAAGGTGGTGGTGAGCCGCCTTCTTGAACCGCTGCAGTCCGTGTGGTGAAGATTCTCTCACAGTGCTGTTAGGTAGGGAGTTCCATGCTCTCTCTTTGCCCCTCTTATTTCCTTTTTCACTTCCCCTCTGAACTTTCTATATTCAGCCTGGTTCTTACTTGTGTTATCAACCTGACGTCTGTCATAAAACTCTGCTTCATCTTACTCTCTATCTCTTTTGTCATCCAGGGAGCTCTGGCTTTAGTTTCCCTACCTTTCTCCCTCGTGGGAATGTACCTAGACTGTACTCGAACCATCTCCTCCTTAAAGACTGCTACCTTCTGACTCAGAGGCGAGTGTGCTACCCACTGAGCCATGGCTGGCAACATGTATACAGAAGTGGACCTGTCAAAGAAAATGTTTTGCAGAGAGGATACGAGGAATGGTATGAGCAAGAACAAGCATTATGTTGTCAATTATGTCATTCTTTGTGATTTTGTTATTTTAGAATTTTTTATTTTCTTATAGTATCTTCTCAGGTTGGTGAGAAACAATATGGTGGACAAGGGATTTGGAACATCCTTTTTGATTGATTTGATTGGTTAAGTTTTAGATTTGTTTTGATTGGCAGATTTTCCTCATTGCTCATAGTTACAGAGTTCTGATTTGTTGGTCTTTTTATCTCAGCCAACCAAAAAGGGTGATGCCAAAGTGCGACATTGGAAGTGTGACGCAGGAAGTGAAGAAAAGCTAGAGGACAAATTTCAAAATCTTTATTGAGGTGAAATTTATATTGAGTATTTTTTAAATATGTATGAATGAGAAAAAATGACAGACTATTAATTACACACCTGTTGTAGCTTTTTGTGTTCTATAAACTACAGAGACAGATTCTCCTCTGAGTTACCACCCATTTGGGGGCAAAAAATAGAGGAAAATGTGTTTTTACAGGTTACCGCCTCAAATTGCCACAAAAAAAACTGCATCTGAATTTTCCTCTCATAAAAGCTGCCAGTTCCCTTTAAGGCCCACCACAAGCCCGTTCTGCCACACTTAAGTGATGTCAGAAGGGCGTGGCTAAACCTTCTGTCTCCTTCCCCTCCATTTCTACCCAAGTAATTACTGCCTGAGGCAGATACCACATTGAGGAGGCCACTTTTGAGTGACGCTACTGATGGCTGGTGTTTCTATGCCTGGACAGTGATCATCGCTATCCAGGCTCGAGGGGCTGAATGGCTTACTCCTATTCCTATGTTCCTTCTTAATACTTTGGGGATTGAGTTAGGGCTTTTGCTGCTACTTTTATTCAGCTCTGTTCAAAGTACCACTTTGCACTCAAATGGGATTCCCCAATGGGAATACCCATAATTTGATGTTATGAAAAGGAGAAGGATGAACACATGGAAGAGGTGAGTTTGGAGGCTCTTAGTCTGGAGGTATCTCTTCCTTACATGTAGACACTCAACCACCAGGGTTCACAGACCTCGAAGGTCTAACTTAAGCATCTGTAGAGCACCACAAGGATGCATGAGAAGGAGAGGAGATGGAACTGCTGCCAGAAGAAGGAGAGCGCAAACGAGAGCCCAGAACGTTTAATAAATAAAGGTTAACTCATCAAGTAAAGTCACCACATCTGTCTGTTCTCCCCCTACACTCTCTCACAAAGTCCCTCACCACTGTGCACCTTCCAAAAGTTGAAAGCAGAGACAGAAAAATAATTCACAACTCCACACAATCAAGCTGGGTTTCTTTTAAACAAGGAAGTGCCAGAAAAATCTATTCTCTCTATCTCCAACTACTTCTGAACTGCATGACTACCCTTTGTACCAGTTACATTATTTATTCTAGTTCCTACTCTACTGCTTCTACTAAATGATCCCTGAGTGGCATGAGATTGAGCGGTGGGTGGCTGGGATGGAGCCTTAGAGACCTGAGGTGACTCTCATGTCAGGATGCCAAGGGGTGCCAGGCCTATATCTGACATCCCTCATGTGAAGGCATTCGAGGAGGCTGTAAGGGAGTGGACTCACTGCCACTCTCCGGAGAGACGGTGATATCTGCGCCCACTCTTTGCAGCCCACTGGTGCTGGGCACGGGCTCAGAGGTCCTACTGGTCGGTGTCATCACAGACTAAATAGTCCCAATGAGGTCTTGTAAGCCCTGTGAGAGTGTTCTGTTCAAAGCATCCATTGAAGCATTGGTAGCTGTTGTCGAAGAAGCCACCAATGTCCTTAGAAGGTCATCCTGCCACCTTTAGGCTGCAGCACGGTCCCGAGCTGTCACAAACTCCAGGATGTTCTGCAGGTTATGAGAAACTTCCTGCAACGTGTTTCAAATGTGAGTAGTCGACTCCTTCCACTACCTATGATCTCATCCATATGCATGGAAACCACCTCCACTGTGTCCACATGAGATCCATGCTCCTGAACCATTGATGTTTTGAAGACTGAGCTCCTGAGGTCTCGAAGGGCTTTATTAGTAGAGGCATAGAGTACAAAAGCAAGGAAGTTATGCTGAACCTTTATGAAACACTGGTTAGGCCTCAGCTGGAGTATCGTGTCCAATTCTGGACACCACATTTTAGGAAGGATGTCAAGGTCTCAGAAAGGATGCAGAAGAGATTTACTAGAATGGTATCAGGGATGAGGGACTTCAGTTATGTGGAGAGATGGGAGAAGCTGGGGTTGTTCGGAGATTTGATAGAGGTGTTCAAAATCATGAACAGTTTTGATAGAGTAAATAAGGAGAAACTGTTTCCAGTGTCAGAAGGGTTGGTAACGAGAGAACACAGATTTAAGGTGATCGGCAAAGGAGCCAGAGGCGACATGAGGAAAAGTTATTTTACACAGCGAGTTGTTATGATCTGGAATGCACTGCCTGAAAGGGTGGTGGAAGCTGATTCAATAGTAACTTTCAAAAGGGATAAATACTTGAGGGAAAAAATTTACATGGCTATGGGGAAAGAGCAGGGGAATGGGTCTAATTGGATAGCTCTTTCAAAGAGCCGGCACAGGCACGATGGGCCAAATGGCCTCCTTCTGTACTGTACCTACTATGATACTATGACACTGTTTGGGCGAGAGCCTGTCTATGGAGGAACAACACTCTCCCTCTCTTTCAATCCCAGGTCTCATTGTCACAAGTGCTCAGTGACTCACCCAGTGACAACCCTTCTGCCTGTCTAATTGCTTGTGAGTGGGTGTCTCTGTGTCGGTGCTTGTGCAGGTAAGAAGCCAGAATGGAGTTGGTGACAATGTGGCAGCAGCTGTTGTTCTGGAAGTGCCCAGGCGGCCATTAGAGTGGCCGGCCTCTTCCTCCAAACAACTCCTGTGATGTGAAAGACGGAAGAGCTTGCACTGCGACATTTGCTCTTGAAGAAACAACAGGTGAGTGTAAGAGCAATGTAATACTTTAAGAAATCACATCAAGCTGAAGCTACGTATGATGAGCCTTGCTCAGCCTTTACCAACCTTCTCATGCCAACTCACCTCAAACCTCACCCTCTTCTACAGTCTCTCCTGCCTATCTGCCTAATACACAGGTACCTGGACCTCCACTGAAAATAATTAAAAAGGCTAATGGAATGTTGGCCTTTATCTCAAGGGGGCCGGAATACAAAGGGGTGGAAATTATATTACAGTTGTTTAAAGCTCTGGTCAGACCCCATCTGGAGATATTACATTCAATTCTGGGCACTGCACCTCAGGAAGGATATATTGGCCTTGGAGGGGGTGCAGTGCAGATTCACCAGAATGATACCAGGGCTAGAAGGGTTAAATTCTGAGGACAGGTTGCACAGACTAGGCTTGTATTCCCTTGAATATAGAAGATTAAGGGGTGATCTAAAAAAGGATTAAAGGATTTGTTAGGGTAGATAGGGAAACTATTTCCTCTGGTGGGGGGAGTCCAGAACAAGGGGGCATAACTTTAAAATTAGAGCCAGGCCGTTCAGGGGTGATGTCAGGAAGCACTTCTTCACACAAAGGGGAGTGGAAATCTGGAACTCTCTCCCCCAAAAGGCTGGGGATCAATTGAAAATTTCAAAACTGAGATTGATAGATTTTTGCTAGGTAAGGCTAATAAGGGTTATGGAATAAAGGCGGGTAAATGGAGTTAAGATACAGATCATCCATGATCTAATTGAATTGCGGAAGAGGCTCGAGGGGCTGAATGGCCTACAGCTGTTCCTATATTCCCATGTTCCTATACCTAATGCCTCCTCTTCCTGTAGGCTCAAGGTTTTCTGTGAAGGTGATCCTTCCCTGGTTGCCCTTTTTTGGTGCTGATTTTATGACTTATATTTCATTTGGTGGGAGAGACAAGGTTACAGGCCAGTGAGTGTCATGGAGACCTGCCCCATCTGATGGAGACCTGCCCCATCTGATGGAGACCTGCCCCATCTGATGGAGACTTGCCCTATATGATGGAGACTTGCCCCATCTGATGGAGACCTGCCCCATTTGATGGAGACCTGCCCCATCTGATGGAGACTTGCCCCATCTGATGGAGACCTGCCCCATCTGATAGAGACCTGCCCCATCTGATGGAGACCTGCCCCATCTGATGGAGACCTGCCCTATATGATGGAGACTTGCCCTATACAATGTAGACCTGCCCCATCTGATGGAGACCTGCCCTATACAATGTAGACCTGCCCCATCTGATGGAGACCTGCCCCATCTGATGGAGACCTGCCCTATATGATGTAGACCTGCCCTATATGATGGAGACCTGCCCTATATGATGGAGACTTGCCCTATACAATGTAGACCTGCCCCATCTGATGGAGACCTGCCCTATATGATGGAGACCTGCCCTATATGATGGAGACTTGCCCTATACAATGTAGACCTGCCCTATATGATGTAGACCTACCCTATATGATGGGGACCTGCCCTATATGATGGAGACCTGCATTATATAATGGGGACTTGCCCTATATAATGGAGACCTGCACTATATAATGGGGACTTGCCCTATATAATGGAGACCTGCACTATATAATGGGGACTTGCCCTATATGATGGAGACCTGCCCTATGTGATGTAGACCTGCCCTATGTGATGTAGACCTGCTCTATATAATGGGGACTTTCCCTATATAATGGAGACCTGCACTATATAATGGGGACTTGCCCTGTATAATGGAGACCTGCACTATATAATGGGGACTTGCCCTATATAATGGAGACCTGCACTATATAATGGGGACTTGCCCTGTATAATGGAGACCTGCACTATATAATGGGGACTTGCCCTATATAATGGGGACTTGCCCTATATGATGGAGACCTGCCCTATGTGATGGAGACCTGCCCTATATATTGGGGACTTGCTCTATATGATGGAGACCTGCCCTATATAATGGGGACTTGCTCTATATGATGGAGACCTGCTCTATATGATGGAGACCTGCTCTATATGAAGGGGACCTGCCCTATATGATGGAGACCTGCTCTATATAATGGGGACTTGCTCTATATGATGGAGACCTGCACTATATAATGGGGACTTGCCCTATATAATGGAGACCTGCACTATGTAATGGGGACTTGCTCTATATGATGGAGACCTGCACTATATAATGGGGACTTGCTCTATATGATGGAGACCTGCCCTATATATTGGGGACTTGCTCTATATGATGGAGACCTGCCCTATATAATGGGGACTTGCTCTATATGATGGAGACCTGCTCTATATAATGGGGACTTGCTCTATATGATGGAGACCTGCACTATATAATGGGGACTTGCCCTATATAATGGAGACCTGCACTATGTAATGGGGACTTGCTCTATATGATGGAGACCTGCACTATATAATGGGGACTTGCCCTATATAATGGAGACCTGCACTGTGTAATGGGGACTTGCTCTATATGATGGAGACCTGCACTATATAATGGGGACTTGCTCTATATGATGGAGACCTGCTCTATATGATGGGGACTTGCCCTATATAATGGAGACCTGCACTATGTAATGGGGACTTGCCCTGTATGATGGAGACCTGCACTATATAATGGGGACTTGCCCTATATGATGGAGACCTGCTCTATATAATGGGGACTTGCCCTATATGATGGAGACCTGCTCTATATAATGGGGACTTGCTCTATATGATGGAGACCTGCACTATATAATGGGGACTTGCTCTATATGATGGAGACCTGCTCTATATGATGGGGACTTGCCCTATATAATGGAGACCTGCACTATGTAATGGGGACTTGCCCTGTATGATGGAGACCTGCACTATATAATGGGGACTTGCCCTATATGATGGAGACCTGCTCTATATAATGGGGACTTGCCCTATATGATGGAGACCTGCTCTATATAATGGGGACTTGCCCTATATGATGGAGACCTGCTCTATATAATGGGGACTTGCCCTATACGATGGAGACCTGCACTATATAATGGGGACTTGCCCTATATGATGGAGACCTGCTCTATATAATGGGGACTTGCTCTATATGATGGAGACCTGCTCTATATAATGGGGACTTGCCCTATATGATGGAGACCTGCTCTATATAATGGGGATTTGCCCTATATGATGGAGACCTGCTCTATATAATGGGGACTTGCTCTATATGATGGAGACCTGCTCTATATAATGGGGACTTGCCCTATATGATGGAGACCTGCTCTATATAATGGGGATTTGCCCTATATGATGGAGACCTGCTCTATATAATGGGGACTTGCCCTATATGATGGAGACCTGCTCTATATAATGGGGACTTGCTCTATATGATGGAGACCTGCTCTATATAATGGGGACTTGCCCTATATGATGGAGACCTGCTCTATATAATGGGGATTTGCCCTATATGATGGAGACCTGCTCTATATAATGGGGACTTGCTCTATATGATGGAGACCTGCTCTATATAATGGGGACTTGCCCTATATGATGGAGACCTGCTCTATATAATGGGGACTTGCTCTATATGATGGAGACCTGCTCTATATAATGGGGACTTGCTCTATATGATGGAGACCTGCACTATGTAATGGGGACTTGCCCTATATGATGGAGACCTGCACTATGTAATGGGGACTTGCCCTATATGATGGAGACCTGCTCTATATAATGGGGACTTGCCCTATATGATGGAGACCTGCTCTATATAATGGAGACCTGCACTATATAATGGGGACTTGCCCTATATGATGGAGACCTGCTCTATATAATGGGGACTTGCCCTATATGATGGAGACCTGCTCTATATAATGGAGACCTGCTCTATATAATGGGGACTTGCCCTATATGATGGAGACCTGCACTATGTAATGGGGACTTGCCCTATATGATGGAGACCTGCTCTATATAATGGGGACTTGCTCTATATGATGGAGACCTGCTCTATATAATGGGGACTTGCTCTATATGATGGAGACCTGCTCTATATAATGGGGACTTGCTCTATATGATGGAGACCTGCTCTATATAATGGGGACTTGCTCTATATGATGGAGACCTGCTCTATATAATGGGGACTTGCTCTATATGATGGAGACCTGCTCTATATGATGGAGACCTGCTCTATATGATGGAGACCTGCTCTATATAATGGGGACTTGCCCTGTATGATGGAGACCTGCACTATATAATGGGGACTTGCCCTGTATGATGGAGACCTGCACTATATAATGGGGACTTGCCCTGTATGATGGAGACCTGCTCTATATAATGGGGACTTGCCCTGTATGATGGAGACCTGCACTATATAATGGGGACTTGCCCTGTATAATGGAGACCTGCACTATGTAATGGGGACTTGCCCTGTATAATGGAGACCTGCTCTATATAATGGGGACTTGCCCTGTATAATGGAGACCTGCACTATGTAATGGGGACTTGCCCTGTATAATGGAGACCTGCTCTATATAATGGGGACTTGCCCTGTATAATGGAGACCTGCTCTATATAATGGGGACTTGCCCTGTATAATGGAGACCCGCACTATGTAATGGGGACTTGCTCTATATGAGGTACACATGGCCATGACGATGAGAGGTGAAGGTGCCTTCTCCTTTTAAAGGAAGTGTCCTTGAAGACTAGCAGAAGCCCTTTGTCAGTTAGACATAATAGGGGGCAACTTTCAACTTGGAAACTCTAGTTTTATCTCCACAAAATGGCGCTAAGTTGGGTCCTGATCTCACCTGTCCGTTTCCGGCGCAGAATGCGCGTGTCATCATTTTGAATCGAGGTTTTTTTTAATTGGTGTCCAGCGCGCTCGACTGGAACCCAGAGAATATCTAGCACAAAAATCCACAAATTGTGACACTTCCTTCTGTTTTTTGTTTTTGCCTAACCTTTCCTAAAAGCGTTCCCTTATTGTTTTGAATCATGGAATGTTACAAGACAGAAACTGGCCATTCAGCCCATCACGTGTGTGCAACATGAGCTCCCTAGTCTAATCCCACTCTTCTACTGAGTCCCCGTACCCTTTAATATCACTCCTTTTAACCAACTATCTCATTTTCTTTTGAAATAATTTGTGGACTCTTCCTCAACAGTCACGACTAAGTGTAGTCTTCAGGTGGAGTGGGCTAGAGGGCCAGGGCGTGCAGACAGCATTCAATCACCATTCGAAAGCCATTCATTCAGCCCTTTTATATTTCTATTATAAATTCTTGTCTTCACATTTACAATAAAAATTTCAAAACTGAGATTGATAGATTTTTGTTAAGCATGGATATTAAGTTTACAGAACCAAGGCGGGTAAATGGAGTTAAGATACAAATCAGCCATGATCTAATTGAATGGCAGAACAGGCTCGAGGGGCTGAATGGCCTCCTCCTGTTCCTATGTAAATATACCATGCCCATGCCCAACTAGTGATGGTGCTACTGGAGGGAGAGGGACCAATGATAAGATGATAAATTTACATGGGCAGTTTCTATTATAAGTGTGGACATAGGAATTTATAGCGGAAAGAAGTAATAGGACATCTGTGCAGATAATAGGGGAGAAAAAATTGGATAAGGGCCGTTTTTGGGCGCGGGTAGTGTGATGCGTTATTACCCTGCATCCACTGACCCCTGCGCAGGCAGGACGCAAGTTTTGGCCGGTCCGAGGACTCACCTGCGATCAGTGTTCCATTCCGGGCCTTGCACGTGGAATCAATGCAATTCGCACTTTTCAACAGCAGGGGGAAGCCCAATCTCTTAAGGGAGGTTGGTTCTTAGAAATCTCTTAAAGGTAGCTGGTACCTGTTATTTGCTGAAAATAATAGTTTGAACAGAGATCAGACATCACACATGTAAAATACAGATACAGGTCCCATCCCTATGTTTACACACTGATGAGTTATGTCAGAACATTGAATAAAGGTTGCGCACTACGAAATCCCACATCCTACAATCTGCACACCAGACCTCACCAATCTGCCGATCTGAGTTGGTACCAGGCCTGCGAGAGTGCATGCACCAAGGTTCTCTGCTGATGCACTAGAGACCTTGGTGCAAGAGGTGGGCAGAGGAAGGAACTTTCTATATCTGCAGGAGTTGGGGGTGGGGGGGGGGCAAGAGGCCCTCCAGACATATATCCATAAGGCAGTGGGAGAACAAAGGCTGTGTTCATGAGGCACACAGCATCATGAACATGGATGCAGTGCAGGAAGAAGTTCAATGCTTTGACATGAGTGGTCAAGGTGAGTGAGGTCAACTGTCAAGTGGCGTCTCCAACCAACTACACCAAGCACTACATCCCCATCCCCCACATACCAATAAACTCTTTCCATCAGTACTCAACTCTTCCAACCAGATGCTTCCTCTCGCCCTTACACATTACCATTGTTGCAAGCCGCCCACCCACAACTCACAGGCCACATACACTGGCAGCTATTCAACCATGACAGGCACATCACCCAGACACACATCCCGCTTTCTTGCAGGAGAATCGATCCAGGTACAACGGTTGACCTAATACTGAGGGCACCGTCATAGCGTAGAACAGCTGATGGAAAGGCAAATAAAATATTGGTGAGTCTGAGACTGCAAATGAAGGATTGTGTCCAGCCGTGATCTCCAGGCTTACAAAATGATATAGATCTTGATATTACATTGTGCAAAGATTAGCATACACACACTTAATGCACTCATATGAAATTTCTCGGTCCAGTATTTTAATGGAGGCATTAACCTGTTTAATATAAATGGGGTAATGCCTCTGTTAAAACACCAGATCAAGGAATTTCACACAGTCCTATTAATTTTGTGTGTGGTAATCTTTGCACGGTGGAAGTTCAAGGCCTTAGACTCAGAGCAAAAAGATTCAGAGAAGGGCAAGAGATAGAATTCCAATTGTACATCATTTGAACAATGGAGAAAGGTTAAGAAAGTTTAATCTGTACTTATTAGAAAAAGGGAGATTAAATGGAGACAATGTTTTTGCAATTGGAAATCAACAAGGTGATGCAGAGATGCAAGTTTTCCATAACTTGAATGGGAGAACGGGACAACATCATTACAGGGTGAAGAACTAAAGGGAACTTAAAGGGGAAGGATAGTCTAGAGGGAATAGATTTCTATCTGAAGAAAACATGGTTAAATCTGTAATTTTGTTACATAGAATTTACAGGACAGAAACAGGCCATTCGGCCCAACTATGTCGGTGTTTATGCTCCACACAAGCCTCCTCCCAACCTACTTCATCTAACCCTGTCAGCATAAGTTGTCAGCATAAGAAGTTCCTCCTGAATTCCTCATTGGATTTATTGGTGATTATTTTATATTTATGACCCCTAGTTTTAGACTCTCCCACAAGTGGAAACTTTTTCTTTACATCTACCCTATCAAACCCCTTCATAATTTTAAGGACCTCTATTAGGTCACCCCACAGCCTTCTATTTTCTAGAGAAAAGAACCCCAGCCTGTTCAGCCTTTCCTGATGGGTATTAGCTCTCAGTTCTGGCATTGTCCTTGTAAATCTTTTTTTGCACCTTCCCCAGTGCCTCTACATCCTTTTTGTAATATGGAGACCAGAACTGCGCACAGTATTCTAAGTGAGGTCTAACCAAGGTTGTGGCCTAACTCTGTGTTATTTTGTGTTTCTTCCTCTAGTCACATTACTGTATCCCAGAGTGGCTCTAATTTGTTCAATGGGGTCAATGCTTTGGATCACCTCGGGAAATGATCTCAGGCCATCTGCCCTGGAAAGCTCATCAGTAGCTGAGTTTGTGTTGTACGCAACCAATAATGTTTTATTCCATTTTACTGGTTTAATTCATGATGTAGAGTCTGTTGCAATTTATTTTTTTCAAATCCTTTACATTTGTGCCATTATTGGTGTTCTTAACCCTCTGGGATAAACCTTAAACCTCTTGGATGGATTTAGCACATCAGGTTTACTCAAGATGCAAAGCTGTGCAACAGGCCGAGATACAACAGGGATTTTAGGGTCAATCCTAAAACTCGCTGTGACACATGGTCCAAGTCAGGCGTTGTGAGATTGTTACAGAAACAGGCCAGTGCAGGTACTGGACATATTACAAGAATGCCTGGAGCAAAAAGAGTTAGACCTTATCAATCGAGCCAATAGTACAGGGCCAATTAGCTCAAGTTCACCTTTACATATAATTACATAGAATTTTACAGCATAGAAACAGGCCATTCAGCCCAACTGGTTAATGCTCCACTCGAGCCTCCTCCCACTTCATTTAACCTATCAGCATAACCTTCTTTTCCTTTTCCCCCTCATGTGTTTATTTAACTTTCCTTTAAATGCATCTATGCTATTTGCCTCAACTACTCCTTGTGCATTCAGGTGCAGCAAGCAGTTAGGAAGGCGAATGGTATGTTGGCCTTCATTGCAAGAGGATTTGAGTACAGGAGCAGGGATGTCTTACTGCAGTTATACAGGGCCTTGGTGAGACCACATCTGGAGTATTGTGTGCAGTTTTGGTCTCCTTATCTGAGGAAGGATGTCCTTGCCCTGGAGGGAGTGCAACGAAGGTTTACCAGACTGATTCCTGGGATGGCAGGACTGACGTATGAGGAGAGATTGGGTCGACCAGGCCTATATTCACTAGAGTTTAGAAGAATGAGAGGTGATCTCATCGAAACATATAAAATTCTAACAGGACTAGACAGACTAGATGCAGGGAGGATGTTCCCGATGGCTGGGGAGTCCAGAACCAGGGGTCACAGTCTCAGGATACGGGGTATGCCATTTAGAACCGAGATGAGGAGAAATTTCTTCACTCAGAGGGTGGTGAACCTGTGGAATTCTCTACCACAGAAGGCAGTGGAGGCCAAGTCATTAGATGTATTCAAGAAGGAGATATTTATATTTCTTAATGCTAAAGGGATCAAGGGATATGGGGAAAAAGCGGGAACAGGGTACTGAGTTAGATGATCAGCCATGATCATTTTGAATGGCGAGCAGGCCCGAAGGGCCGAATGGCCTACTCTTGCTCCTATTTTCTATGTTTCTATGTAGCGAGTTCCACATTCTCACCACTCTCTGGGTAAATAAGTTTCTCCTGAATTCCCTATTGGATTTATTAGTGACTATCTTATATTTATGGCCCCGAGTTTTGGACTCCCCCACAAGTGGAAACATCTTCTCTACATCTGCCCTATCAAACCATTTTATAATCTTAAAGACCTCTATTAGGTCACCCCTCAGCCTTCTCTTTTCTAGAGAAAAGAGCCCCAGCCTGTTCAGTCTTTCCTGATAACTATAACCTCTCAGTTCTGATATCATCCTTGTAAATCTTTTTTGAACCTTCTCCAGTGCCTCTATATCCTTTTTATAATACGGAGGCCAGAACTGTGCAATATGCACTTATTTTTCAATTTTAATCACTATTTTAATCTCTAGCCATGGGCTGAACCAGACTGTTCGCACCCTTGGCGTCCTATTTGACCCTGAGCTGAGCTTCCGACCCCATATCCACTCCATCACCAAGACCGCCTACTTCCACCTCCGTAACATTGCCCGTCTCCGCCCCTGCCTCAGCTCATCTGCTGCTGAAACCCTCATCAGTGCCTTTGTTACCTCTAAACTCGACTATTCCAATGCTCTCCTGGCCGGCCTGCCATCTTCCACCCTCCATAAACTTGAGCTCATCTAAAACTCTGCTGCCTGTATCTTAACTCGCACCAAGTCCCGTTCACCCATCACCCCCTGTGCTCGCTGACCTACATTGGCTCCCGGTCCGGGAACGCCTCGATTTTAAAATTCTCATCCTTGTTTTCAAATCCCTCCATGGCCTCGCCCCTCCCTATCTCTGTAACCTCCAGCCCTACAACCCTCCGAGATCTCTGCGCTCCTCCAATTCTGGCCTCTTGCACGTCCCTGATTTTCATCGCTCCACCATTGGCGGCCGTGCCTTCAGCTGCCTAGGCCCTAAGCTCTGGAATTCCCTCCCTAAACCTCTCCGCCTCTCTCTCCTCCTTTAAGACGCTCCTTAAAACTTACCTGTTTGACCAAGCTTTTGGCCACCTGTCCTAATATCTCCTTATGTGGCTCATGTAAAATTTCGTTTGATAAACGCTCCTGTGAAGCACTTTGGGACGTTGTACTACAATAAAGGCGCTATATAAATGCAAGTTGTTGTTGTTGATCTGTCTCCCACTTTAACACATTTTTCCCAGGACATCAGAACTGGAATTTCTAACCTCCCCTTTTCTTTACTTCCTTCGTCGATCTCCAGGCTTTTAAAAACCAAGCTTGTTGTGACCTAATCACCATTCCTTGATTTACCTCAACTGTTTTCAACCTTGGCGTTGCCCTGCACTGTGGGCCTTCACCTGGGAAAGTATTGAGCAGTCATAACCCCCTTCTACGAGACCTACACAAGACTTTCCAATTCCCTCATCAACACTACATCAGGGGATAGTGGGACAGACAGATGAGGGGCAAGATGGAGTGTTACAGTTCAGGTTTTCTCCAGTGCCCTGTTCCTGGTACAAGTGCTTGTTTCTGGAAGCAAATGGAGTCTCCTATGAACGAAAGCCTGGATCTCTGCTCCATCCTGGACTTGCCGATCGTAGCCCAAAGACTTGGCCATGCTACTTTGCTGAGTATTGCAGAATACATAGGATATCCACTATACCTCCTGCTTATTTGAATATCACACTGCTAGCCCACCCCATACAGGCTAAACTGCTGTTCAGATTTATTTACAAATAAAATGATTCACAGAAGAAAAACCACAGGCCACAAATTATATGGCACCATCAGCAATTTACGCTACATATAAACTGGGTTGAACTGTTTCAAAGAGTCTTAGCTCTTCTAGCTTCTCTCAGAACACTGTTGAAAAGGCATCGGGCATGATTTTAGCTGGGAGCTGGGAACCCCACCTGCCTGTAGATATTTGCGCGAGGAATCCAAATGAGTGCATCACAATCTGCGATCACAACTCAACTGATGGTGAGTATTTGTGCTTCCGGGTTTCCCACGCACCAGGAAGCCAGAATGATAGGCTGATTCCCTGTCAGGTGGGAAAGGAGTGGCGAATCAGGGAGTGCGGCCGGGAGGGGGGGGAGAGAGAGACAGAGAGAGAGAGAGATCGTAGGCCTTGGAAAAAATTGGAGGGGTGGGGGGAGATGGGGGCAAATGGGGGACGTGGACGATATTGGGTGGGCCTTGGAAAAGATTGGGGGATCCGCCATCAGGCGGGGGGGGGGGTCCAGCATTGAGTGGGAGAGGGGGTCCAGCATTGGGGGGGTTCCAGCATCTGGCAGGGGGTCCAGCAGCGGGAGGGGTGGGGTCCAACAATGGTGGGGGGGGGGGGGGGTTGTCAGCCGATCGTGGGAGTCCAATCACACCAGGTGAGCTTGTTGGGCCTGGATGAAACACTGCCTCATCTCCGGGCCCATAAGCAGTGCAATAAAGGCCCTCACCTCATGGATCCAGCCCTTCCCATCTGCTTTCGCGTGAATTGGAAGCGATGGGAAACCCGAACAGGTAAGGTTAAATTTGTTTGACGTTTCTAATACACAAAATATTAAGGGCCTCAACTATCGCAATGAGGTACATTGCCCCTTTAAGTATCGGCCCGTCGGCTTTAAGTGGGGACAGGACTTCCGGGTTTCTGTCAGGCTAAACCCGGGAGTGGCCGGGTTGGAACTGGGATGCGGTCCTGCTCCAAAAGCCAACTATTTTTACTGCCCACCCGTCCCCAACCCACCCGTTCGTGGGGGTTAAAATTACCCCCCATCATCCCTGGTGGTACATACGTAAGCTTTGTTTACAGAGCTCCATTCACCATATAATGAAGCAGAAGCTGTAAGGTGTTTTTTCTGAAGTTCGAGCACTTTCCTTGAAGATGATATCAAGTTTCCTCACAACAACAACTTGCATTTATATAGCGCCTTTAATGTAGTAAAACGTCCCAGGGCGCTTCACAGGAGCGATTATCAAACAAAATTTGACACCGAGCCACATAAGGAGATATTAGGACAGGTGGCCAAAAGCTTGGTCAAAGAGGTAGGTTTTAAGGAGCGTCTTAAAGGAGGAGAGAGAGGCGGAGAGGTTTAAGGAGGGAATTCCAGAGCTTGGGGCCTAGGCAGCTGAAGGCACGGCCGCCAACGGTGGAGGGATGAAAATTGGGGATGCGCAAGAGGCCAGAATTGGAGGAGCGCAGAGATCTCGGAGTGTTGTAGGGCTGGAAGAGGTTACAGAGATAGGGAGGGACGAGGCCATGGAGGGATTTGAAAACAAGGATGAGAATTTTAAAAGTGAGGCAGTACTGGACCGGGAGCCAATGTGGATGAAATGGATGCTGCATGTCTCTTTTCTTCTTATGGTGACTTTTTTGCCTTGGTAAAAGTTCTCAATGCATTTGACGGTGCAAGTGAAAGAAACACTTGCAGACAGGGCAAAGGCAGACCCACGATTTTCTGCACTCCCTGCAAGTTGTTGCTGTTTCAGACCTGCCGTCCATTTCAATTCTAGATTAATCTCCAGACTTTGCTACGAGCAATCCCGGGAGAAAAATCAGAGGAACGTTAAAGAGGGTTGTGTGTGATATTTTAACATTTTCGTTTATTAGTCATAAAAATATTGGAGATGGGATAAAGGTGGCTTGACTGCCATCAAGCATCGTCCATTTGGATAATGAAGGGTCTGTTCACTTTCCAATTGGTGTGGGAAGGCGGTGTGTCGCGCGGATGGACGTGTTGGGCGACCAATGGCGGGAACATGGGGTTGGGGCAGTTGCAGGCCTGAGGTCAAGTGATGAAACCTTCAGGAATACGTCCAACCACAGTTAGCAACCTGATCTAACTCCCTGCGATTGGGGAATCAGCCCTAATATGTCAATGATTTAAAATTTTTAAAGGTGTTGCAAAGTTATAAAATGTTCCTGAATATTGCACAAGCAGCCAGATAGAAATCGAAAACATCCGAGCTGTTTCTAAGCGAGATCAGTCCGATTTTAGTGATTTATCACCCACGTCCTGTTATTCCAGGTGATCTAGTGGGTTACGCAGGTAGGTGTACACATGTGACGAAATAAAGGTCATTCCCCACCCTTCACTGCCAACTTTCTAGAATTGGGTGTTCAACTCAGCATTAAAGAGATTGACTGGGTGTTTGGAGACTATAGTTAGTCTGCTTATTAACTCTATTAAAGCCCTGTGGGGCAAACCCAATTTTGCTTTTCAGGATCTCCTAAACTAAACCAACAATGTTCTAAGTTAGACTTTAGTTTTCATATTGATTTTGCTGCTGAACCTCTCGTAACTCCAGTACTAGTACACTGGTGTGAAAATACTATTATTCTACAATATACACACCATATTGGGCTCGATATTAGGAGGGAGGCGGGTTGCCAGTGGGGGGTCCGTGGGTAACCCGTCCAGTAAAATTGGTGGGTTCCCCACACGATCGCAGGCTAATTGAAGCCACTTACCTTGGCTTCCGGGTTTCGCGCTGGAAAGCTGCGCAGCGGACAGACTGCGCACCCGCATCGTAGACTGTCAGCTGGAGGAGCCCTATTTAAAGGGGCAGTCCTCCACTGACTGATGCTGCAGAAAATAGGCAAAATTACAGCATGGAGCAGCCCAGGGGGAAGGCTGCTCCCAGGTTTAATGATGCCTCACTCCAGGTTCTACTGGATGGGGTGAGGAGGAGGAGGAGGAGGGAGATCTTCCACCCGGCGGACAGGAGGGAGTGGCCTGCCTCTGCCACCATGAAGGCCTGGCTCGAGGTGGCAGAGGAGGTCACCAGCACCACCAACATATCGCCCACCTGCATACAGTGCAGGAGGCGCTCCAATGACCTAAGTAGGTCAGCCAAAGTGAGTACACTTACTCATTCCCCTACACTTCGTCTGCCACATTACCACCCCCACCCCACATCTCCTTCTGCACTGCCAACACTACTCTATCACATCACTCCTCACACCCACTCAAAGCTCATCCTCATCTTACTTGCACCTACTCACCTCGCCAGTACTCATCCCACCACTACCACTCAACCCAATCCTCATACAATCTCATGGCTCTATCTCATACTCATCCTCTCGTGCATCTCTTTCACGGTCAGCCTCACTCAACCTGCCACTACCTGTGCTGCAGCCACAGGGCATGCATCACATATGTGCAGTAGGAAGCGTAAGGCAAACGTGTCGTGAGCATGAAGGGGATGCACAAGGGTGTTTGAGGGTTTGTCATGGTTTTTACTTATATTTAATTTCTGAGCAACTCACATAACATATTATATTGGCACCACTACTGCCACGTCTTTGCGAATCCTGTCTGGTTTGTGCAATAATGCCCTTTCCTGAGGATCACCATGAAGACCCACAACTGATGCCACCCATTGTGTCACTGCAGAGTGGGTGTAGATGTATTTGCAGGGCTCTTTTGTGCAGACGACTGAGAGACGTCGGTCTGGAAGGATGCGGAGGAGAAGTTGTTGAGGGCAGTGGTGACTTTGACAGCGACAGGTAAGAAGATGGTGCTCGGGCAGCCGGGAGCAGCTCGGCATGAAGGAGGCTGCAGATGTCCACGACTACATGTCGAGTGACTCTGAGCCTCCATTGCACTGCTGCTCAGAGAGGTCCAGGAAGCTGAGCCTCGGTCTGTGGACCCTGTGGTGAGGGTAGTGCCCTCTGCGACGCATCTCTCTCTGCTGTTGCCCTCCCTCCTGTGCAGGCGGATGTATCACAGCACTGTGTTGTGGAGCTCCACGTGTCTGAGGTGGACGGCGAGGCTGGTGATGCTGTTCGTCCTCCGAGGAGGCCATGACTGCAGCTACAGCGGCCCCCATCCGGAAGATGTACATCTGAGGGGGTCCGCAAGGTAGGTAAATGTGTCTGGACACCGGGGTAAGTGTTCAAGTTGGTGAATTTGATTGTTAGGAGGAGGGTGGTGGAGGCCAAACTTTGTCCAAAGTGATAGAGTGGCCTCCTGCAATGAGTGAGGGTCTCCCCCCACACCCTGTCAAATGGACCTTTGCAGCTGCCACAGGCTGATGGCTGCAACACGTCCATTTCAACTGGGAGTGTTTCCCCCAGTACGGGAAACACGTTCAGTTTGGATGAAAATCCCACCCCTCCTAAATTATCCTACAAATCAGGTCTGCTAACGACCTGAACTATCACATTAATTGCCTTAAGTGGGATCCTGCAGGCTTTAATTCCCGGCGGGAGTCCCACATGCGGGGGCTGCGCGCGCATCTAAGCGCGTCACTGGGGAACCCGGAAGTGGGCGGGTTGGAGCCAGGCTCCGGACCCACCCCGGGAATCCCTGGTTTTCGGAGCCCCCCCCCCGCCACGAACCCACCCGCTTGGACGTCCAAAAATCGAGCCCGATATGTCTATTACTGCAGACACCAACAAAAGGTATTAATAAAGAGAAAAAAAGAGGTAGCCTTTTCCTGTTTTTGTTTCCTGATATTGGGAGGGAGCCAAGGATTTACAATCATCTGCCAATCTAGAGATAAACAAAAACCCTCTAACTGACTTCAGAATCTGTCGAACATGAATTAGCCACTAATTGACCTCTGGGTGTGCCTATTTAAATTTAACAATTAGACCTTAGGACTTTAGAAGGAAGGCCAGTTAACAATTCAGACTATTTCCCAATGTTCTCCACTTGTGCTCAATGCAAAATCCTGCGTCCATCAGTCCTTCCTGTGAACTGACTCTGAACCTTCTGTGTTATATATCTGG
The DNA here is from genome assembly GCF_035084215.1 of Heptranchias perlo. Classification (NCBI taxonomy): domain Eukaryota; kingdom Metazoa; phylum Chordata; class Chondrichthyes; order Hexanchiformes; family Hexanchidae; genus Heptranchias; species Heptranchias perlo. The sequence continues at coordinate 15,123,293 of NC_090364.1, read as the reverse complement.
GATTGCCCTGCGGCAGGGTGAACAATGAATGCTTTTACCAATGGCATAGGCACAGAAAGTAATACAGTCTACACACTCTGTACTCCAGGGGGTGGAAATTGGAAGGCACTGTGCCCATTTTTCAGGCATAAAATGGGAGGAAGGCAGACCAATGTAGCAGTGCAATCTGTGCAGGGGTTGGTCCCACTGCTAAATTCGTGAGGCCCATTTTTTTGGTGTCTCAGGCAGACGCCAAAAACTGGCCCCTTGAATATGTTTGAAAATGCAACAGTGCCCTACAATGGACCTCTGAGCCAGTGTCCCCCAGGTGCCCTACAATGGACCTCTGAGCCAGTGTCCCCCAGGTGCCCTACAATGGACCTCTGAGCCAGTGTCCCCCAGGTGCCCTACAATGGACCTCTGAGCCAGTGTCCCCCAGGTGCCCTACAATGGACCTCTGAGCCAGTGTCCCCCAGGTGCCCTACAATGGACCTCTGAGCCAGTGTCCCCCAGGTGCCCTACAATGGACCTCTGAGCCAGTGTCCCCCAGGTGCCCTACAATGGACCTCTGAGCCAGTGTCCCCCGGGTGCCCTACAATGCAGCTCTGAGCCAGTGTCTCCCATGCGCCCTACTATGGAGTTCTGAGCCAGTGTCACATAGGGGCCCTACAATGGAGCTCTGAACCCAGTGTCACCTGTGCTCTCCATGGAGCTCTGAGTTAGTGTCACCTGGGTGCTCTACAATGGAGCTTTGTGCCAGTGTCACATGGGTGGTCTACAATGGAGCTCCATGCAAGTGTCACACAGTGGCCCTACAAGGGAGCTCTGATCCAGTGTCACACAGGGGGCCCTAGAATGGAGCTCTGTGCGTGTGTCATGCAGGTGCTCTACAATGGAGCTCTGATCCAGTGTCACACGGGTTTCCCTACAATGGAGCTCTGTGCGTGTGTCACACGGGTTCCCTAAAATTGAGCTCTGTGCCAGTGTCACACAGGCACTCAGCCCCAGAATCTCCTTTCCAACCAATAAGAAATTCCAGGCTACATGGTACCTTACTTCCACGCGGTCAAAGTACAAACGCTACAAAAATATTAACCCGTGCCAGCACGCTGGACCAAACCCTCTTGGGGGAATCATAAGAACATAAGAAGATAAGAAATAGGAGCAGGAGTAGGCCATACGGCCCCTTAAGCCTGCTCTGCCATTCAATAAGATCATGGCTGATCTTTGACCTCAACTCCACCTTCCTGCCCGATCCCCATATCCCTTGATTCCCTCAGGGTCCAAAAATCTATCGATTTCAGCCTTGAATATATTCAACGACTGAGCATCCACAGCCCTCTGGGGTAGAGAATTCCAAAGATTCACAACCCTCTGAGTGAAGAAATTCCTCCTCATCTCAGTCTTAAATGGCCGACCCCTTATCCTGAGACTATACCCCCTTAGTTCTGGACTCTCCAGCCAGGGGAAACAACCTCTCAGCATCTACCTGTCAAGCCCTCTCGGAATCTTGTGTGTTTCATTATCCTTTTCTCAGTATCAGCAGGGCAGCCTCATTGAGGATAGAGCGATGCAGCCAAGTTCAGGGCAGCTGCCAGCAGTATCGGCGCACCACAAATGCAGCACTAAATTGTCCGAACTCACGTTTGAGAAGTTACAGTCTCAGCGAAAATGAAAGTCGCCTCTGCAGCTTCTAACCAGCGGGATGGGCGTTACAGTTAATCTGTGGCTGTGCAGAGCTCTGTGATATAGAAGGAGGGGAGCCGGCCCTGTGTCTCCCGGGCTGTAGGGCTGCCTTTCCCTCCACGCTGCCCCACACCGGGCTCTGTGTTGAAATCGAGCTTTATTCATGATGTGATCTCCATCAAATAAATGCTTCGTAGTACTTTATCTTGGTTTATGATCAGTTATGCATCATAAGTCAACCCTGTCAGTTTTCTGATCAAACATTAGAGCCAAGTTTGACTGAAAAATTGGCCCAGATCTTGCTGGAGTGGAGCCTCTTGAGGCATGCCTGGTTAGTCAGACTTTTTCCTCACCCTTCAGCTTGAAAATTGTTTTGCGCCATACCTTGCTGGAAGTGCGAGCTGATAACGGGAGATCTGGGACCTTGGTGAACGACGGGGCCAACTGTCAACCACTAAGATTTAAGGATTGAGAAAGAAACAGAGGAACGACAGAGAAGGAAATAGGGTGAACTAGAGTCCAATCAGGTACAGAAAGAGAAATAGAGAGAAGGAAAGAAAGATTGGATTAAGAGAGAATTAAAAAAGAGACAGAAAGGAACATTTAAAAAAAAATTTGAATTCGTATTTATGATGCAAATGCAGCACTTTCTTGACACTCACGGGGAAGTTAAGGGTGAGATCGTGTTTTTGCGAGGCTAATGGCGGAGCAGCACAAATTGTCCAGCAACATGTGGCGATTCGCAACTCAGGGGGTATCTCTTCACCACCACAAATTGTTGGGTTATTTACACACCAATAATGACGAGCGCCATTAAACGTGCCGTCATTTTGCCTGCAAATTCTGGGCCATTGTTCTAACTCATATTTATGCACTTTGGAAATTACAGTCTCGGTGATTATCATCACATAAATATTTCAAAGTATAATGTACAATATCTTGGTTTATGATCAGTTACATACCATAACTCAACCCTGTCAGTTTTCTGATCAAACATTAGGGCCAAGTCTGACTGAACAATCTGACGCTGTATCACATCTCTCCGAGAGATCTCAAAGCATTTCACATACAATGAATTAGAGATGTGTAGATAAAAACAGGAGCCATTTTGTGCACACAAGACCCACGAGCAACAATGAGGTGAAAGATCAGTTAATCTGTTGTTGGTGGTATTTGTTGAAGGTGGAATGCTGGCCAGTTCTCTTAATTGTTCCACAGAAACTTTCAGTTCTACCTGAACCGTCAGGGCCTTAGTTTAAAATCTCACTCCAAGGACATGTCTACCAATGTAACATTCTCTCAGGGCACTTGAGTGCTAGACTAGATTATGTGGTCAAGTCCTGGTGTGAGGCTTGAACCCAAAACCTTCTGATAGCCTGACAATAACCCTACTTACTGAACCAAACTGACACACTGGGCCAAATAGTCTACTTAATTTGTATTGATCTTCTGATTTATGGGATTGTAGGGAGAATGAGAGAATATTTATCCACACCCAATTGGCAAATGTCACTTTGAGCATAGACAGTGTATGTCGCCCCTCCCTATCTCTGTAACCTCCTCCAGCACTACAACCCTCGAGATCTCTGCGCTCCTCCAGTTCTGGTTTCTTGCGTGTCCCAATTTCCATTGGCAGCTGAGCCTTCAGTTGCCTAGGCCCCTCTGGAATTCCCTCCCTAAACCTCTCCGCCACTCTCCCTCTCTCTCCTCTTTTAAGGCGCTCCTTAAAACCTACCTCATTGACCAAGCAGTCACCTGTCCTAATGTCTCCTTATGTGTCTCGGTGTCAAATTTTGTCTGATAACGCTCCTGTGAAGTGCCTTGGGATGTTTTTGCTATGTTAAAGGCATAAGAATCATTCTGGAGAGCCAAGGTGAGTCTAGGATCCTCTTATCTATCACCAGCCACCTCCTTAAACTCCTCTCCCCTGCCTCCTCCACTCTCACCTCTACGAACAAATGCCAGGAGCTCATGGATTTCAACATCACCAAGATACAGGCCATCTGCTACTTTGCCCCTTCCCCTTGTTCACCAATCCAACCCTCCCCTCCCCTCCTACCCTAGCCCTTAACCCCTATCTCTAGCTTCTCCCTTATTACCGCCCTCTTCAAGCTCACCTCATCCATGGAAGCATTCACCTGCTTTCTTGACCCCATTCCGACCACACTCCTGACCATCCAACTACCTTTCCTGCCCCCCATTTTAGCCGATATTGGAAATGGTTTCCTTTCCTCGGGGTCTGTTATCCTCCATTTCAAAATTGCTATAATCACCCCTCTCCTCAAAAAAACCCATCCTCAACCCTTCTGTCCAAGATAGCTGCCACTCCATCACCAATCTCCCTTTCCTCTCCATAGTCCTTGCATGTGTTATCACCTCCCAGATCCATTCCCAACTCTCCTGAAACTCCAAGGTTGAACCCCTGCAATCAGGATTCTGTCCGTCCCACAGTACTGAAATCGTCATGAAAGACATTGTCTGAAAGAAAGACAGGAAAGACATGCATTTATATAGCGCCTTTCATGACCTCAGGACATCGTAAAACTTTACAGCCAATTAAGTACTTTTTGAAGGGTAGTCACTGTTATAAGGTAGGAAACACGGCAGTCAATTTGCGCACAGCAAGATCCCACAAACAGCAATGTGATAATGACCAGATAATCTGCTTTTTAGTGATGTTGGTTGAGGGATAAATTTTGATCAGGACACGGGGAGAACTCCCCAGCTCTTCTTCAAAATAGTGCCATGGGATCCTTTATGTCACCTGAGGGGGCAGACCAGACCTCAGTTTAACATCTCATCCAAAAGACAGCACCTCGGACAGTGCAGCACTCTCTCAGTACTGCACTGGAGTATCAGCCGAGATTCTGTGCTCAAGTCTCTGGAGTGGGGACTCGAACCCACGACCTTTCTGACTCAGAGGTGAGAGTGCTGCCCACTGAGGCACGGCTGACACCGTGACTGCGAATGTAGTGCTATATCACTCCCCATCCTCTTCGACCTCTCTGCAACCTTTGACACTGTCGACCACATCCTCCACCTCCAGCTCAGTGGGACTATCTTGAGTTGATTCCACACTTATCTATCCGATCATAGCCAGAGCATCTCTACCAATGGCTTCTCTTCCCACCCTGCAGTGTCACCTCAGGAACAGCCCCCCACCTCGCCAGGATCTATCCTTGGCTCCCTTCCTCATCTACATACTGACCATTGGCAACATCAATTGCAGGTCAGCTTCTACATGTACACTGATGACACCCAGCTCCACCTCTCCTGATCCTTCCATTGTCTCTGTGCTATCGGACTTCTTGGTCAACATCTGGCCTCGGATCGGTTGTGACTTCCTCCACCTAAGCATTCGGGAAAGACGAAACTGTTGTCTTCAGCTCCCGTCACAAACTCCATATCCTCACCACTGACTCCACGACCCCAGCTACTGTCTTTGGCTGATCCAGATGGTTTATAACCTCAGCCATGGCTTAATTGGTAACATTCTCGTCTCTGAGTCAGAAGTCCTGGGTTAAAGTCCCACTCCAGAGACTTGAGCACAAAATCCAGGCTGGCAGTCCAGTGTCATACTGAGGGAGTGCTGCACTGTCGGAGGTGCTGTCGTTTGAAGGAGACATTAAACCAAGGCTCTGTCTGCCCTCTCGGGTGAACATAAAAGATCTCATGGCACTATTTCAACACTATGCCGGTGTCCTGGACAATATTTATCTCTCAACCAACATCACTAAGGGAAACAGATTATCTGATCACATCGCTGTTTGTGGGACCTTGCTGTGTGCAAATTGGCTGCCATGTTTTCTACATTACTACACTTCATTGGCTGTAAGCACTTTGGGATGTCCTGAGGTCATGAAAGCCGCTATATAAATGCAAGTCTTTCTTTTTTTGACCCTAAATTGCTCTCCATCATAAAGGCCACCTGCGTAACTTCGCCTACCTCTGCCCTGCCTCAGCCCATCTGCCGCTGAAACCCTCATCCATGCCTTTTTTATCTCCTGACTCAGTTATTCCATTACTATCCTGGCCGGGCTTCCCGTCTTCCACCATCTGGAAACGTGAGCTCATCCAGAACACTGCTGCCTATAGCCCACTCTGCACCAAGTCCCACTAGCCCATCACACTTACCCTCACTGAACTACATTGCTTCCTGGCCCCCCCAACACCTGACATTTACAATTCTCATTCTAATGTTCAAATCCCACCATGGCCTCACCCTTATCTCTGTAACCTCCTCCAGCGCCGCAACCCCCCTCCCCAAACCGTCTGTTGCTATGACTCCAGTTTCTTGTGCATCCTTCCCTCCCTTTCCCCCATCACTGGTGGTCATGCCTAGACCCCACACTATGGAATTCCCTCGCTACATCTCCACCTCCCTCTTGTCCTTTTACCCTTCCATAAAACTTGCCTCTTTGACCCAATTTTTGGTCTTGTCCTCCTAATATCTTCTTCTTTACCTTGCTGACCAGTTTTCCTCCTGCCTCTGTGAGGCATCTTTGGTCATTTTTGTACATTAAAGATACCATTTGGATGCAAGTTGCTGTTGTTAACTGTGATGCCTTTCATGGTCAACAATCTGCTGACATTCACTGTCCATATTACAAAAAGGATATAGAAGCACGGGAGAAGGTTCAAAAAAGATTTGCAAGGATGATACCAGAACTGGGAGGTTATAACTATCAGGAAGGATTGAACAGGCTGGGGCTCTTTTCTCGAGAAAAGAGAAGGCTGAGGGGTGACCTGATAGAGGCCTTTAAAATTATGAAGGGGTTTGATGGGGTAGACGCAGAGAAGATGTTTCCACTTGTGGGGGAGTCCAAAATCAGGGGGCATAAATATAAGATAGTCACTAATAAATCCAATAAAGAATTCAGGAGAAACTTCTTTATGCAGAGAGTTGTTAGAATGTGGAACTTGCTAGCACAATGTCTTCACCTTCGATAACCAGTTCTTTACCCAAACACACGGAACAGCCATGGGGACCAAATTCGCACCCCAATACGCCAACATTTTCATGCACAAGTTCGAGCAGGACTTCTTCACTGCACAGGACCTCCAACCAACACTATACACCAGATACATCGACGACATTTTCTTCCTATGGACCCACGGCGAAGAATCACTGAAGAGACTACACGATAACATCAACAAGTTCCATCCCACCATCAAGCTCACCATGGACTACTCCTCAGAATCAGTTTCTTTCTTGGACACACGAATCTCCATCAAAGACGGGCACCTCAGCACCTCACTCTACCGCAAGCCCACGGACAACCTCACGATGCTCCACTTTTCCAGCTTCCACCCTAACCACGTCAAAGAGGCCATCCCCTATGAACAGGACCCGCGAATACACAGGATCTGCTCAGACGAGGAGGAACGCGATGGACACCTACAGACGCTGAAAGACGCCCTAGTAAGAACGGGATATGACGCTCGACTCGTTGATCGACAGTTCCGACGGGCCACAGCGAAAAATCGCATAGATCTCCTCAGAAGACAAACACAGGACGCAACCAACAGAGTACCCTTTGTCGTCCAGTACTTCCCTGGAGCGGAGAAACTATGCCATGTTCTCCGCAGCCTTCAACATGTCATTGATGACGACGAACACCTCGCTAAGGCCATCCCCACACCTCCACTACTCGCATTCAAACAGCCACCTAACCTCAAACAGACCATCGTTTGCAGCAAATTACCCAGCTTTCAGGAGAACAGCGTCCACGAAACCACACAACCCTGCCACGGCAACCTCTGCAAGACATGCCAGATCATCGACACAGATACCATCATCACACTGTGGCTGCAGTGTGTACCATCCACAGGATGCACTGCAGCAACTCGCCAAGGCTTCTTCGACAGCACCTCCCAAACCCGCGACCTCTACCACCTAGAAGGACAAGGGCAGCAGGCGCATGGGAACAACACCACCTGCACGTTCCCCTCCAAGTCACACACCATCCCGACTTGGAAATATATCGCCGTTCCTTCATTGTCGCTGGGTCAAAATCCTGGAACTCCCTTCCTAACAGCACTGTGGGAGAACCGTCACCACACGGACTGCAGCGGTTCAAGAAGGCGGCTCACCACCACCTTCTCAAGGGCAATTAGGGATGGGCAATAAATGCCGGCCTTGCCAGCGACGCCCACATCCCGTGAACGAATAACAAAAAACACGAGAGGACACCACCCGCCAGGTACATGGTTCATACTCCTGTGACTTGGCCAACCTTGTCTACCTCATACGTTGCAGGAAAGGATGCCCCGGAGCATGGTACATTGGCGAGACGATGCAGACACTGCAACAACGGATGAACAGACACCGCGCAACAATCGCGAGACAGGAGGGTTCCCTCCCAGTCGGGGAACACTTCAGCAGTCAAGGACATTCAGCCTCCGATTTTCGGGTTCTCCAAGGCGGCCTTCGAGACACACAACAACGCAAAATCGTCGAGCAGAAATTGATAGCCAAGTTCTGCACCCATGAGGACGGCCTCAACCGGGATCTTGGGTTCATGTCACGTTACATGTAACTCCACCAGCAAAAAAAAGTTATCTGTTTTTAATACAACTGGTCATTCTCTCTCTTTCGCTGCCTTTCGGGTGTCTCTCTCTCTCTCTCTCTGTCGTTGTAATCTGACCAGTTGTGTATTCAGTAGTCCGGGATGTAATGTTTCTCTGTCTGAACACCATCCACTCCTTTGATTGCTTTGATTATATCTCTGCCGACGTGTGATAACGGGCAGTTGGAAAGATTATCTGTAATCACCAGGCATTGTTCTCTGACTATATATGCTGTACCTTTATGGAACCCTGCACTCACCTGATGAAGGAGGAAAGCTCCGAAAGCTTGTGATTTCAAATAAAGCTGTTGGACTATAACCTGGTGTTGTAAGACTCCTTACATTTGCTAGCACAAGAAATAGTTGAGGCGAATAGTGTAGATGCCTTGAAGGGGAAGCTAGATAAGTACATGAGGGAGAAAGGATTAGAAGGAAATGCTGATAGGGTTGGATGAAGTAGAGAGGAAGCAGGGTTGTGTGGTGCATAAACACCGGCATGGACCTGTTGGGCCAAATGGCCTGTTTCTGCACTGTAAATTCCATGCAATTCTATATAATTCCATGTCAAGACCACAGAACGTGAGTGACCACTTGGATGAGGCAGCAGAGATCAGCCAGAACCAGCTGAACTGAACCCTGGCAAAAGATTTCTAAATGCAATGGACCAATGGGTAACCCTGCAAAGCAAAGGGCCCAAGCTTAAAGACACTGCTGCCTGGTTGGACAGAGCAACTAAGCAACTCATAAAGAAGAAAGCAAGGCATTTAAGGCCACAAAGGAAAATAGCACATAATTAAAACAGATTCAATACCAAAAGGCATGTCAGGATTGTATAAAAAGGCATTAGATTGGCAAAGAAAGAATTTGCATTGAATATGGCAAGAGAAGTGAAGCATGATAATAAAAAGGTTTTTAATTATATTAAAAGAAAAGCAAGAACTTGCATTTATATAGCAACTTTCACAAGCGCAGGACGTCCCAAAGCATTTTACACCCAATGAAGTACTCTTGAAGTGTAGTCACTGTCGTAATGTGGGAAACATGGCAGCCAATTTACGCACAGCAAGGTCCCACAAACAGCAATGTGATAATGAGCAGATAATCTGTTTTCTAGTGATGTTGGTTGAGGGATAAATATTGGCCAGGACAACGAGGAGAACTCTCCTGCTCTTCCTTGAATGAGTGCCATGGGATCTTTTACAGGCCTCGGTTTGACGTCTCATCCGAAGGACGGCACGTCCGAGAGTGCAGCGCTCCCTCAGTGCCGATTATTAAGAGAAAAAGAAAAATGAGAGATGGAGTGGGGCCACTGAAGATGTGATCCAGTGAGGACATGATAAATGGTGCCTGACAGGATGCACAAGTGTTAAATAAGTCTTTCCCCTCAATTTTTACTAAGGAGGAAGCAAGTAATATTTTATCTGGATAGGGAACTAGAGGGTGTTGCAGAGGCAAGATGTGACACTATTCACATTTCTACCAGCGCGGTTGCCGAACAGCTGTACAGATTTACGGTGAATAAATCTCAGGGGCCGGATAAGGTGCATCTGAGGGACGAAATCGCAGGAACTCTGGCACAAATCTTCCAGAAGTCACTGAATCCCGGAGAGGTGCCTAGGGATTGGAGAAAGGCAGATGTTACTCCTGGTTTTAAAAAGGGCAATAAAAGAGACCCAGGAAACTATAGCCCAGTGAGTTTGATGTCCATTGTGGGTAAAGTTATGGAAACTCTTATTAAAGATTAGATCTAAATTATAAAAGTTAACCAATACGGGTTCATGAAGGGGAGGTCTGGCCAATCTAACTTGCTGGTTTTCTTTTGAGGGTGTGACAAAGGAGATTGATTGGTGTACTTGGATTTCAGCCTTTGGCCTTTGCTACAGTTCCTCTGGAAAGGCTGGTACTGAAAATAAAGAAAGCAGGAGGCAGTGGAAATATTTTATAATCAATACATATTGGTTGACAGAACCCAGAGGGTGGTGGTGCTGGGATTGTCTGGGAGAATGTTACCAGTGGGGCCCTACAGGGGTCCGTTTGGGACATCCTTTGTTTAATATCTTTATAAATAATCTGGAGCTAGGAATCACAAGCACAGTGGCTAAATTTGCAAATGATACAATGCTGACGAAGGCGGTAGACTGAAAAGCTGAACAGGATAAGCTACAGGAGGACATGCCTTGGGAATTGGGCAGACAGGTGGCAGATGAAATTCAATGCGGAGAAACGCAAAGTGCTTCACATGGAGACAGAAATTCCAGGGCGGGACTACTACTTATAGGGAAAGAAAATAATATGTGTGGGAAATGAAAGATCTGGGGTCCTGATTGAAGCTATCGCAACAATGCTCGGCAGTAGTGAATAAAGCAAATTATAGAAACATAGAAAATAGGAGCAGGAGTAGGCCATTTGGCCCTTCAAGCCTGCTCCGCAGTTCAATATGATCATGGCTGATCCTTTATCTCAATACCATATTCCTGCTCTCTTCCCATACCCCTTGATGCCTTTTGTGTCTAGAAATCTATCTAGCTCCTTTAATATATTCAGTGATTTGACCTCCACAGCCTTCTGTGGTAGAGAATTCCACAGGTTCACCACCCTCTGAGTGAAGAAATTTCTCCTCATCTCAGTCCTAAATGTCCTACCCCTGAGCCTGTGACCCCTCGTTCTGGACCCCCCAGCCAGGGGAAACATCCTCCCTGCATCCAGTCTGTCTAGCCCTGTCAGAATTTTATATGTTTCAATGAGATCCCCTCTCATTCTTCTAAACTCGAGTGAATACAGGCTGAGTCGACCCAATCTCTCCTCATACGACAGTCCTGCCATCCCAGGAATCAGTCTGGTGAACCTTCGCTGCATTCCCTCTATGGCAAGTATATCCTTTCTTCGGTAAGGATGGGATTTATTGAAAGGTCGATATTGAGCCATAATGGTGAGGTAATCCTGCTACTTTATAAATCACTGGTGCAACCACACTTGGAATATTGTGTACAGTTCTGGTCACCACAGTACAAGGATATTGCAATGATCAAGAGGATACAGAAGAGGGCAACCAGAAAGATTGAGGGGATGGAGGGACTGGATTATAAGGAGCGATTATGTGGGCTGGGCATGTTCTCACTGAAGAAGAGAAGGTTGAGAGGTGATGTGATTACCGTTTGTAAAATTCTAAAGGGATTAGATAATGTACATCACGACAAGCTGTTTCATCTTGCCCAGAACAGTAGAACTAGAGGACACGGCCTGCGTATGAGGGGGGGTAAATTCAGAATTAATCTGCAGAAACATTGGGGTCATTTTAACCTAACTCGCCGGGTGGGGAACCCATCGGGTTGGGTGGATCGCAGGCTTTACACCCTGCCCGATATTACTCTGTATTGACTTCAGTGGAGAGTGAAATCGGGCAGGGTATAAAATCAGCATTGCTCCCGATCGCGTCAGGCAGGTTAGGTTACAATTACCCCCCATTATTTCAGTCAGCGAGTTTGCAATTTATGGAACAGGCTCCCTAGGGAGACGGTGGAAGCAGTTAGTGCTGATTCATTCAGGTGCTTTCAGAAAATAATATTTTGCGATACAGTATATGAGCAATCGCACACATGATATCTGGTAAGTGTAGTGTGTCTGAGAGAAACAGGTGACTTTAAACTTTTTCACTATTGGCGGGTTTTCCTTGCCCCATGTCTGAGTCTGTTGTAGACTAATTGATAGAGATTGATTGCCATGATTAGTCATCAACTCCATTATGATTGCAGCATGTGATTATCAGGGTGGTAGAAGGCGAACTAGATGAATTTTTTTCATCTAGCAATTCATATGTTCCTATGTTCCTATGTTCCAATGTTCCTGTGTTCCGATGTTCCTGTGTTCCGATGTTCCTATGTTCCTGTGTTCCTGTGTTCCGATGTTCCTGTGTTCCGATGTTCCTGTGTTCCGATGTTCCTGTGTTCCGATGTTCCTGTGTTCCGATGTTCCTATGTTCCTGTGTTCCTGTGTTCCGATGTTCCTGTGTTCCGATGTTCCTATGTTCCGATGTTCCTGTGTTCCGATGTTCTTGTGTTCCGACGTTCCTGTGTTCCGATGTTCCTGTGTTCCGATGTTCCTGTGTTCCGATGTTCCTGTGTTCCGATGTTCCTGTGTTCTGATGTTCCTGTGTTCTGATGTTCCAATTCCGATGTTCTTGTGTTCTGATGTTCCTGTGTTCCGATGTTCCTATGTTCCGATGTTCCTGTGTTCCGATGTTCTTGTGTTCCGATGTTCCTGTGTTCCGATGTTCCTGTGTTCCGATGTTCCAATTCCGATGTTCCTGTGTTCTGATGTTCCTGTGTTCTGATGTTCCAATTCCGATGTTCCTGTGTTCTGATGTTCCTGTGTTCTGATGTTCCAATTCCGATGTTCCTGTGTTCCGATGTTCCTGTGTTCCGATGTTCCTATGTTCCGATGTTCCTGTGTTCCGATGTTCTTGTGTTCCGATGTTCCTGTGTTCCGATGTTCCTGTGTTCCGATGTTCCTGTGTTCCGATGTTCCTGTGTTCTGATGTTCCAATTCCGATGTTCCTGTGTTCTGATGTTCCTGTGTTCTGATGTTCCAATTCCGATGTTCCTGTGTTCCTGTGTTCCGATGTGTCTAGGTTCCTAGGTGCCTGTGTTCCTATGTAAGCCAATGCCTGCAGGAGAAGAGGGAGGAAGCGGGGGGCCAGAAAGGAGCTAAAATGAAGAAAGAAATATTTCTTACATTTATGTGAATGTGCAGATTTTTGGAGTCTGAAGTGCTTCTATCTTCTCCCCAGCCAATGAGGAGCCGAGGGTGAACTATTCCCAGACTTCAGCTAATGGCTATCTAGATCAGCACTATGACTCTCCCACCAATTTTCTTTCATCCACCCAATGGGGATCCACTTGCTCTTTGCTTACTCCCCCCTCCCCACAGTATCGGAGCTGAGATAGAGAACGCCATGGTGTGCAGGATCAACCTCACCTCCTCCACTGTCGAGCTCCCACAGAACCAACAAAGCTTCTCATCCTGATTCTGCCTTCCCCCAATGTGCACATTCCAGTCGGGATCACGGGATAGTGCCCAGGAGCAGCAAACTGGTTGACGTTTTTTGATTCTAGCCCGGGGTGGGGGGATGAAGCCAGTTGTAGGATCTAGATTCCTGTCCTGGTTGAGATCGGTTGACTCAGCACAGACCAAGATCGAACCTGGCACTGTCCTGGTCCTTGCGCCTGAGGTCTATGGAGAAACATTTATCGAAGGAGCCATGGCCTGATACATTTGTCTTTAATGCCGTGCAGTGCTTCCCTGCTGGACTACATGTAACAGGGAGCAAAATATTCCCAGAAATTCATCAGGCTGTAGTGTAACCTGCTCCATGCAAAATGTGGGTAGGGTAGCCCGGCAATTGGACACCAGGCTCAGGACTAGTTTGTTACCATCCTTGTTTTCAAATCCCTCCATGGCCTCGCCCCTCCCTATCTCTGTAACCTCCTCCAGCCCTACAATCCTCCAAGATCTCTGAGCTCCTCCAATTCTGGCCTCTTGCACATCCCCGATTTTCATCGTTCCACCATTGGCAGCTGTGCCTTCAGCTGTCCAAGCCCTAAGCTCTGGAATTCCCTCCCTAAACCTCTCCGCCTCTCTACCTCTCTCTCCTCTTTTAAGAAGTTCCTTAAAACCTACGTCTATGACCAAGTTTCCTGTCCTAAGGGCTATCCTAATATCTCCTTATGTGGCTCAATGTCAAATTTTGTTTGATAATCGCTCCTGTGAAGCCCCTTGGGACGTTTTACTATGTTAAAGGCGCTATATAAATGAAAATTGTTGTTGTTGAAAGTCTTGAGCTTGAATTCATCCATCCTAGATGGATAAAATAGGCACCACGTCTGAGAATATCGGGAGAAACTAGGAAAATGCAGGGACTGGGCGGAGTTCGATGCAATTCCTCCTGGTCGGCATTGGATGTAGAGATCAGTGCTGCCCCCTATAGACATTTCATGCCGAATGCAGGTCAAACTCCTTACAGAAAATCTAATCATCTCAAATGTTGACTGCATTGTCCATAACAACAAAAACTTGCATTTATATAGCACCGTTAACTTAGTAAAATGTCCCAAGGCATGTCACAGAAGCATATTCAGACAAAAATTGCCACCAAGCCAAAGAAGGAGACATTAGGACAGGTGACCAAAGAGGTAGCGTCTTATAGGAAGAGAGATAGGTGGAGAAATGGAGAGGTTTAGGGAGGGAATTCCAGAGCTTAGGGCCTAGATGACTGAAGGCACGGCCGCCAATGATGGGGCGAAGGGAGTGGGGGATGTGCAAGAGGCCAGAGTTGGAGGAGCGCAGAGTTCTCAGAGGGTTGTGGGCTGGAGGAGGTTACAGAGATAGGAAGTGAGAGAGTGGCAATGGTGATAAAGAACACAGATAATGAGAACCATGAATTAATATCTTACACTGTTCTTATGTTATGAAATCCCTGCTTGAAGTGGTTCGCTAACATTGTCCGAGGCTCAGGAGTCTGCTCTGATTACAACGCGAGGCAGAATCTATTGCATCAGAAAAACACAAAACAAAGCAAGCACGTGTTACATTTATGGATTATAACCAGATATTTCTCTTCTCCTCAGCATCAAAGACCAATCCCATAAATGAACCCTCACTCTCTACAAAGCAGAGTGTGGCCTTACGAGCACAGTATGTGGTATTGTAGTGCTGCTCATGGGTTGTATATCACCTGTCTCCGCCCCTGCCTCAGCTCATCTGCTGCTGAAACCCTCATCCATGCCTCTGTTACCTCTAAACTCAACTATTCCAACACTCTCCTGGCCGGCCTCCCATCTTGCACCCTCCTTAAAGTTGAGCTCATCCAAAACTCTGCTGCCCGTATCCTAACTTGCACCAAGTCCCGTTCACCCATCACCCCGGTGCTCGCTGACCTACATTGGCTCCCGGTCCGGGAACGCCTCGATTTTAAAATTCTCATCTTTGTTTTCAAATCCGTCCATGGTTTTGCCCCTCCCCTATCTCTGGAACCTCCTCCAGCCCTACAACCCTCCGAAATCTCTGCGCTCCTCCAATTCTGGCCTCTTATGCATCCCCGATTTTCATCGCTCCACCATTGGCGGCCGTGCCTTCAACTGCCTAGGCCCTAAGCTCTGGAATTCCCTTCTTAAACCTCTCTGTCTCTCTGCCTCTCTCTCTCCTCCTTTAAGAAGCTCCTTAAAACCTACCTCTTTGACCAAGCTTTTGGTCGCCTGTCCTAATATCTTCTTAAATGGCTCGGTGTCAAATATTGTTTGATAATCGCTCCTGTGAAGCGCCTTGGGACGTTTTACTACATTAAAGGTGCTATATAAATGCAAGTTATTGTTGAACAGAAACCCTTGTTACAACAGTTAGCTCACTGGATGTAACTTGAGCTCTCTTCTGATCTGGACTTCGGAAAGCAGTAGAACAAATACCATCAGACTGGGGTTTAGGCAATAAACTATAGGACATATTTATTAAAAGTAACAGCGAAGCAGTAATAATAGACAACACAGAAAATTACAGTAGTTTGCATGAATTTACCTACATCTTCTCGCTAAATAACAAATGAGCTGATCCTTCTCTCATTGTCTCAGTAACTCTAGATCTGACCAGGAGATCGATTACCTTCCAGCAACAGCCCAACAGCTCCTTTGGGAGCTGCAGAGTCAGGCCGCTGCCACTCTGTGTCTCGGGAGGCTCTTCCCGGGCCTCCTAAGCTGCATTGGAGGGGCAGGGCGCCACTCTGAATCTCTCAGCTTCTGTCGAGGCAGGCCTCACTGATTTTGCTCTTATAGGTGCCTGCCTGCTCCGAGTTTAGTTATAGAAAGAAAGGAAGACTTGCATTTACATATCACCTTTCACAACCTCAGGACATCCCAAAGTGCATTACAGCCACTTAAGTACTTTTTGAAGTGTAGTCACTGTTGTAATGTAGGAAACGGGGCAGCCAATTTGCACACAGCAAGATCCCACGAACAGCAATGTGATGATGACCAGATAATCTGTTATAGTGATGTTGGTTGAGGGATAAATATTGGCCAGGACACCGGGGAGAACTTCCCTGCTCTTTTTCAAAATGGTGTCATGGGATTTTTTATGTCCACCTGAGAGGGCAGATAGGGCCTTGGTTTAACATCTCATCTGAAAGACGGCACCTCTGACAGTGTAGCACTCCCTCAGAATGTCAGCCTAGATTATGTTCGAAAGTGGGACTTGAACCCGCAACCTTCTGACTCAGATGCAAGAGTGCTACCACTGAGCCACGGCTGACCCTGAATGTAAGTTGTCCCATGTTATCCCATGTATGAGATGATCTTCTTACTTTCCAGCCAAAAACCAGAAGAAGATGACCTGTGTTTAAGACCCTCCCCAGATATTAGTGCACACAGACTACGAGCGGGAGACCAGGGGCCTGAGAGGAGGGAGCAGGAAAATGGGGGCTAGAGGCATGTGAACGTGCTTGAGAATTCAGAACAGATAGGATAGTGGAACTCGGAACAGCTGTAACAAGCCACTGCAAAATATAGTCGAAAGCACGGTCACCAGAAGGACTGCAGTGGTCGAAGAACAAGGTCCACCAGATCTACTCAGGGCAACCAGGGCTGGGGAAAAAATATTGGCCCAGAATTTGCTGCCAAAATAACGGCGAGTTTAATGGCGCACGCCGTTATTAGTGTGTAAATCGTCCAGTAACTTGTGGCAAGGAGGAGACACCCCGTGAATTGCGAATCGCCACAAGTTGCTGGCTGATTTGTGTCACTCCGCCGTTAGCCTCGCAAAAATGGCAGCTCGCCCGCAACCTCCCCGTTATTTTTAAGAACTTGCTGCATTTGCGCATTAAACTCGAATTAAACTCTCCGCAGAAAGTTAGAGCTAGTACTTCACAAAGTGATAACAGTGACTGTCAATCAATCTCTCCGACCCGACTTTTTAAACTGTGGAGTCTCATCCCTGCAGGTTTAAAATTTTAAACTCTTTTTCTTACTTTTCCTCTCTGTCTCTTTTTTCTCTCTCTTAGAATCATAGAAAGGTTACAGCGCGGTAGGAGGCCGTTCGGCCCATCGAGTCCGTGCTGGCTCCATGCAAGAGCAATCCAGCTAGTCTCACTCCCCCGCCCTATCCCCATAGCCCTGCAAATTGTTTTCTTTCAAGTACTTATCCAGTTCCCTTTTGAAGGCCATGATTGAATCTGCCTCCATCACCCCCTTGGGCAGTGCATTCCAGATCCTAACCACTCGCTGTGTAAAAAAGTTTTTCCTCATGTCACCTTTGGTTCTTTTGCCAATCACCTTAAATCTATGTCCTCTGGTTCTTGACCCTTCCGCCAATGGGAACAGTTTCTCTCCATCTACTCTGTCTAGACTCTTCATGATTTTAAATACCTCTATCAAATCTCCTCTCAACCATCTCTGTTCCAAAGAGAACAACCCCAGCTTCTCCAGTCTATCCACATAACTAAAGACCCTCATCCGTGGAATCTTTCTTTTCCTTCTTTATTTCTCTTTCTGTACCTGATTTGACTCGAATTCACCCTATTTCCTGCTCAGTCGTTCCTCTGTTTCTTTCTCAATCCTTGCATCTTATAGATTAAGGAGGTTGACTGTTGATCCCGTCGTTCACTAAGGTCCCAGATGCCCTGTTATCAGCCCGCACTTCCAGCAAGTTACAGGGCAAAACAGTTTCGAGCTGAAGAGTGCAGGAAAAAGTCTAACTAATGATGTACGCCGCGAGATGCCCCACTCCAGCAAGATCTGGACCTATCGGAGATAGAGCGGGGGAATGGGACTAAGTGGATTGCCCTTACAAAGAGCCGGCACGGGCTCGATGGGCCAAATGGTCCCCTTCTGTGCATGTAACCATTCTATAATTCTATGGTTTTCTCAGCATCAGCCACATCTCGAGACCAAATTTTAAAAAAAAACCTCCCCACTGACAGCTCCACCCACCCACGGCCAGATACAATGGTGGCTGGTGGTGACTTGCACTGCTGTCAGCAGTCGCTGGTATAGCAGCACTGAGTCTGTTGCGAGGGGGTACCCGCCCCCTTCTAGAGCCGGTATATCATGTGCACTGCCCCTCAGGCTCGCAGCAGCAGTCAGCACCATCTCTCTAATGCACATGTAGCATTCACTTAAGGGATGGTGACTGGTTAAACCTGCAGAGTCTCTCTGTAAACTGTGACTTTATTTGATCCAGGTTTCTCTGTATTTGGGGTAGTTGCTATTTCAATATCCTTGTGTGGCCGGGCACAGGGTTGCTATTTTCACTGAAGTTGCAGCGTTGGTCTGAGTTGTTCTGGAATGATTCCCCGTGATGCGCACAGTCCAATGTAATACGAGCAATACGTGACTTAATGGCTGCTTTGGCTCAATCAGTTCTTGCTGAAGAGCGTTCACTGTGAATCCTTTATTTGTCATTCCAGGGTTTCTTTTTCCCGTTTTCTCCCTTCCTTCTTGAAGTCACTTACTCCTGCTGGGCACCAGCAGCCCTCTGGCACCTCGTGCAATGGCCATTCTTCATCTCTAAGCGTAGACAGTGAGTGTCAGCAGGCTGTTTGACCATGGGAGGGCACAAGCAGGCTATTTGACCATGGGAAGGCACTAAGGCTATTTGACCATGGAAAGGTATTTGCAGGCTATTTGACCATGGGAGGGCACAAGCAGGCTATTTGACCATGGGAAGGCACTAAGGCTATTTGATCATGGAAAGGTATTTGCAGGCTATTTGACCATGGGAGGGCACAAGCAGGCTATTTGACCATGGGAAGGCACTAAGGCTATTTGACCATGGGAAGGCACTAAGGCTATTTGACCATGGGAAGGCACTAACAGGCTATTTTACCATGGGAAGGCACTAAGGCTATTTGACTATGGGACGGCATAAGCAGGCTATTTGTCCATGGGAGGGCTCCAGCAGGCTATTTGACCATGGAACATAAGAACATAAGAACATAAGAAATAGGAGCAGCAGTAGGCCAATCGGCCCCTCGAGCCTGCTCCGCCATTCAATAAGATCATGGCTGATCTGATCCTAACCTCAAATCTAAATTCATGTCCAATTTCCTGCTCGCTCCCCGTAACCCCTAATTCCTTTTACTTCTAGGAAACTGTCTATTTCTGTTTTAAATTTATTTAATGATGTAGCTTCCACAGCTTCCTGGGGCAGCAAATTCCACAGACCTACCACCCTCTGAGTGAAGAAGTTTCTCCTCATCTCAGTTTTGAAAGAGCAGCCCCTTATTCTAAGATTATGCCCCCTCGTTCTAGTTTCACCCATCCTTGGGAACATCCTTACCGCATCCACCCGATCAAGCCCCTTCACAATCTTATATGTTTCAATAAGATCGCCTCTCATTCTTCTGAACTCCAATGAGTAGAGTCCCAATCTACTCAACCTCTCCTCATATGTCCACCCCCTCATCCCCGGGATTAACCGAGTGAACCTTCTTTGTACTGCCTCGAGAGCAAGTATGTCTTTTCTTAAGTATGGTCACCAAAACTGTATGCAGTATTCCAGGTGTGGTCTCACCAATACCTTATATAACTGCAGCAATACCTCCCTGTTTTTATATTCTATCCCCCTAGCAATAAAAGCCAACATTCTGTTGGCCTTCTTGATCACCTGCTGCACCTGCATACTAACTTTTTGATTTTCTTGCACTAGGACCCCCAGATCCCTTTGTACTGCACTAACAGGCTATTTGACCATGAGAAGGCACTAAGGCTATTTGACTATGGGGGAACACAAGCAGGCTATTTGACCATGGGAGGGCTCCAGCAGGTTATTTGATCATGGGAGGTCAGTAGTAGGCTCTTTGGCCATTGGAGGGCATTAGCAGGCTATTTGACCGGGGAAGACACTACACCCAAACCCAATCCTGTCCCAACGTCTATACTGGTGCATTTCCAACAGATGTCACTGGACAACAATCAGCAGAAGTCCTGGCCGATTGTTTTCCCTACTCACCTCAGAAGTGCAGGAGTCAATTTTAACTCCCCCAACCCCAACTGCTATCTCTAGACCAATGGAGGAGCTGTCTTCCAGTTGGCGCAGAAGTGATGGGCCGAATGTCCTTCTTCTGTGCTGTAACCTCTCTATGATTCTATGATTCTACTGACAATGACAGATTTATGGGTAATCTCTCAGGTTGTATCCACTGTCCGGTTTTGTTCACATATATTAGAAATTGGAAACGTGAGTTCCTTGTGGATCAAATTGCTTGCAGTTTGTTTCTTAGTCTGGATTGTGTGTTTTCATTACAGTAGATAAGTGACCTCCCCCACAATGAATTATAGAGTCACCACCAAAATAACTCATGGTTAAAATAATCTCTTAACCACTGGCCGAAATTTCTAATGTTATATGTTAGTTTATGCAATAAATGATTATATATAGTATCTAACATGTGTAACATGTGTATACAATACATGAGTATATATAATATATAATGTGAGTATATACAATATGTGCACGTGCAGTATCTAATATGAGCATTTACAGTAGGAGTATACGTATACCTTATCTTTCTTTTCTTATATACAGTAGCTAATGTGAATATATATAATTCATGAGTATGTACAGTATTTAATGAGTATATACAATGGGAGTATGTACAGTATCTACAGCACGATCCCACCACCAAACACATCTTCCCCTCCCCTCCCCTTTCATCATTCCGAAGGGACCACTCTCTCCGCGACACCCTGGTCCACTCTTCCATCACCCCAACACCCGCTCTCCTCCCCACGGCACCTCCCCGTGTGAGCGCAGGAGATGCAACACCTGCCTTTTCACCTCCGCCCTTCCCACCGTCCAGGGCCCCAAACACTCCTTCCAGGTGAAACAGTGGTTTACTTGTACTTCTTTCCATTTAGTGTACTGTATTCGCTGCTGACGATGTGGTCTCCTCTACATTGGGTGATCGCTTTGCTCAGTCCGCTCGCGTGACCCTGACCTGACGGTCACTTGCCATTTTAATTCCCCATCCCACTCCAACTCTGACCTCCATGTCCTCGGCCTCTTACACCGTTCCAATGAAGCTCAACGTAAGCTCGAGGATCAGCACCTCATCTTCTGTTTAGGCACTTTACAACCTTCCGGACTCAACATTGATTTCAATAACTTCAGATCATAATCACTGCTGTCATTTCTTTTGTGGGACTGCAGCTGCTGGTAATGGTTCTGCTGTTGCCATTTACAACTCCTCCAGACCCATCTTTTGTTTCTAAACTTGTCCTATTACCATTCTCCTTGCCTTACGCCATCATCTGTTTTGTCATTTAATTTCTCTTGCCCTCTACCCTATCGCAGACCTTCCCTTTTGTTCTTTCCTCCCCTCCCTCCCTCCCCTTTCCCTGGCTCTGAACTTGCTTAAAAACTTTAACTCTTTAACATCTTCCAGTTCTGACGAAAGTTCTTCGCCCTGAAACATTAAATCTGTTTCTTTCTCCACAGATGCTGCCTCACTTGCTGAGCTTCTCCAGCATTTTCTGTCTTTGTTACAGTGTCTAATGTGAGTATGTACAATACATGAGTATGTACAGTATGTAATGTGAATATATCCAATATGTGTGTATGTACAGTATCTAATATGAGTATATGCAATATTTGAGTATGTACAGTATCTAATGTGAGTATATACAATCTGTGAGTATATGTAACAACAACTTGCATTTATATAGCACCTTTAATGTAGTAAAACTTCCCAAGGCGATTTACAGGAGCGATTATCAAACAAAATTTGACCCCAAGCCACATAAAGAGATATTAAGACAGGTGACCAAAAGGTTGGTCAAAGAGGTAGGTTTTAAGGAGTATCTTAAAGGAGAAGAGGTAGAGAGGTGGAGAGGTTTAGGGAGGGAGTGCCAGAGCATAGGGTTTAGGCAGCTGAATGGTGGAGCAAAGAAAATGGCCAGAATTGGAGGAGTACAGAGACCTCGGAGGATTTTAGGGCTGGAGGAGGTTACAGAGATAGGGAGGGGCGATGCAACGGAGGGATTTGAAAACAAGGACGAGAATTTTAAAATCGAGGTGTTGCTGGACCGGGAGCCAATGTAGGTCAGCGAGCACGGGGGGGGGTGATGGGTGAACGGGAATTGGTGCGAGTCAGGATACGGGCAGCAGAGTTTAGAATGAGCTCGAGTTTGCGGAGGGTGGGAGGTGGGAGGCCGGCCAAGGGAGCCTTGCTTTTGTACTCTATGGCTCTATTTATGAAGCTTTGTTTATTGTATTATTTTATTTTAAGGGTGCCCTCGGGCACTTGTTGCAATGATTGTTTTGTTTTTGTGTGGTGACCCTGGGACAACCCAATGTCACCCCTATTGGTCCGATTGAAAAAAGGCCGATGGGATCCGCTGGTGTTTGTGACAGGGACTGTCCCTTTAAAAACCCTCCTGTCCCTTTAAAAACCCTCCTGTCCCTTTAAAAACCCACCCCCGATCTCTGATTGGTGGAATCTAGACACCGCCCCCTCGCTAATGATTGGTGGGTAGTGGCCCCCGCCCCCTTGTGATGTCACTCGCCCCGCCCCCGGTGATGTCACTCGCCCCGCCTCTCCCGGTCCCCCGAGTTGGGAACATGTTGTCCCGGAGTCTGTCGGCCGCGACCCGCCGGTTCCCCGGCCTGAGCCGGGCACGGAGCGCCCTGGCCCAGCTCAACACCGTCCTAGAGGCCGAGCTCGACAGCATCAAGGCGGCGGGCACCTGGAAAAGCGAGCGGATCATCACCTCCAGACAGGGAGCGCACATCGGTGTCCAGGGCAGCGCGGGAGGTAGGTCCGGGGGACCGACTGGGGGGACCAGGCCCCGGGGGAGGGACCGACCGGGGACCGAGGGAAGGACCGGGGGACTGGGCACCAGGGGAGCGATGGGGTCTGGGGGGGAACTGGGCACTGGGAAGGAGGCCCGGGGACAGGGGCACCGAGTGAGGGGGGCAACTGGGCACCGGGTGAGGATCCGGGGGACCAGGAGGTAGGCCTGGGGACTGGGCACCAGGGGAGCGATGGGGTCTGGTGGGGGGGGGGAACTGGGCACTAGGAAGGAGGCCCGGGGACAGGGGCACCGGGTGAGGGGGGCAACTGGGCACCGGGTGAGGATCCGGGGGACCAGGAGGTAGGCCTGGGGACTGGGCACCAGGGGAGCGATGGGGTCTGGTGGGGGGGGGGAACTGGGCACTAGGAAGGAGGCCCGGGGACAGGGGCACCGGGTGAGGGGGGCAACTGGGCACCGGGTGAGGGTCCGGGGGACTGGGCACCAGGGGAGGGAAAGGGAACCAGGAGGTAGGCCTGGGGACTGGGCAGCAGCGGGGAGCAGACCTGGTCGCCCCCCCGATCTGGGTGTTGAGGGATGGGGATGGTCCTGCTGAAGGCTGGCAGTAGCCTGCACACTGTGCAATAGGTGAGGGCCGGGTGCTGGGGTGGCAGAAAATGAATGGGTAGAGAGGCGGGTATATGCCTGAGAAATGACTTTGTGTTCTGTGACTGCTGTTATGCAAACAGCCATTCTCTGCCAATGTTTATTGGGAGGAATGTTGGCCAAGGCACTTGGAAAACTCCTGACTTCTCTTTCAATAGTGCAGTGGGAACCATAGAATGGTTATAGCACAGAAGGAGGCCATTCGGCCTGTCGAGCCTGTGCCGGCTCTCTGCAAGAGCAATCCAGCTAGTCCCACTCCCCTGCCCTTTCCCTGTAGCCCTGCAAACTTTTTCCCTTCAAGTACTTATCCAATTCCTTTTTGAAAGCCATGATTGAATCTGCCTCCACCACCCCCTCGGGCAGTGCATTCTAGATTATAACCATTTGCTGCGTAAAAAAGTTTTTCCTCATGTCGCCTTTGGTTCTTTTACCAATCACCTTAAATCTGTGTCCTCTCGTTATTGACCCTTCTGCCAATGGGAACAGTTTCTCTCTATCTACTCTGTCTAGACCCCACATGATTTTGAATACCTCTATCAAATCTCCTCTCAACCTTCTCTGCTGAAGGGAGAACAAACCCAGCTTCTCCAGTCTATCCACGTAACTGAAGTCCCTCATCCCTGGAACCATTCTAGTAAATCTTTTCTGCACCCTCTCTAAGGCCTTCACATCCTACCTAAAATGCGGTGCCACAATTGGACACAATGCTCCAGTTGTGGCCAAACCAGTGATTTGTAAAGGTTCATCAGAACTTCCTTGCTTTTGTAACTCTATGCCTCTATTTATAAAGCCCAGGATCCTGTACTGAGGGGGTTTCTCCCTCCCGGGTTTCCGCTCTCTCCTCCTGAATGTGTGCTCTTTTGCTAGGAGATATTTCCATGGGTTACCGGCAGCCTCTTCTATGTGGCCATTTCACTTTCATGAACATCGCTGGTGAATACCAACAGCTGAGGCCACTGACCAGCAGGGGAGAGACCATGATCGAGAAGGTGGTTCTCCCAGGACGAAGCTAACCCAATGCACCCGGGGTGTGCAATGTCCCCAAGTGTGGGATACTCGACTGTATAATTTGTGAGATTGAAGGACTGGGTTCACGCTTTCCTCTTCATTATTTTTAAGGTGTCAGTCGAGGCTCAGTAGGTAGAACTCTCGCCTCTAAGTCAGAAGGTTGTGGGTTCAAGTCCCACTCCAGAGACTTGAGCACAAAATCTAGGCTGACACTCCAGTGCAGTATTGAGGGAGTTCTGCACTGTTGGAGGTGTTGCCTTTCGGAGGAGACATTAAACCAAGGCCCCGTCTGCCCCCTCAGGTGGATATAAAAGATCATGTGGCTCTATTTTGAAGAAGAGAAGGGGAATTCTCTCCAGTGTCAACATTTATCCCACAACCGACATCAGTAAAACAGATAATATGGTCAGTTATTTCATTGTTGTTTATGGGAGCTTGCTGTGTGTAAATTGGTTGCTGCGTTTCCTACAATACAACAGTGACTACACTTCAAAAGTACTTCATTGGTTGTGAAGTGCTTTGGCAGTCTTGAGGTTGTGAAAGGTGCTGTATAAATGCAGTACCTCGACCGTGGGGGTGTATCATACCTGAGTCTGATCCTGCCCCCGACGTACTTTCCAGGAGAGGTCATTGGTTACAAAGCATTTGTAACGAGATAGACGAATTAATGGCACAAATAAATGGGTTTGATCCAGTAGCCATTACTGAGATATGGTTGCAGGGTGAACAAGGTTGGGAACTAAATATTCCAGAGTACTTGACTTTTTGAAAAGACAGACAAATTGGAAAAGGATGGGGGGTAGCCCTGATAATAAAGGATGATGTGAAGACAGTAGTGAGAAAAGATCTTGGCTTGGAAGATCAGGAAATAGAATCAGTGTGGATGGAGGTAAGAAATAACAATGGGCAGAAAACACTGAGAGAGCAGTTTATAGACTCCCTAACAGTATTAATCAAGAAATAAGAGCAGCTTGTACAAAGATTCTGCAATAATCATGGGGGACTTTAATCTTCATAATAGACTGGGCAAATCAAATTGGCAAAAGTAGTTTGGAGGACAAGTTCGTGGAATGCATTCGAGACTGTTTCCTAGAATAATATGTAGTGGAACCAACCAGGGAACTGGCCATTTTAGATCTTGTCTTGTGTAATGAGACAGGGTTAATTAGTAATCTCATAGTAAGGGATCCTCTGGGGACAAATGATCATAATATGATAGAATTTCATTATGGAGTTCAAAATTAACATACTTAAGTCCGAAACTAGCGTCTTAAACTTAAACAATTACGTAGGTATGAGGTGAGTTGGCGCAGGTTGATTGGGAAATTAGATTAAAAGATATGACTGTAGATAAGCAATGGTGAACATTTAAAGAAATATTTCATAATTCTCAATGAGTATACATTCTATTGAGGAATAAAAACTCCAAGGGAAAAGTGATCCATCCGTGGCTAACTAAAGAACATGGTAACGGGGCACTTAGAAAATCATAATATGAATGAGCAAATGAGCATGGTTCCATGAAAGGGACAAAGTTTTGAGCATGTAACTAGCAGGGTAGATAAAGGGGAAACAGGGGATGTGGTATATTTGGATTTTCAAAAGGCATTCGATAAGGTGCCACACAAAAGGTTGTTGCACAAGATTAGGGCTCATGGGGTTGAGGGAAATATATTAGCATTGATTAAGGATTGGTTAACGGACAGAAAACAGAGAGTAGGAATAAACGGGTCATTCTCAGGTTGGCAGGCTGTAACTAGTGGGGTGCCACAAGGATTGGTGCTTGGGCCTCAGCTATTTACAATCTATAGTCATGACTTAGATGAAGGGACCAAATGTAATGTATCCAAGTTTGCTGATGATAGAAAGCTAGGTGGGAAAGTAAGTTGTGAGGAGGACACAAACATTCTGCAAAGGGATATCAACAGGTTAATTGAGTGGACAAGAAGGTAGCAGATGGAGTATAATGTGAGGTTATTCACTTTGATAGGAAGAATAGAAAAACAGAATATTTTTTAAATAGTGAGAAACTATTAAATGTTGGTGTTCAGAGGGATTTGGGTGTCCTTGTACACGAAATGCAGAAGGTTAACATACAGATACAGCAAGCAATTAGGAAGGCAAATGGTATGTTGGCCTTTATTGCAAGGGGGTTGGAGTACAAGAGTAAGGAAGCTTTGCTGCAATTGTACAGGGCTTTGGTGGGACCACACCTGGAGTACTATGTACTGTTTTGGTCACCTTACCTAAAGAAGGATACACTTGCCTTAGAAGTGGTGTAACAAAGGTTCACAAGATTGATTCCTATGAAGAGAGGTTGTCCTATGAAGAGAGATTGAGTAGAATGGGCCTATACTCTCTGGAGTTTAGAAGAATGAGAGGTGATCTCATTGAAACATATAAGATTCTGAGGGGGCTTGACAGGGTAGATGTTGTGAGGCTGTTTCCCCTGGCTGGAGAGTCTCGAACTAGGGGACATAGTTTCAGGATAAGGGGTCGGACATTTAGGACTGAGATGAGGAGGAATTTCTTCACTCAGATGGTCGTGAACCTTTGGAATTATCCCAGAGGTCTGTGGATGCTCAGTCGTTGAGTATATTCAAGAGTGAGATAGATAGAGGTGTTCAAATTTATGAAGGGTTTTGATAGAGTAGATAGGGAGAAACTGTTTCCACTGGCAGGAGGGTTGGTAAATGGAGGACACAGATTTAAGGTAACTGGCAAAAAAGCCAGAGGGTAGATGAGGAGAATTGTTTTTTATCGGACTCTGAGGGAATTGAGGGATATGGGGATCGGGCGGGAAAGTGGAGTTGAGGTCGAAGATCAGCCATGATCTGATTGAATGGCGGAGCAGGCTCGAGGGGCCGTATGGCCTACTCCTGCTCCTATTTTTTATGTTCTTATGTAACAGTCAAGAGAAGGGGCTTTGTGTCTCTCTCTTACTCTGTTTCTTTGATACACTTATTATGTAACATTTTAAAAGGGAAACATCCTCATGTAAAAGTGTGCTACTTATTTACAACACAGTTACAGTAAAGTAAATTTTGTTGAAATATATCACATTCCTTTACGCATACGGTTACATTGTGACTGAAATGATTAAAGAATTTATATCGTGCCTTTCATAACCTCAGGACGACCCAAAGAGCTTTACAGCCAATGAAGGAGGCCATGGGCTCGAGCCCCACTCCAGAGACTTGAGCACATAATCCAGGCTGACACTGCCAGTGCAGGATTGAGGGAGTGCTGCACTGTCGGAGGTGCCGTCTTTCGGATGAGACGTTAAACCGAGGCCCTCTCAGGTGGGCGTAAAAGGTCCCATGTCACTATTTTGAAGAAGAGCAGGGACGTTTTCCTTGGTGTCTTGTCCGATATTTATCTGTCAATCATTTAAATGACCAGAATATCCTTTTTTATATCACGTTGCTGTTTATGGGGCCTGCTGCGTTTCCTACATTACAATAGTGACTACACTTTGAAAGAACTTCATTGGCTGTAAAGTGCTTTGGGACGTCCTGAGGTCGTGAAAGGCACTATATAAATGCAAGTCTTTCTATTCTTAACGGTCACTGTTTTCAACAACTGAGCTATTTGAGGGGATTGACAATCTTCCTGAAGATGTTACCCTTTTAACGGTGTTTTTGTGATTGTTTTTTCCATTCTATCTAACGCTGAGGAGCATCTTCACAAATTAAACAAATCCAACGGATCAGATCCCCAAGGCATCATTGAAAATTCAATTTACATTAAGTGCCTCTCGCCTTCTCTCGTCTGCTACGATGACCTCCATGTAACCTTGATGATAAAGCTCTATTTGTCATTAATGGCAGTCTATTACAGGCAGTTAGTGCTGCGGTCAGTGCCCTGTAACCATGGAGACCCATTTTAAAGCTTTCGATTTTTAAAGTGGGTGTCGTTATTTTTTGAAAGGAGTGTTCAGCTCTTGCAAAACTCCAGTTTGAAAGAGAGCCCCCTCCTTCCACTTGCTCACACCAGGTGGGGCCCCCCACGCATATATCAAACGCTGTTTTCGCTTAAATTCTCTAAATGTGGATTATTTTTATCCATGGATTGTGATCAGGGCCTGGAAACCCTGGCCAACTGCCCCCTTCTCCTTCCCTAATCAAATGGACTCTCTGAGGCCAACTATAATGCCCGTTACCGTCACCTCAACTGAGGTCAGCTACTCTTTGGACAAACTCCAACCAATTGGAGGAGGCTGCAACTAAATTTAAAATAAAATAAAAGACGGGTTGGATACGGTATCACGATGTCTTTGTATTACTGGCTGTATCCTTGCAGACACTTGTATTTCCAGTCCTGGTATGTGGTTTGAGACTTTTCACTGAATAATCAGTGCTGTCCCTAGGGTTTCAGTAAAGCACAATGGGTGTGATCTCACCAACTGCGAAAAGCAGCCAGCAATGGCGTTCTAGATGGTGCCCTTCCAAATGTCGATTGTGCCTGGAGAGAGCCTTTAAAGATGTGTAACACTGAAATATTGGTCACGAGTGTCTTACTGAGGGCAGCTGTAGTGGAGTCAAGCTGAGGTATAAAACCTATTGGCCCAGGCGTGTTTTGGCAAAAAGGAAGCATTTTGTCTATGTTGGATTGTTTATTGGGTTCTTTCTTGCGCACAGAGGGTTAAAATTGCATACAGTGGGTTAAAATTGGATACTGCTAGCTGTTTCTGCAAGTTGCAGAGAAATACATTCCAGTCTGGTGTGCTGAAGAACTTGATGTACTAATCGATTGTTGTCTCCGATCGTTACAGGTGTTTGGAATTGATCGATGGGTCGAATCATTCTATTCAAATACAAGCGTCCGGTAGGGCTTTGTAGAATACTTGTTCATTTGGTAGCTGTATTTGTGCGATCAAATGCTCTTTTGAATCTTGAGTATCTGACTGTCTTATGTAGTTAAGGGAAGTACAATTTTAATGTCTTTTTAATTCTGGCATATCTTCAAAGGAAGTTGCAGCTATATCTTTGGCTGCATTGAATGAGGGCTGAAGGCAGTGTAGATCAGCAACAG